>NC_081342.1:8453835-8772414 GCF_029784015.1 Lycium ferocissimum | reverse complement strand
TTTTTCCATGCTAGAAATAATATAATAATTTTTCTGTGCCTCCCCCTTTACCTAGGAACGTGACCAGTAAGCTGAAGTAGTGGGCTGGCCCACCTATTTTCTTAACTAATTCAACATCTCATATATTATATATATATATATATATAATATTTAATTAAATACATATACACTCATATTATATGAATATACTCCATAGTTAACCGCCTTTATACAAGATCGCTAAAATTAAATAAGCTATGAATAAGGAAGTAATTCAAGGACACTTAGAAAAATATCGGGTTGTTACAGTAAGCCAAAATATCTTTAGCTTTGCTGTTAGATGTTTATCCCTTCTTTTCATTTTACAGTAGTTCTCATTATAGGAGAAGATGTTCTCGATGACATTTGTAGAACTGATATATCCAATTTTGGGAATTTTCTTCTTTACACTCTTAAATATTTGAATTGTCTCATTAATTTCTTATTTTCCCTTCTTTTTGCATGTACACTTTGGGAGCAAATGGAGTCTTAATTCGGGACTCTTGCAAACTTGGAGTCTTAACCCAAGACTCTCCTATTATCGAGCATGGAGTCCATTCCGTAGATTTTCTTTTAAATGCATCAAATCTATCAAGAGGAACGAGCAAAATTGCTCGGGACTTCTTTTGGCTATCTTTCTATTACCAGTCATTCCATTTTCATTTTTTATTATTATTATTTTTTTAATTTATTTGTTAAATACAATTCTTTGGTTTGTTTATGTTTGGTGTATCCCTGTTTTGGGATTTTAGGATAAACTTAGTTAGTGTAGGTTTTATTCTATCATTTAGACTATCCCAATAATTTATTATTAATAAAGTAATATTTTCATCACTTAAAGAGTGGTAATATTTATATAAGAACTGAAGATGAATCTAAAAACAATTCTTTGAAGGCGGTATTATATCAACTGAAATATATTAGTGCCTTTGTTTGGACTGGTATTTTTATTATTATTTTGCAAATCTTATTTTATTTTCTCGCTAAAACCGTGGCTTTGGAACAGCTAGATTAAAAATTCTGTTTTCAGTTTTGGCATATTTTGAGATAAAAAGAATACTGTTTTATAAACCTTGCTCATGTTTTGAATTGACTGCTACTTGTTTCGAATCATTCAATATGTGAAAGTGCCAGGGATTTGTAAAGATTTCTTTTATATTTTATTTTGGCTTTAAAACTATAAAGTTGACTACTATTATTTATGTTTTAATACTATAAGATTGCTAGTTACAAGTTATTTTTCTCAAATGGTTATAAAGTATCTAAAATGCTATACTTATATTTTGAGACTATTTTTTTTTTTAACCTAAGTTTGGCCGGTTAACCGTAATTAACGGATTAATGGATGCCTAAGACCTGCCTATTAGGATATTTAGAACCCTTACCTAGAATCATTAAGTTAAATAGACCTTTAAAAAACGGAGCCTATTTTAAACATTTATCTAGTTAATAACTAGGTGTCCTAATTCACCGTTCAAATAATTAAGTGGCGACTCCTTAAGTTAAACAATATAGGAATCACCAATACGTTGTACTCCGCTTTGACCCGATTTAAATGGGGTATAACAGCTTGGCGACTCTGCTGGGGACTATTTAGGTTCTTAACCATAACAAACATAGGTTAATTAAGTTATTGTGCTTTAGTTGTTCTTCTTATGTGTTTTATGGAAGAAAAAAAAGTGATTTTTTTTTCAATTTATTTCTTTATTTGCTTTAACTATTTCTTTTATGTGATAATTTTGTTATTTACTTTAACTATTTTTTTGTGTGATAATTTTTGTTATTTACTTTAACTATTTCTTTTATGTGAATTCTTATAATTATGTGTTATTGCTTTCTTTAAAATTGTCATTCCGCTCATATTTTCTCCAATTACGAAAAATTCACACTATCACACGTGCTTGCGAGGTGTGTTTTTGCGCACACGCAAATTTCTTTTGAAATCCCAAATACTAGGAGAGTTGGCATATGCGCGGGGTGTCCGAATTTCCAGTGACCGCATAGCCTTCTCACTCGAGTAGTCCGCTCGGGAACCTTGTGTCTAGTAAGCCAAATCTTAGAAAACTTAGGATAGAGCTATGCCACCAATTCCATTTAAGTCATGCATGCATAAACCTTAGGTGGGTCGGTCCTTGGTATCGACTCCACAATTAGGAAGCCCACTAAATTATTGACGGGTTTCATAACCTAACGGCCAACAAGCATATTATGTGTAACGTGATAATGATAGAAGGATCCAAGCCTAATCATGAGCATGCCGAGTTTGGAAATCATTTTTTTTCTCTTTTTTGTAGGATGGATTTCGTCCCCTAGATCCTTGAGATTAAGATGGTTAGTGGTGTTCCAAGCAAGCTGATATGGTCGAAGATTTGGACCATGGTTGTCACTCCCGAGATGTGGGCTCAAATGGAAAATATAATGCAGTATTTGGGGAATCCGAGAGCAGGGCCTAGCAATGACGGGGCATCATCTTCATTTCCGCCGCCAGCGTGATCAAGTGCAAAAGATCTAGGCCAAGTCTTAGAATTGTTTTTACATTATGTCATCTTTTATGTATTTCAGTTTATTGTCTCATCAATGTACTCACTTTTGTTATTTCAATGAAACTTGGCCTTCTATTTCCAAACTCAAGTATCTCAATTTAATGGCTTGGAACACTCTATCATAATCTCGAATATTTGGCGATAGGCCTACCTCTGACACAAAAGAGGTCCCATGCATAATAGGTGGCACTATGATTGCTAGATTTCTCTTTTACTATGTGATTTGTTTGCTATGTAATATATGTTTCTTTCAACATTATTTGTCAAATGTTAACATTATTTTATTAAAGTAGCAATCATTCACACTATACTAACGTAGTTTTCTTCATTTTTGAAGGTTTTCTTTTATTTTGATTATTTCCCCAAAGGTTGATTTGTGTTATTTGCGCGAATCGGCGGATCACCCATACTTCACAAGATCAAAAGCACGAGCATCCAACAACATGAATGATTCAGGTGAATTTGAACAGACTGGCTTAGGACTTATCACCGTTCCGAGAGACGAACCTGAGGCTTCAGAGAGAAGGAATGCTGATGAACTCATCGCCCAATTGATGCAACAAATGGCCAACATGCAAAGTGAAATTGAGCGACTTCAAAATCTCACCAACCTGTCCATTACCCTAAACACTCCTCCTCATGAACAGAGAACAAGTGCGATAATCCCACCATCCTTTTCGCCTGTTGACTCGCCTACCTCTCAACTCTTTTCCTCAAACCCTCCACTTCACACAATCAATCCAAGCGCTACTAATTCGCCCCCCATCCCACAACCAACTAACCCACAACAAGCCATCCCACAACAAAATAACCCGCAACAAGCCAACCCACAACAAGTTAACTTTCAACAAGCCAATATGTTACCCTTCACCACTCCATATATTCCTCAGCCTTCAGTTATCCAAACTATCCCACTCAACCAGACCACTCTACCTACCCAAAGCTACCAAGCAACCCAACACATACCGTTGGCACACACCGCTAACCATAACATGCAGTATGTGCCACCAGTATATGTAGCGGAAGCTCAACCTTTCACTACCCTATTACAAACCATGCCACATCCAGAGACCGATCCTTAGGAGGAGATAGAAAGGGAAGCGAGGGCGAAAACGGACGAGAATGTTGCCAAGGAGATTCGTAGTCTGAAAGAAGCGTTTAAAAGCATCCAAACCCATAAAGGATGTGAAGGACTTGAATACAAAGATCTTTGTATTCATCCCGATATTGAGTTGCCTGCCGAATATAAGGTGCCAAAATTCGATATGTTTGATGGAAAAGGAAACCCTCGGGCTTATTTGAGGTCGTCTTTGTGATAAACTTGTTGGAATAGGGAAAAATCAAGCCATTAGGATGAAGCTATTTATAAGGAGCTTGACAGGAGAAGCACTTGATTGGTACACATGCCAAGATCCGCAGAAATGGCGTAGTTGGGGAGAGATGGCGCAAGAATTCATGGATAGGTTCAGGTTTAACACTGAGACTGTCCCAGACAGATTCTATTTGATGAAGTTAGAAAGGAAGTCAACAGAAACTTTCAGAGAGTATGCTATGCGGTGGAGAGCAGAAGCCGCAAAGGTCCAGCCCCGATGGCGAAAAGTGAGATGACGACGCTCTTTGTACAATCTCTAAAAGATGCAACATACTATGAAAGGTTGATAAGTGTCATCGGGCAAAAGTTTTCTGAAGTTATTAGGATGGGAGATTTCATAGAAGAAGGTATCAAGACGGGAAGAATCACAAATTTGGCAGCCTTGCAAGCAACAAATAAGGCAATTCAATCAGATTCATTTGGGGGAGAAGTCAAGAAGAAGAAAGACGGAGTGTCCCGTATGTCATGACCATCCACCGAACATAGACCAAACCGGATGTTAACCTACCAACTCCCTACCCTTTATCACGCCCACCAACATTTATATTACGGCCCATTACGCCCAAGTCCCTCGCCCAACCCCTACCAACCAAAAAATTATTAACCTCCACTCCGCTTTGAAAGAAAATCAACTAAATCTTATCGTTTACCACCTAATTATATAAACCCGACCAACATATTGTCTACCTCGAGCAGCCGCCTATCGGAAAGCCCATCATAATACCGGTGGACATGATACTGAAAACCTACTCAAAGCCTTGAGGTGTTGATCAAAAAGAGAGATACCAACCACAAAATCATCCACAAATATAAACAACAGACCTCTACCCAAACTTTGAAAGAAAACACCATTGACCAAAACTTATACACCATTAGCCGAACCCTTAGCCCAATTATATGAAAGGTTGAGAGGCTCACCCAAGGCCTAAGATCACATCCAGTTGCCGAGGCACTTTCTTTCAAGAAGAGTTCCTTGGAAACCGCTTCGATGAAAGGAACAAAGGAAAGGATGGTATAATGGGACTAAGCATTGTGTGTATCACTCGGGAGTTAACACGGACACGATAGGAAAATTGCCTTATTCTCAAAGAGAAAATTGAGGCATTGATCAAAGAATAGTCACACCGGCCCAAAGGAGCTCCCCAAATATAAAAACAACCCTGTTCAGTGAGACCCCGAGACCTCGTCAAGCCCACAAAGGTGATGCAAATGAACATGAGTCATGTGAACATGATCACATTGAACATGAAAACGCAGAGATAATTCATTTGGAAGGGACTATTGTACCATTACGGTCGAAAAAGACAAAAAGGTTGAATCATTAGCCTTTATTGCTCCGGGTGTAATCACGACCGTAGAGTTCCAAATGAGGGCTACCAATTGAAGTGGAAGTGCTCATGGATCCAAGGCCTCGAGGATCACGAGGTCCCTTAGTGCTCAAGACCTTCGTCGCCCGCGCGCCCGTACATCCGTATTCTCGTGCGTTGAGATGCACATTAGGTTAGTCTCATGTGCTCAAAGGACAGGATTATGTTTGAAGTTATAAGTGTTTATGTTATGTTCAACAAGAGATGAGTAAGTGCCGCGAAGGTTGAAGGTTAAACGAATCGGAAAGAAATAAAATAAGTTTCGCTCGGTTTGGGATGTTGAATAAGTTATACGATTTTAGTATGGAGTTTTGGACATATCAAGTATGCAAATAAAGGGATCGGTGTATAAAAGTTTTAGGTCTCGAAATAATTTCCGCGGATGAACGAAAGTTTACGATCAAGTTCATATAATAATCTATGGAAAGTCGAAATTAAGTTTGTCGAAAAAATTTGAAACAGAGATCTTTGGAATGGCATATCTCCATGTGTGTTAGGAGTTTTAAGGTATTTCAAAACTATATAAAGGGGTTTAACCCCTCATTTTCAGCCAAAAACATCCCAAATATTCCAGAAAATTCCCCAACCTTCCACCACCCACTTTTTAGCCTAAAGGGTTATAATTCCCAAATCTCGGTCCGGAAAATTCGTATAGTTACGACTACAAAATTGTGTATTGAGGCGTTGTGGCTTAATCAAAGGGAAGGAGTGAAGATATGGCATTATTATCAAGGGAAAGGTATGAATCTCTTTCTATTTGTGTTAATATCGATTTATTTAAGGAGAAGGGGCTGTAAAATCATTACAAAATGGCTATGTGATGGAAATATGGGACGAACACCATGTGGAACATTTCTATGGAATACGTTGATATGGGAAATGATGTTTTTGTTGTTGGTATCGTTATTGTTATTGTTGGTTGTTGAATTGAGAATTCGGGCTAGGCATATAAACAGGGAAAATGCTCGACAGAATATAAAATAGTATAGCTTGAAACTTGGTACAAGTGTGTGATAAAGAGGCTAACGTTAGTGTGAATTCTCTTAAATGTAGACTCACGAATTCGGATGAATAAGTGTGGATAACTGGAGGTTGAACAGGTATGTTAAGGCTAGTCCCTTTCTTCCAAAGGCATGAATCCTTTCTTATGAATCCAATTAGTACATAAACACGAGCGTTCCATAACGAATTCCATTTCATTCTTATGCTTTGTATTTTAAATCTTAAGGTTTTGTCGTTTGATTGGTTTTAAGACATTATTTCACTCATCGTCATCGATTAATCCTTTGGACTCGATATGAATTCCATAAACTATTCGGGGGTTAACGACCCTATGTCACCCCGAAAGGCCAAGAATCAGATCCTTGATTTCTCATTCAAAACCAGCCTCAGAACGTTGCTGCGGAAGGAAAAACAGAGTTCTGCGCAGAAAGCTTCAGGACATTGCGCGCGGAAAGCGGAAGCCCTCAGAACCTTGCGCTTTCCTTCCGCATCGCGGAAGGAAAGCGGAACTCTGCGCAGTCCGTTGTTTTCAGTTCAGCTCAATAATGGTCTCTTGATCCCTTTATGTGAATCCATAAATGTTTTCCAAAAATATTTTTATTCCCAAAAATTAGAAATTCATGATTCATAGAGTTTATGATTCAAAGGCCTGACTTCTTTCTTGATAATCTATAAATATTTTCCAAAATGTCCCTATTTTCCGAGTTAGAGATTTATGATTTTATAAGCTTTTATGACAACAACAACGGACATTTTTTACAATATGAATGACGATGTTAAAGAGGAGAATATTTCTATGATGATCACGACGCCGATGATGATTTCATGTTTAAAAGTCCCAAGCTTATGATTTCAATGTGAATATGAGAATGTTGAGTTATTTTCATAATTTTCTTGATTTTTATTCATTGTTGTTGATCTCGCCTTATAATGATTGTTCCTTCAAGGTGAGATAGAGCGATGATGATTATTCCATAATATAATCGGAGGTTACCGACCTTACGTCACTCCGATATAGTTGTGGCTTTTGATTGGGCTCTCATGCATGCTTTATATATATGTATGTATTTTCTCACACCGCGCGCGCTATAGTCGGCGGGCATGGCACGTAGATGTGCACACCACTGCAGTGGGCATGTTATGATATTGCCGGACGCGGGAGGCACCGGACACGAGCTAATATATGATAACACCGAGCCTTAATGGCCGGGCATGATACTATATATATATGACACTGAGCCTTAATGGCGGGCATAGTACTATGTATATATGTATAAAGATGTTTTTTTTAAAAGCAGAGCATGCATGACATTCGCCTTATGAGGCATCCAGATGTACAGGTTATCTCTCTTATTCCATGTTACCTTTCATATCTATATTATGTTGTTATTCATGCCTTACATACTCAGTACATTATTCGTACCGACGTCCCCTTCTGTGTGACGTGCGTTTCGTATGCCACGCGGTGTATACGGATGAGTAGTAGAGGATATTAGTAGAAGATGTTCCATTTGGATTGGCGAGCTCCATTTCCTGAGGAGTCAGCGAGTCGAGTATCTATGTTATGTTATCTTGTTTTATGTTAGAGACTTTGACATGAGTCACGTATATAACATGTCGGTCTTGTAAGTGGCTCGTAAGCCAAGGTATCATTATGCATTATGTTACAAATTTCATATGATTACAGATTTTACTTGATTTGAGAAAGACGAAAAAACATGTTTTTTTGAAAAGTTTACATTGTGCACTCATTTCATGATTTAAGAGTCCAGTATGATTATGAGTATCACGAGAATCAGCGGGTTCGCTCAGCCCTAAGTAAGGGGCGGGTGCCCATCATGCCCTATCAAAAGTTGGGGTGTGACAGGCACCTTCTTTCAATACCAAGCAGTTCCTTGGAATTACTCGTCTGATGAAAGGAATAAAGGAAAGGCAAAATTAGTTGTAGAAACTGTTGTTGCTGGAATAACAAGATCTGGGCGGTGTTATGCCCCCAAAGAGGTAGCACGAGGAACACCGAGTAAGGAAAATAACCAAAAGAAGGCTGTGACCGAGGCTGAAGTAGAAGAATTCTGGAGAAAAATGCCAACTAAGGAATATTCCATTGTAGAACAACTAAAGAAAACACCAGCCCAAATTTCTTTATTATCATTGTTGATGAATTCTGAAACTCACAGGAGCGCTTTAGTGAAGGTACTAAATGTAGCTTATGTTCCGGCCATGGTTGGAGAAGTCCTAGAAGCCCACAAAGTCTCTTTTCATGACGATGAGTTGCCGCCTGAAGGTTTGGGGCACAACAAGGCATTGAACATTATAGTCAAATACAGGGATAAATTCATTTCTAAGGTGTTGATTGATGGGGGTTCAGCTGTTAACATATGCCCTTTCACTACTCTCCGAGCTTTAGGAATCGATATCGGGAAAGTTCATGACAGTCACGTGAGAGTTAAAGGTTTTGATGGAGCTCAAAGGGGTGTCGTAGGGGAAATGGATTTGGCACTGGAAATTGGACCCGTGGAGTTTATGGTGGAATTCCAAGTGATGGATATATCTGCTAGTTACAACTTGTTGATAGGAAGGCCATGGATCCACATGGCTGGACCAGTCCCTTCCACCCTACACCAAAATTTGAAATTTGTCTGGAATCATCAGGAAATTGTAATCCATGGAGAAGGCAATAATTTGATTTATCCCAAAAATTCAATTCCCGTTCTCGAAAGTGTAGAAAGGCTAGATGGATCTGTTTTTCATATTAAGGAAATTATGTGCACTACTCAAGCTGAAAGGGTAAAATTGCCACGTGTGCTTATGATGGTGGCTTGGTAAATGTTGAAGAATGGTTTTAAGCATGGTCGAGATCTCAGAGTGAACTTGGATGGAATAGTAGAACCAATTCAATTACCCGGTCAGAAGGATACTTTTGGTCTTGGATACGAGCCTACTCTTGAAGAAATCTCATTGGCTAGTCTCAAAAGGAAAGGTGATATTTCCTTGCCAAAGCCTGTCCCTCTCCTGAATCAGTCATTTTTCAAGGCGTCTGTCACCCAAGTATGAGAGGAAGCTACTGAAGACAACCTCGTGGAAGGTCTCAAGAATCTATTCATTGCCGAGGAAGAAGTTGAATGCAATGTGATTCTGGATGATTGCCCTGAAACTCCAACTATCTGGGATGCTGAGCATGGAGATGCTTTAAACAATTGGACTTGTACCCCGCCCCCGGTTCTTCGGGAGTTTTGGTAGATGATTTGTATTAGTATTTGATGAAACAATGCGATTCAAAATTGAGGCCTGAATCGTGTTTATGCTTTTGTTGTGTTTTGCCTCCACCTTTTGAAAGCTTAAATGCCAAATCCAAACTACGCTTTTCCATTTTAATTCTGTCTTCATTTAATTAATTTCTCTTTTCTTTTTCAGCAATCAAACTAGTAAATCTGCTGATACTGTGAACGTGGCACGTAATGAAACAAGCGAACCAATCCTAAATGTCAAACAAGATTCTGAAGAATATGAAGAGGACATGCAACTTGAAGAGTTAACTAAAGATTTTGAACATTTTGAAAATAAGCCAAAACCAAATTTGGATGAACCAGAGACCATAAACTTGGGAGATTCAGAAACAGTAAGGGAAACAAGAATTAGCATCCATTTAACTCCGTCACAAAGGGAAGAATTGATCAACCTTTTGAGACAATATATAAACGTGTTCGCGTGGTCTTATGATGATATGCCGGGTCTAAGCACGGACATTGTTTCACATAAGTTGCCTATTAATCCATCTTGTCCTCCAGTGAAACAAAAGAAAAGAAATATTAAACCGGATTTGAGTTTAAAAGTCAAAGAAGAAGTCTCCAAGCAATTTAATGCAAAGGTCATTCGAGCTACAAGGTATCCCACTTAGCTAGCCAATATTGTTCCTGTACCAAAGAAGGATGGAAAAGTCAGGGTATGCGTGAATTATCGGGATCTCAACAAAGCTAGCCCGAAAGATGATTTCCCCCTCTCAAATATTCACATACTTATTGATAACTGTGCGAAGCATGAGTACCGATCATTCGATTGCTTCGCAGGCTACCACCAAATTCTGATGGATGAAGAAAATGCTGAGAAAATGGCATTCATCACACCTTGGGGAGTATACCATTATCGAGTGATGCCTTTTGGACTCAAAAACGCAGGTGCCACCTATATGAGAGCCATGACCACCATTTTTCATGACATGATCCATAAGAAGATTGAAGTCTATGTGGACGATATCATCATCAAGTCACGAAAGAGTTCAGATCACTTGACAAATTTGAAGAAGTTCTTTGACAGGTTGAGGCGATACAATTTGAAATTAAATCCCAAGGTGTGCATTTGGTGTTCCTGCGGGATGTTGTTAGGTTTTATTGTGAGCGGGTGAGAGGCATAAAATTGGATCCTTCGAAGATAAAGGCTATTCAAGACTTGCACCTTCGCCCAAAGAGTCGAAAGGACATGCGATGAGTTTCCTTGGTCGTCTCAACTACATTAGTCGGTTCATAGCACAATCGACCGTAATATGTGAGCCAATAATCAAGTTATTAAAGAAAGATCGCTACCAAATGGACGGAAGATTGCCGACGAGCTTTTGATAGAATCAAAGAGTATTTGTCTAATCCCTTTGTTTTGGTGCCTCTGGCTTCCAAGACCTTTGTTATTATATTTGTACGTATTCAGCGAATGCATTTGGATGCGTGTTGGGACAACATGATGAAACAGGAAAGAAGGAGCAAGCAATATACTATTTGAGCAAGAAGTTCACGCCTTATGAGGCCCGATATACTTTGTTGGAACGCACCTGTTGTGCCTTGACTTGGGTTGCACAAAAGTTGAGACATTACCTATCTGCATATACTACTTATCTCATCTCAAGGATGGATCCACTCAAGTATATTTTTCAGAAGCCTATGCCTACTGGGAAGTTAGCCAAATGGTAAATTTTGCTAAGTGAATTCAATATTGTATATGTTACCCAAAAGGCTGTCAAAGGGTAGGCAATAGCGGATCATCTTGCTGAAAATCCCATAGATGAAGAATACATGCCTCTTAAGACTTATTTCCCGGATGAAGAGGTCTTGTTTGTCGGAGAAGATATCTCAGAGGAATATCCAGGGTGGAGAATGCTCTTTGATGGGGCTGCAAACTCCAAAGGAGTTGGCATTGAACGATCTTAGTTTTGGAGTCAAAGCCGCATTATCCAATTTCAAAGCCAAAGCTCGGTTTCCGTGCACCAACAATATGGCAGAATATGAGGCTTGTATTCTTGGACTCAGAATGGCCGTTGATATGAACATACAAGAATTATTGGTTATAGGTGATTCTGACTTATTGGTTCATCAAGTACAAGGCGAATGGACCACTAAGAACGTAAAGATACTTCCGTACCTGCATTGTGTGAAAGATTTGTGTAGGAGATTTATCAAGGTGGAATTCAAACATGTCTCAAGGGCTCAAAATGAGTTCGCTGATGCTTTGGCAACCTTGTCCTCTATGATTCAAAGACCGGACAAGAATTACATAGATCCTATCAAGGTGAATGTGTAAGATCGAAGTTTATAGTTTCCATGTAGATGAAGAACCGATGGAGAACCTTGGTACTATGACATTAAGAAGTATCTCAAGGCAGGAGACTATCCAGAAGGCATAACCAGTGTTCAGAAGAGAACACTTCGAAGATTAGCAAACCGCTTTTTCCTAAATGGAGAAATCCTTTATAGGAGAACTCCAGATTTAGGATTGTTAAGGTGTGTTGATGCCAAAGAAGCGATCAAGTTGATTGAAGAAGTGCATGGCGGTACATGCAGGCCTCATATGAATGGTTTCATTCTGGCTAAGAAAATTCTATGAGCTGGCTATTTCTGGATGACTATGGAAACAAACTGCATTTTTTTTTTATGCAAAAATGTCACCAATGTCAGATTCATGGCGATTTGATTCGAGTCCCACCAAATGAGTTAAATGTGACGAGTTCTCCCTAGCCATTTGCAGCTTGGGGCATGGATGTCATTGGTCCTATCGAGCCGGCCGCGTCAAATGGACATAGGTTCATTTTGGTAGCCATCGCCTACTTCACAAAATGGGTAGAAGCATCTTCGTACAAATCAGTGACGAAGAAGGTAGTGGTAGACCTTGTTCGCAATAACATCATTTGTCGATTCAGAATCCCTGAGTCAATTATAACTGATGATGGAGCTAATCTTAACAGTGATTTGATGCGTGAGATATTCAAAAAATTTAAGATTACTCACCGCAACTCCACCCCTTATCGACCTCAGATGAATGGAGCAGTTGAAGCAGCCAACAAAAACATCAAGAGAATATTGCGGAAGATGATCGATAATTACAGACATTGGCATGAAAAATTGCCATTGGCCTTCGGTTTTCGCACCACTGTTAGGACTTCAACTGGGGCAACGCCTTATCTCTTGGTCTATGGGACCGAGGCTGTGTTACCTGCAGAGGTAGAGATACCATCCCTGAGGATTATCCAAGAAGCTGAGTTGAGTGATGCCAAGTGGATACAAAATCAAAATGAACAATTAATGCTCATTGACGAAAAGAGGATGAATGCAGTTTGTCATGGGCAGCTTTATCAGAACAGAATGGCCAAAGCTTTCAACAAGAAGGTAAGACCGAGACAATTCAAATCGGGGCAATTGGTGTTGAAGCGCATATTCCCACACCAAAATGAAGCTAAGGGAAAATTTGCACCTAACTGGCAAGGGTCTTACATGGTTCACCGAGTACTGACTGGAGGAGCACTAATTCTAGCAGAAATGGATGGCGAAGTGTGGCCGAAAGCTATCAATGCAGATGCCGTCAAGAGATACTACCTTTAGGAGCTTTTCATTTATTTTATATGTAATATCTTGTAATGTCTTTCTATGTAATGAAAATTACGTTCCCTCGGTGGGATACGTAAGAAACCTATATCGGGTTTGGTCTCTTTAAGATAGATATTTATAAAATTTTCATTTACTTGTAATATGAACTATGCCTAACCTGATTCCCGTGGTGGGATACGTAGGCGGCCTACATAGGCTTCGGTCACATTATTAAAAAACCTCAATTTTATTTTGCCTTGTATGTTTTGAACTACGCTTGACCTGACTCCCTTGATGGGATACGTAGGCAGCCTATATAAGGCTCGGTCTCGTCATGTTAAAAGTCCAATATCCTCCTATGCCAGAAGCTGGGACAATTTTTAAGGGCATCCGTGCAAAATAACATCGAGAGACATGAAAGAGTATATGGCCAACAGAGTCATCAGACAAAGGAAAGACTTTGGAGAAAGGACGTTCGCTTTGTTTCACAACGTGTCACGGTTCAAAGTTCAGCAGAAATTGTTTATCACTATATGCATATTTACCATAAATTTATGCATATTTCCTTTTGAAATAATATGATTTTTAATCAAATAGTTTTATTAATTGGCCAAGACTTAGAAATAGGCGGAGGTTACAAGTCCAGATAAAGCGGGAAGCACGAAGCATCAAGAACTGGATCTTCAAAGTCAACGCGAATCAACCACCCCCGAAACTTACAATTTTCTTTGAGTGCAGGTTTTCAAAATTGCGAAAACTGGAAATCTGTAATGTTTACAGCCTTGCAAGGACTATGCGTCGAACGGTTTGAGTTTTCTTATCACATTTAGGAGAAATTATGCCTCTCAAGTGTCAATAATTCTAGAAATTTACGATAAATTAATGCTTAAGTTTTACAAAGATTTTTAAATGTATCGATGCACAAATGCTCTGCATAAATGCTTTCAAATGCACTGCACATGCATTGCACTACTGCTTTCAAATGCACTGCACATGCATTGCACTACTGCTTTCAAATGCTCTAAGTAAATGCTTTCAAATGCACGGCACACGCATTGCACTCTTTTGCTTTTAAATGCTCTACGTAAATGCTTTCAAATGCACTGCACATGCATTGCACCACTGCTTTCAAATGCTCTGCATGAATGCTTTCAAATGCGCTGCACATGCATTGCACCACTGCTTTCAAATGCTCTGCATAAATGCTTTCAAATGCTCTGCATAAATGCTTTCAAATGCACTGCACATGTATTGCACTACTGTTTTCAAATGCACTGCACATGCATAGCATAACTGCTTTCAAATTCTTTGCATGCCTGGTTTAAGAAACACTACACACGCACTGCACAAATGTTTTTAACCGCTTCGCATAAATGCTTTCAAACACACATGCACCGCACAAATGCTTTAAAATGCACTACATAAATGCTTTACACCATGAATCATGTTGGTTTGAAAAAACTCATTTTCATAAATCATTGGGTTTTAAAGAAAACCTTATTATGCCGGCTTGGAAAGCCTCATTTTCATAAATCATTTAGCTTAAATGGCCTCATCTTCATATCTGGTTTAAGACCTCATTATCATTAATCATCGCCAAAGGCATCATTCCGATGGATCATCGGCCTAAAACCTTATTTGCATTAGCCTTAGCTAAGGCTATTTTACATCGCTTTATTTTCGATATTTATTTACTAACTATTTTATCTAGTTTAAGTTTCACATAAGCTTTAGCGCAACGTGGAACTATTTCTTCTGTAGTGAACTGGGGCAATTTGCTGGGAGGGGTAATCAAACTTCCGGACAAAGGTCAAGGGTCTACCTCGAACGCTCGTCTCTACCCCCAAATATTCCGCTTACATCCATAACCCGATCATCGAGTTCACACGTATTCATATTCCAAAATTCTCAAGTTCGATATATTTCCTCAATCATAATACCCAGTGTCATCATAATTCGACACTGGGGCAATATTTTTAATAAGATTTGCACCAGTCATGATTGCTTATTCGCAAGTGTCGCAGCTTCCTAGAACTACACACGGCCGGATTCTCGTGCAACCCAAGATATGTAGGCAACTCGGAGACCGGAGTTCGGCCACAATTTTCTCAAATTCTCTTTATCCTTATAGTGGCCCAAATTCTTTCAGTCAGGACAAAATGGGCTACTAAGTCAACGTCTTTGTCCGAAAATTCTTTCATCATTATCGGCCAAAGAGGAACAAGTTGTTGACACCCAATTTTGTCCCGCCTTTCTTCCAAAATATTTATTTGTGCTTCTAATATTTTGACACCTTAAGAACAATATTTACATTTTATTAGAGTCATTAGCTTTCTATTAAAATCGTCGTTTTTCATTATCCCACTATAGTCATTAGCTATTATCAGTATCATTATTGCCATTACTATTCTTTGTATTTTTATTATTGTTGTTGTTGTTGTTGTTGTTGTTGTTGTTGTTGTTGTTGTTGTTGTTGTTGTTTTGTTGTTCTTGTTGTTCTTGTTGTTGTTGTTGTTCTTGTTATGACTTTCATTGTACGGCCTTCACTTAATATCATAATCGCCTTGATCGCTTTTAACATCTTACACATCTCATTTATTTTATATATTTAGACGATAGCATTTACTATTTAGACGATAGCATTTACTTATTTTTAAACTTTAAAAATATTATCACGCGGCTATTACGATATCGTATAATTTTATTTGAGTACTAATAAATATATTTTTATGTTAAGTAATACTTTAGCACGCTTTAATGTATAATTAACTAAAGAGGGTCTTTCGTCTTAATTTAGGAGCCCAAATGAATATAAGGAAGAAAGTATCTTAAATCCAAGATAAAAGACCTCATACTAGCCCAATTTATATAAAAATCTGATCCTTGATTTAGCCACTAATGACCCAAAATAAAGCCCAAATCCGTCCATTTCAGCATGGCCCAAAAAGTTCAGCCCATCCATCCCAAGTATCCCTAAACATTTGCAAACCTAATCTCTACTCAAATCAGCCGCACCATTCCTTTTCTCATCTTTTTCGTCTTTCAAGCAAAGCTCCAATATTCACCAGCCATGGCAGAGCATTGTCCTTCCATTTCCGAGTAAGAACTGTCATCTATAACATCCCCTCATCTCTCCTCTTTAATTGAGTCGACACAAGAAGCCAAGAATACTTTTAAAAATCTGATTTGCTGAAGCAAAGGATCCGTTCCCAAGCCTAATTCAAATGGCTATTCTTTTCAAGATCCCGCCTAAGATACCACTACACAAACCCTAACTTTCTCCTATAAATACATCTCTAACTTTTATAGCCGAGATCAAGTTTTGAACAATGGAAAATTCTCACGTCTAAGCTACTGTTGTTTTTCTACCACTTCTCAAAGAAAACTTAAGCATTTTATTGCCTTTCAATCTCTGCCCATTTCGATTTTATTCAAAGATCTGAGACCTAAAAGCCCTAGTTCGCTGCACCCGAAAAAGGTCAGTAATTCTCTCCTTATTTCAGCATTTAGCTTCTCCTAATCTTATTGCTGCCCATTATGATTGTATGCTAGTTTGGGAATACAAGTAGACTAAATCTTTAGTTTAATTATGTTCTTCTTGGTCTTGGTTTATTTTATCATTTTCTAGTTCTGTCGTTAGTGTAAGTGTTTAGTTTAAATGATGTTTGAATTAAGTGATTAGTTTACTCTTTCTTCATATGTTAGAAAATGAGCTTGTATGGAAGTTTATGATCCTATTTTAGTTTCATAAGGATTAAATTTAGATGATGTTGTGCTTGTTTCCCTGCTGGTTTCATTATCTGCTTAAGTTATGAAGAAAGAATAAGGGTGTAAGCTTAGATGTTTATTTTCAGCATTTCCTTTCTTATTTAGACTCCATTTATGTCATCGTAGTTAGTCATTTTAAGTAATCAACTTGTTTTCCAGCCTTTAACTCTTTTGTTTGTAAAACAAAAAATGACTATTTAAGTATCTTATTCTCTATTTTGTTGTTGTGCTAAAGAGTCTAGTAGGTTTGTTGTTTGAGGTTTCACTTTTCCGTCACCGTAGAAATCATTATTAATATTGCAAAAGCTCTAGCTTGTATTAGTGCGGGTTTGGGGCTGTTTTCTCCTGTTCTTATAGGAAATTTAAGTTTGGTTTTAGTGAAAGCATGTTAATCCACTAATACATTTCTTTCATGTTTGTTGTTGAAAATAATTCAGAAATATGCCTTCCGGTCACCTTTTCTTTGACTATTAACATGTTACGGTTTTCAAGTTTACCAGATCCCATCTTTAACTGAGTTCTTCCCCTTTAATATTCAACTTCCTGCTACTTGAGTTGCACCAAATGTTAGAGTTTTCAGTTATAGTTTGTTATCTGTTTAAGCTAAATCCTTCCTCTACATTGGATTGACATACATTTATAGGTTTGTCTGGTTACTTAAACATGTTACAAATCCTTTCCTATCCTATTTTTAAATCAGTTTTCCCTTTTTGATATAAAGACGTCGATTATGTTTTGACAAAAAGTGTCACAACCCGACTAGGGCCCATGACGGGTACCCGGGGCTAACCACCGAGCACCGCTCATACCATTAACCATCGTACTCATTAAGCGCTCATTCATTAGTCTTATACTCAATTCATGGGAAAAAAAATCATTTTTCGTTTGGAAACATAATCACCTTTATATACATAAGCCCTTCGGCTATCAAAATAATGTACATACAATAAGGACATCGTGAGGCCATACTACCCACACATACGTATCTACGAGCTTCTACTGGAGTACTAACATAAAGACGGGACAGGACCCCGTCGTGCCCAAATATATACACAAAATAACAATTCAGCATAGCACCTCCGAAGTAATGGAGTGCTTCTGTAAGCCTGCTAAGTAACTCCTAGGAATCTGTGTCACCTCCCTGTCTACCTGTAGGCATGAACACAGCGTCCAAAGAAAAGGGCATCAGTACGAAATATGTACTGAGTATGTAAAGCATGAGTAGTAACATAAGTAAACATGAAAGGTAGCATAAAATAAAAGATCAAATACCTTTTGAGATGTTTGTCATGCTTACTTTACCTTTTCTTAAGGATTGCGGAATGCACATACATATACATATCATAGTACCGTATCTGCTCATACACATTAAACATCATCCATATTCGGCCACGTAGTGGCTCGACAATATCCGTATTCGGTCACGTAGTGGCTCGACGATATCACATACATGTCTGTCGTACCCTGCCATAACAAGGCTCGGTATATCTCATCATCATCATTGCCATCACTACGGAAATCTTTTATCATCACATACATCTCATAAGCTTATCATAACTTTTCATAGAGCATGCATTTGAATTTAAAGACAATCTATGAAAATCATATCATATTCGTACCATGAACTTCATAAAAATATCGTATGATAGGCTTTATAATCTCTAAACTTAGGCTCTTCATTACCATTATCGTATCTATGGCATATCTCGTACCCTTATCTCATATGAAACCCCCTATGAACATAGACTCGTAATTTTTCGGAACATTGGCCATAGGACATGCATTAGAGCTTATGGACAATCTATAACAATATCGGGGTGACATAAGGTCAAGAACCCCGGATTGCATTATGGAGTGATCATATTCATCATATCTCACCTTGAAGGAACTAACATTTTAAGGTGAGTGTAACACAACGAGCAACCTCAAGGGATCGTAAACAGGGTCATTAGATTGCAGAAACATCATATCGTATTCATAGCAAGAACTTTATGGAATTAGCATATCATGAACTTTAGAACTTTTAGGATCAACTCATGGTTATCATTATCATACTCGCATCGTATCTCTTTTCTTTATCTTATGAAAGCTCTTTATAATCATAGACTCATAATTTCCGGTGTGTAGGAAAGTCATGGAAATATAGGAGAATTCATGCCATGGAGTCATGCCTTAGAAAGAAAGGACTAGCCTTACAGACCTTTTCGTTTAGCTACTCTTTCGCTTGATCGTTCTCGTCCAATGTTCACGTTTCTACCTTCAAGAGAGTTCGTATTAACATTAGCTAATCGGTCACTTGAATATGCTCAACTAAAGCTAGAGAAAATTGGGCAGCATTTCCTTTGTTTCAACGACTTTCTCCATGTAATAAAACAACTCCCAAATAGCAAGATCAACTCCCATAATATCACAATCAATAGATTTCTCTAGCTAAACATTGTTCACTTCTCAAATTCACTTTCAAAGTCATCCATAACCATGACTACAATACAACAACATATTCATTCTTCCTGTATTATTTCCTCAACGTCATTAGCATCATTCATAACAAGATTATGCTCATCTCATACTAAAAATCATTGTTCAATTCAACTTACTACTCAAAATACCATTATTTCCCTATTTGAGCTCATATTCTACTTTCTTCTGTAATCCAAGTCTTTCAACTACCCAATACTTTGAATAACATGAGTTAGATGTAAAACTCACCTTTGATTATGTAGGAATGATCTTTGGATGAAGATACTTTGCTTGAGAAAAACCCCCAACTCCAATACCAAAGGATTTCTTGACTTCCACTAACCCTCGTGAGCCTCTTTGCACTTGAGTCTCTTGATTCTTGGTGTTTGGTCTTTGATTTTTCCGTCAAATATAATTAGCTATCCGACAAGCAACATATATTCTAGTCAATTTTTAATTAAATTAAAGGCTAATTTCTTAGAATAAGTTAGCATTCAAATTCTTGCCACTGCACCTAGGTGAATGGTGTAAACACCTGTCCTGTATTCTATATAGAAAATTCTCTTCTTTGTGAATGCGTTGCATATCATGAAAAGTTTCTTCGTTCTTAGAATAAGTTAGTATTCAATCTCTTGCCACTGCACCTAGGTGAATGGTGTTAACACCTATCCTGTGTTCTATATAGAAAATTCTCTTCTTTGTGAATGCGTTTCATATTATGAAAAGTTTCTTTATTCTTGATGAACTCTGTAATAATAGTAGGAGACTCTCCTTGATAGCTATTTAGTTATGTGCAACTTTGTAGTCATTTCTGATTTCATCATAGCTCTGTGAAATGACAGCTACATAGTTAACGGATTAATAAGTTCTCCGTTTCTGTAAAAAAGGTTCCTTTTTTTTTTTCTTTTTTTTGCTTACCACTTTCGTCAAAAAGTTACATCATTCTTCACCACTGTTTTCTACTTTAATCTGAGGCAAGTTAAGACTGAAAACTACACACAAAGGTACTGATAAAGAAATTGTCATTAAATAGGATATTGAGGACCTAGAACACTACCTGTATGCCAGTTGATGAAAGTTTCTCCCACCTTGTATGCCAGCTTATTGTAGCATTTTTGGTATCTTGTTGTAATCGATGTCGTTGATACCAACAAATGATTGTTCTAGGTGTTCGCAAGCTCGTGTCTTCACAAGTTCTCGGTTCCTAAGTAGTCTTGCCCCTCATCCCAATGGTTAATGGTATTACTGGATGATGCAACCAATTACTGCAATTGTGTCCCATACACGCACTTATTTCCCATACACAGCGTGGCCAGGTGAATCCTTCAGGATAAGTGAACCCACCTCTGCTTCAGCGGCAATGCTTATCCATGATTGAACATTAGCATCGGAAACCTTGTGACACAAACTACTCCATGTGAAGCGCTTGTGAGCATCTCTGAAGAAGAAAAACAAAGTTCTTTGTTTGGCAAAAGACTAGTATACCACGTTATAACTACATTTAATATCATCCTGCTAGTATGCACCAGAAGGTTGAGTAACGAGGATAAAATTGCCATGGCTGGGAGCTCAAATCAACACTTATCTTTTAGTATTATAGCTTCTGTTTCTCCCTAAAAGCAATGGTACCTGGCCAAGAGAGCTAAAATTGTTGGGGAAAGCGTTGATCATGGACATAAACAAGAGTTTGAATTAAGGCTTCAAAGCACAATGAATCGATCTTTTTCTCCTACATTAATTGATCTTGGAGGGCTATTAACAATCTTCCTCTGTTAAAAGGAGTTGCACATTGCTGCTATGCATTTTCCCCGACACTTTCTCATTTTTTTCCTTTCTCAGAATGATGTATCTCCATTTCATAACAAAACAATTCTTTTTTTTTTTTTTTTTTGAACTCTAAAATTAGATATGGAAATACATGATAAACAAGTCGCTCGATTAAGCTACACAAGAATAGAAACAGACTCATTAATTTAAATCCATCAGACAAACACAAAATCACCTAGTCATTAACAGATCAAACTGACCAACTATGTCTTCAAGAATCATTATATCAAGTCAAAGAGAAACCTACTACACGAAGTAACTAGTAGAAAGAATACTGGAGTACATAGGTATTAAAAATTCCATTCAAGTTTACAAAATTAAGAACTTATGGAGTGCATGCTTTTCAAGATAACATAAGCATAGTGGAAGTGTGCTTCAGATGAAAGAATTGAATGTAAGAAAGTTAAAGTCAGAATAAAGAATATTATGATTCAACTTCTGCACAAACATCAGTACTTAATAGATTAATTAACTATGCGCCAAATAGTTAGGGAACTGCAAGAACTTAAAGCTAGATGTAAAATAAGAATTTATACTGACAAACAAATGAATAAAGACTATAAAAGAATAATGAATAAAGACTATAAAAGAATAAGTGCATTCATTTTGAATTAGTGATAAATTAACTGCATCACCAATCTAATAGAAAATAAACTTCCTCCCTCTCCGTAAGGGTGCTTATTGTCAGCTCCCCGCTTCTGAGTTGCAGCGGCTGATTTTCCCCATCAAAAGCTTTTATTTCTTTTAATTGACTATGCCAAGGTTTGCTTCTTTGTGAAGAAGAATGTCTCGGATTATTCACATACATTAAACAATCGATGAAACATTTATTCATTTCAACAGTTGATGATAGGTTAAGTTTCCTAGGATGACAACTCCATAGCAAAGCATCCACAAACGTTGACCAAATCACAGTCGGGCATCTAATGTTGACATGTAAAATGTCCACTTGGGGGGTCGCAATTCTGGGGTGAAGCTGCAATTCTTTCATGTTGATCCCATTGCATCTGGAAAAATAAAGGAAAACTTGAGACCAAGAGCTCGAATTTGATAGGAACTTCCCAAACTTACAAAACCATGCAGCATGTAAACTGTTGTGGTATTTAAGCACGACTTTTGAGTGCTTCAATTGACTTGACTCACTATCCATTTTAAGTTCAGGAATTTGAATTCCCATGTACTCAAGTGAAACCAAATTTGAAGAATCAATTTCCCGTATGCGCTCACAATTCTGAATCTTCAAGGCCTTAAGGGATTGAGATCTAGAAATAAGGTCCTGGAGAAATCCATCAGATATACTTACATTTGATAGAACTAAAGATTTCAAATTCTGACATTCAACAACATGCAAATTTTTCCATCAAAAACCAGAATAAGACAAGTGTTCAAGAGTTGGTGCTTGAATTTTAGCACGTTGGTTTATATTTGTCGTTATGGAAACTGACTTGATCTTTTGAAGACTCAACAGCTCAATCTTTCGCAACCCCGAACAACGCTCAAGGATGAAAGAGACAATCAAGGGACAACTATTAAGTAGAAACTGAAGCATATTTTCATCTAAATTGACCTTAGTTAGAGAAAGCTTTCTCAAAGAACCATAGTTCGCCACGCCACTTGGAAACCGAACATGCTTCAGATTACAACCCTCCAGAACCAATTCTCTTAAAGAATTTCCTGCCAAGACATTGAAAATAGGAAAAGGGTACGATCGAATCAAATGGTGAGGATCTCCATACACTATATCTTTTACGCCATTCTGAAGAGCGATGAAAAGCCACTTATGAATCAGAGGGAAAACTTGATAACGAGAATTGGATTTTAAACAGTTTGAACATTCAAACTTGTCAATAAAGATTTTGTTATCCCTGTAACTCTCCATGATTGAGTCCATTATTTCCGTGTCCTCGAAATAACCAACTCTGAATTCCAAGCTGGGAAGAGTCGACCAGGCTTGTAGCCATGTTTTGGAGAGAATTCTCATCAAGGTTGCTTCTCCATAACTAAGATGACAGAGTATTTTGTGAATCACACATGCAGGCAATATGTCTGCAGTGGCAGTCAGGTTTGTAGCCATGTTTTGAATGATAGGAAGAACCCTAATGTGAGTGGCAATTTATATTTTCTTGGAACGCTAAGTCCAGTACTTAATTGTCCAATAAACCTAAATGGTATCTTGTTCTTGTATAAAAGCCATTTAGTGGTATTTGCACTTTTGTCTATATTTTATGTTTGGTCTTTAATTTTTGTCCTTCAAATAGGCTAGGTTTTTTTATTTTTGCCCTTCAAAATCGAACTTATGTCTGCGCATCGTAATATCCACAAATTATGTCATCCCCTTAAAGAACTTATGTCCAGCTAGGCGTAAATTCAATTTTGAAGAGAAAAAATTAAAGAGCAGTCCATTTGAAGGGCAAACCGCGCAATTGCTTCAAAAAAGCAAGATGGCAGTGCCATAGAAAGAGGGACATACCGCTTTCCGGCCCTGTTCTCGAATAATAGCCACCTTCACCTGTGAAATTTGAAAGTCCATGACATGAGTTATTTCTCAATTACAGTCATGGGCAGAAAAGCGGTTATTTTTGTAAATTTTATCAACAGCACCGCCTCTTCTATGAGAAAAAACGGCAGAAAAAAAATGTGGTGCCAAACTTGACACATTAAAATCATATTCATTGTCGATATGAAAATATGGTTTTTGCATTCTAAATAACAAATAGTTCTGTTAAACTTTTGTAATGTTGCATTCACAGTAGTATCTTCAAGTTTTTTCGTTGATACATTAGGAATACTTGTTATTGAGTGGCTTACAGTTTTTTTGACTAAAATTGCTAGCTCTAGGAAAAAAGGTACGATAGCAGCACCGCCTCTTCTATGAGAAAAAACAACAGAAGACACATTCATTGTCAGTATGAAAAATGAGATTATAATGTGAATTTAATTTGCAGTTATTTCAGAATAACAAATATTTTCAGGTTAAATCCCAACTGACGCAAAACATTAGATGATTTTTTCTCATTCCAAGCTTTGATGGATGGATAGATTTTACCGAGTACCTAGGCTGGTTGGATGTAGTAGATACCTCATGAAATTAGTCAAGGTGCTAAATGAACCTCTAATTCTCATGGTGGAAGAGTCTAAATGAAGTCTACATTTATTTGATGAAAAACAAGGTGCTGCCTGAATCAAAGAACAGGGCTAAGCTTGTAAATTGTAATAATGCCTGGTAGGAGGCCCCTACATGTGCTTGTCGGAACTTCTCTATTTAGTGGATTCACATACTTAATATAATTGTATATAGATGGGTATCAATTAAAGAAGTTCATTTTACTGATCTAATAAAGTGTTAATTTTATGGGTTATTTAAATGTTATTTTATAGGGAAAAGGACATTGTGTGTCCAATGGCTCAAAGTATTGTCACATTTGGCCAATATTTGGGCCTAATACCCCAGGATTCTGCTCGGCTCAAAATAATGCCAAAAAATGGTCGGTCGGCCCAAAATAATGCCAAGGCTGGCCGGCCCAACAACCTAGGCTGCTACAGCATATATACATATGTTGGAATTATATACACTTTATATACAAGAATGATACAGTTTATATACATATGCTGGAATTAATTATACATTTATTATACATAAATTATACGTTAATTATACATTTATTACACACATATTATGCAATAATGATATGATATTTTTTTTCTTTTACATATACAATAGTGATATATATTATATACCACAATGATACGGTTTCTCTAATACATTTTCTGTACGTATGGTACACTTTCTATACAAAGACTGATACAGTTTATATACACATGCTAGAATTATATATACACTTTCTATACAAAAATTATACATATTATATACAAAAATGATACAATTTTCTATTCTAGTAGGCGTTTGGACATGCGATTTCATCTCATGAGATGAAATCAACGTTTGGAACATCTCTGATTTCATGAGATGAAATCCCAAATCATCCAAAAAGGAAGGATTTGGGATTTGAAATCATGATTACGAAAAATATAAATGTAAAATTTGACCCATACGTTTATATTTTGTAAAAAAAGACCTATAAGTTGGTAGAAATATTTACCAATCATGTTTACTAACCATTTGTATTAAATATTAATCTGCAAGTTGGTAAAATATATTTACCAATCATGTTTACCATGTGGGAGGATTATATTAAAGAGTAGTTACATTACTATTCATGTTAAATTTTCCTTTTTATTGAAATAAAGTTTGATCAATTGATTTTGTATGTTTTTAGAAAGGCCTTCTAGTAGCGTATTAATTTTATTATGAACTATGATTTACTCATTTGGTAAGATTGTATAAGAATTAGGAAAATTTTGATGGTTTTCATAACTTTGTGGGGTTTTTATGTTTATAAAAAAAACTGCGACTTAAGAAATCCAAATTACATGTCCAAACATGATTTCATCTCATAATTTTATCTTATGAGATGAAATCATGTCCAAACGGCTCCCTAGACAGGGCAGTTGTATTGTGCTGATACACATTATATACACAAATGATACATATTATATACAAAAATGATACATACCTTAGTGATTCATATTTTATACAGTTTCTATACATTACAGATAGGTACATATACATATTTTATGCACAAATGACACATATTATCTATAAAAATCGCCTCAAACATTTTTGTGTTTGGGTTTTTATTTGAAAATTATCTTATTTAAGGTTTGGCTAATTGATGGGATTTGTTTAATTGCTACATTTTGGGTTTGGAAAAAATTGGGCTAGAGGATGGGATTAGTTATGGCTGAGCGACCATATATGTCCTTTTCCCTATTTTATAAGGTATAAATTTTATATGCGTAGAAACCTAGTTAACTCTTCAGTTATAATTAATGGGTTCATAACCGAAGAGTTACATATCTTCTGAAAGGTTACCTTTGAAGAGTTATGTATCTGCTAAAGAGTTGTGTATAGTTTATTTAAATCGTGGTCCCTGTGCCACACACTTATTATTCTTCTCTCCCATAATAGAAAAGAACCAGAAAATATCAACGTGTAAAGGCTCAAAAGATCGTAACTTCCTTCCATTAGTTTTTAATGTATCAAGGTAAGTGCCCTTACTATTCGTCCAAATTTATATCTTTATCTAATGATTTACTTGCGATCTTGTATGAAATGTATAAAGTTTCCAACCGTTCTTAATTCGCCAATGAAACTTGAGAAAGCAAATTGGATAAGCTGGTGTAAACAGCTGGCTCATGCTGGAAATGTGTTAGAACTTTCCGATGAGAGATTAAGACACGACTAGTGTCACACCCCCAAAAAGGCAAGCATGACATGGCACCCAGTGCCTTCAACTTACTCCGAGTGAACCACTTGCCTTGACTACCCAACTCCCATATCGATGCATCAAAACAAAGTTTCAACAATATAATAAGTATCTAAAGGGAAACGTGATCCTAACTTCAAAAATATGAATTTGGTCGACGGCCAAAATAAATAAGTAGCGGTAGAGGCAGATGTAATCTTTCGGTATCACTTATCAGGTTCACCTGAACCAAGTATTTTTGGCGTGATACATAAATTTATGTGGAAAAATATATTAAAATTATAACAAATAGTAGATATAAACCCATAATTTTAACGATATAATAGGTTCAATGCAGTTAGTAACCCTAAATGTTGAAATCATAAAATTTAATTTAATTCTTAGATTCACCTCTGATCGATGAGTATATGGAATGGAATTAACCTCGCCAAAATACATAAAGTGCTCGATCTATGAAAGACAATGATTTATCTTCTCAGTTGATATGCCCTTTGTTTTCTTTGATCCATAAATTAGAATTGAATCTTCGATCCGCGCTAAAAGAAGCAAATCTTTTTTTGGAATTCGTTTGCGTTTTATACCCGTAACATATGTCTTCTTTTGTGATTTGCACCCTGTACTACTTTTCTTTATGATTCGCACCCTAACCTCTTTATTTTCTTGCAAAATAATGAAACCACTCTTTTTTAATTATTTTACGTGGGTCAAAATTGGAATACAAATAATAAACTGTGTACTTGCTTAAAACTAATCTTGATATCGCACTACAAAAAGATGAGTAATTGGCGGAGGTTGAAAGTTGCAATTCGTGGAGGTTGTAACCTCTTCTAACAACTAGTGGAGGCTAAAACCTTCGCGAATTGCAACTCTCAACCTCCGCAAATTACCCATTTTTTTGTAATGTCGTGTGTATAATGTAAGTTCTTTGTGATTACTTGATACTTGAAGGACAATCATCTGGAAAAATGTAGATGCATTGGACTCCGCAGTTAATGGGCCAGTTTGTTCCCCATAAGTGAATGATTCTTGATGAACGATGTCGATTATAGGTGAGCTGCACATATTTTCTGGTGTCATTGTGCTTTATTTATTAGTGAGATGCCATTTCAAACCCGAGTAGGGGCTGGGCCGGACACCCTTTTCCCTCCTCAAACTCGGCCCCCAACCCGGCCCATTAACCTATGGCCCCGCCCCCCCGCCCATGCCGGCCCCATGTGACCCGAATTTACGTGGCCCGGCCCAACCCCGCAACGGGCCTCATGTGACCCGAATTTACATGGCCCGACCCTTCCCAATTGACAGGTCTAGGCCTCAACTCTTACCAAATTTTAGTTTCTTTGTTTGTTTCTTTAATTTATTTAATTACCAAATGAATTTTTTTTTCCTTAATATGATTTTATATAATATATTAAACAAAGAAAATGTGCTCTTAAAAAATATTTTAACAAGATTACTCATGGATCAATTTGATTACAAAACATCCCAACTTTTAATTAGGCAAAATTGGGCGATGGATTGTGTTAATAAATAAATGGATCATTACCCCACCCAAATTTAAGCGGGTCGAACGGGTCATATTTGTATGAGCTAATTTTGCACCCTTAGTCCGACAATAACAACAACAACATACCGAGTGATCCCCACAAAGTGAGGTCTGGGAGAGTAGCGTGTACGCAGACCTTACCCCTACCTTGGGAGGTAGAGAGGTTGTTTCCGGTAGATGTACATGCCTATTTTAAGCAAATAGGAGTAGTCTAAGTTCTATGCATCTATGGTGTAAAATATAGAGATAATGATGAAAAATACACGTGAAATATCACTTTCTGCGAGTTTCCTACCTAAATTATCAGTTGTTTGTGTGTCCAACCTGAACTATATCACCAACTGTTTATCAAAATATATCTTGTTCCCCCTAGAACAGTAAGTTGAAATAAGCCAAGGAGAAATTAATAGGTTGTCAATTCCACACTCATGCAACTTTTAGAATTATAAGATAGGGAGCTGTGAGGTCTCTTGTTTTGAATACATATTGTTCAATCCAGTGATTTTAAGGTACAAAAGAACATCTATAAGCCGAGCCTTCAAGAGCTTTATGTGGAACTTTCTAATAGATTGCAACAATTAAAATATCTAATACAAGTATGTGAAAATTTTGATACCAATCCCAATGTATCACTTACCAACATTTGCTGAACAGCCTGAGGATTGCAGGATTGATAGTGGATCTTAGAAAAGAAGTACTCTACCGAGAAAACAATCTTGGATAAATTTGAGGATTACAAGAAACAACTTCACAAGAACAAGAGTCGGATTCCCAAGAAAGATTCCTGAAGGAGGTCGCAAAGAAGGGAAAAACGCATAACAAAAAGCCCTGGAAGATGAATGAGTGGTGGAAAGAAGAGCACCTTGATGAACCAAACAAGACGAATAAGAAGGCCAAGAAGCTACAAAATTACTGTTCAAAGTGGTTCAAGCTGCCACATTTTGATATTGGTAAACACGTCCAATTCAGGACAAAGATAAAATTCAGGACCAACATGCAGATGATTCAGATGCAGAATTCACTTTTAGGAAAGGCTTGAAAAAACAGAATTCACGGTCGATTAGGAGTGTTCTACAGAGTGGATATCTATTGAGTCGAGTTTGTAACAAGAGAAGCTGATTCTCTTGCTACAGGATATAGAATTGAAAGAGAAAATAAGAGGAAAGAGAGAGAGGAGGAAATCAGAGAAAATATTCATATATTGAGAATGAACAGTGCACAGTACACTGCTATATGAACACCTGCTCTTACAAGGACAGCTGTCTAATTTAACCAACTAAAGGATCATTAGGAAATTAACAAGACTACTACATTAGGGACCATAATGAAAATACATAATTAACCACTTAAAAGACTTAAAGGACTAAAATATATTTATTTAAACTTAGTCACAATATATATTTGTGACAGAGTTGAGCAGCGCCACAAGAATGAGAGGTACTCGGTGCTATTTTCAAAGGCGGATTCAGGATTTAAATTTTATGAGTTCAACCTTTAAGATTCCTAGTTTTGAAATTATAGTTCAAAAATTATGTGTTCAGACCTACTATTCTTTGCAACTTTAATGAATTTTTTTATACATAAACTTATACTCCGCGTTGAAAGTACTGAGTTCAAATGACATCGGTGTTGTAAGACTACATCCGCCTCTGGCTATGTTGGACCAGAATGGAAAGTGTGGTGTAAAACTTGATAAGCTGGTGTAAACAGATAGCTCATGCTGGAAAATGTATTAGAACTTGTTGATGAGAGATTAAGAGATTACTACAACAAAGACCAAGCGAATCGCTGCATTATCCTGGCACTTGCTTGGTTACAGTTACCGGGAAAATGATCAAAATAGTCCTTAATGTATGAACTTAGGATTGCTTTGGTCCCTGATATATACAACTTATGGAAATGGTCCTTTAAGTATAATAAAAGCTGATCACTTTAGTCTTGGGCCCTACAAACCTAACACACCCAACAAAAAATCACAACTTTAACAGAAGCCTATGTACTTTTCACTTCTTCCATCAGCATCAAAAGTTCTCTTTCCACCGTAAAGATTATAACATACTAACATAAAGAAAAACGTGTGCCATTTTCATGGGTCTAGTTCCCGCCCGCCCGCACTCCCAGGGACACACCTTACACTAGCCAATAAATCTTTTTGAATGATCTCTACAATTCTCCTTATCAAAAAATACTTAGTAGCATCCCTAATAACTATTTGTCCATATGTTAGATTAAAGTACCAAATCTGAAACAAAGGGAGGCTTGGTCATTTACTAGAAATGAGATAGCCAAAACATTGACATATGTTATGGTTTCTAAAGAAGGTGCAGAGCTCAGAGCAAGAACAGCAAATGCTACTGCCATTTTTGGAGACCAGGAGCTTCATGATTCCTATATTGCTCGCTTTGTCGAGTACTTGAAGACTAATGTTTAGTCTGCTTCTTTTTCCACTTCCCATGTAATGGACATCATTACTTGCTTTCCTCTGATCAATGAATTGATTTGGAATTACATACGTAGAAGCTTTTACATGTCAATTTACGTTCCTTACATAAGAGAATATGATTGATAAAAATAACTTTTAACATATGACTTCACCATTTAAATCCAAAAGGCAGCATATACACAACTTTTAGTTCTTTGTCTAAGATATTCTAAACAACACCGAGAGGAATCGCGCATGGTTTGATTAATTTAACTAAAACTACTCTTCTACGACACTAGCTTCCTTTCTTCTTCGTCCTTCAAAAGATATTGTGATACCAACTTTAATCCTTCATCATCGATAGCAAAAATCTTCACGCGAGGAAAAAAGGAGCAAAAAAAAGTTCAGCAAAATATCAAGATTCCAAAAAAGCAACAACCGACTTGAAAATCAACAACATAATATTACCACCATAAGAACCATTGTTAAAGAAGACCATCTGTCCTTTTCACAAAAAAAGAAAAGGCAGTTGGACTATGTTCATTGAACAAAAAATAGCAGCACCACCATATGTCCTCAAAACAACCAATACTTTCTGTCCTTCACAAAAAACAAAAAGGTGCTACACCATGTTTAGCCCAACAAAAAATAATTGCAATGCCACACTAAATATCAAAATAATCTTGGGTTGGTCCAGGATTTGCTCTTCTAACCTGCAAGTGTACCATAAGTTATTTTTGTATTATAAAACTATATAATAGAGAGTCAAATCAAATATTACGGCAAGAAATTTTCCGGTAATTTTTCGAGAACTGATGAAGTAGGAGGCATCCAAAAAGCTGTCTCATATACACCCACTTCAGACTGCGCATAGTTTTTTAATTTACGGGTTCTTATGTTATGGGCAGGCTTGTGACAGAAGCTACAATTAACAGATATTTGCTTTTTCTTCATTCTTGTTCTACTTGATCCCGCTTCATCTTGTTCTCGTCTCCTCAATTTTTGATCTCTTCCCCTCTTGTTTTGTCTTACAAGTATCGGAGGCAAAGGAGGAACCTTGTTTGATTTAGGCCACAATTGTGATCCATTAATCGGAAAGATGTTTTTTTTCATAAATTCTTCTATATGTGTCAACTTTATAGCAATCATCAACATAATCAAGAACATCATCTTTTTAGCCCAAATAGCCGATATTGCATGTTTGCAAGGAATTCCTGTTATAGTCCATTTTCTACAACTACAGTTTCTGTTTTGTAGGTCCACAGCCCAATTGTCAGCAATCGATGCTCCAAGAATCTCATAATTCCACTGATTCGATTTTATTGGAATAAATGCAGCTGCCGCAGATTCATTCTTGTGCAATATGTCCTTAATCCGAGGGCAAATATCACCTGAATTCCATCTTTCCGCTTTATCCCTATTCGCTTGGAATCTAGCCATAAGAAGATATCTTAACTTCTCCAACAAAGTTATGATAGGCTTGTCTCGAGCATCAAGAATCATACTGTTAAAACATTCACACATATTATTCAACAAAACATCACATTTAGCACCTCGAAGAGAAATGTGATTTAGACCATTGGTGGGTGGTTTTTCATTCAACCATGCGCGGCTTCGCATCCAATTCATGCATCTTCTCCATACATATTTTAAAGAACTTCACGCTTGTAGCCTTTGCGCATTATTCAAACTGCCATCTTGAGGGACAAACCAAAAAATCCAGCCTTCTTAAAATTGTTATGGAGGTGTCTCACACAAAATCTATGACCAACATATGGCAAAATCTCATTAAATGCTTCAATAAGACCTTTTTGTTTGTCAGACATAAAGGTCCAGCTTTCTTGATCGTCAATCTCTAAGTCACCAGCCAAGTGTTTTAAAAACCATGACCATGTCTCCTTGGTTTCCTTTTCAACAACGGCATATGCTACTGGAAATATGTTATTGTTAGCATCGAGACCCACTGCTGCTAATAACTGATTCCCATACATTGGGCCCTTCAACCAACACCCATCTACACCCACTATTTTGCGACATCCAACCTTAAATGCCTCTTTACAAGCAGCAAAACATAAATAGATTCTTTGAAATCTATATGGCTTATTAGGCATCTCATTGTCGGTAAAATTCATATAAATTGAAGTGCCTGGATTTGACCTGTCAATCTCATTAACATAGTCCCAAAGAATGGCAAATTGATCTTTTAGATTTCCATCAAGTAATGCAGTTGCCTTTTTCATAGCCGTTCTAGCTTGAGTTAAAGTAACATGAGCTTTAAGCTCGACACTAACAGTATCTCTAAACTCGGATATCTTCCATCCCCTATTTTGTTTAATTCTATCAAGATAGGTCCTTGCAATGAATGAAGAAGTTATCGTCTTGTTATGATGGTGCCAATTTCGACAACTATGTGAGGGCCTATAAGTTTTTATCTGAAATGTGTTATCCCTGTGCATTCTTGATGCCATTATTACCCAGTTGCAATCGTCGTGTATGCACTTCGCTTTCATCCTATCTTTATCATTCTTTTTCCACTTAATATACCTCCCTTCTTTTACCTCATGAGTTGTTACAGCATTTTTGAACTTCTCCTTACTTTCAAAGGTATATTCCAAAGCCAAAACTGGATTTTTTCCATCGGTCTTTGCATTGTGCTTTGGAAAATCAAAGCTTTCGTTGTCGAAATCACTATCCAAACTCTTGTTGTCTTCAGAGTTCACGCAATCAAGATCCCCATCTTCGTGTAACATCTGCTTCTGAATTTCAGCACTAATAAGCTCTCTACCATCCTCAAAGCTATGTTTGTAGTATCCTTGTTTATCAATCATCACGTCGTCATCGGAGAACTCATTTTCAGAATCCTTAAAATCATCCCTGGAAGATATGTTTTCCCTTTCGAGCTCTTTGTCAATAGGTCCAGCAACATCTTCATTCTCTGGAATGCGACTAGTTCGGCAACCAAGCTCAACTGGATCATCTATTCCAATATAAGAGTCCAAATGTTCAAAATATAACTCAATTACTCTGTCTTTGGGGATGAATTTTTCCATGGTATGGGCTTCAACCTCCGTAGAGACTAATCTCCATTTGTTACCAAGCTTCCCGCATTTATGCCAAAATGTTATTGAATCATTCCGGTGACCACATAATTCAACCATCTTTTTCAAGTCAGTAAGATTGAAATTCTTCACTTCAACATAATCAAAGTAGTCAATGACACCACCAGCATACTGTTTGGTTGGCTGATGTTTCATCAATCCTTTATGATAAACTTTGATACTGAAAAAAGACGCCTCAGACACAGGATCTGCAGATAAAAGATTACATATTTTAAGAAGTCAGAGCCACATTGTAGATGTTACAAAACATGTATATTTAAACAACACCAATTTCTAAATATTTTGAATCCACAAACCAAATAAAGCCAACAGTAAAAAAATCGAAAAGGTAGAATTTGATATTACCAAAAAGAAAAAACACATTTGATAAAAGGATTGGAGAAAACAGTAGTAACAACCCAGATTTTGAGTACCAAATAGGTTGGTCTTTGTATTGCTTCAACTAAAAGCAAAATAAATTCTTACCGTAGTATGGGCTTGATCCTATGTCGTTTCTTTTGATTAACATTGTTCAACAATGGAGAAACTTCTCTTGTGTTGACTGATTTTACAAGACCACAAAAGAGATGGAGAAGGGTTTTTGTTGGGAAGGCGGGAGTTTCCACCTTTTGGAACTGATCAAGAAGGCAAAAGGCTTTTGTTTTAGAATTTTGATATCTCACGTGGGTTGCACATGAGGAGGCTTCCGTTAGTTTGACAGATTTTTGTTGGGTGTAGTTAGATTTGTAGGGCCCAAGACTAAAGTGATCAGCTTTTAATATACTTAAAGGACCATTTCCATAAGTTGTATATATCAGGGACCAAAGCAATCCTAAGCCCATACATTAAGGACTATTTTGATCATTTTCTCTACAGTTACCGAAAACACTTTCATTCTCTATTGTGAATAAACATTTTGGACCTTTCAAAAACTTGGTCAAACTGACTATTAGTTCGTTATACATATCCACACGCGTCTTCGCGTCTGAATTATTTTAGTCATAGTCCGGTCTATTCAAATATCATATTTCAGTACGTATTTCTTTCAACATCTAATGCATTTTTTTTCTTTTGTGACATATGTGGTTGTAATTGATAAAATGTGTGCATCAAAATCATATAAATTAGGTCACAATGAATAAGCCGACTAGATTGTTTAGTAAAACGTTATATATATATATATATATATATATATATATATTGGCAGAAAAAGAGAAATATTAGTTTTAATAACTATAATCTATCTGAGATCTATAAATAAGGTGTCCACAATTTTATTGCCTTCTCTATACTTCACGCTCTGGCTCCCTGCTTTAAGCATTAATATTTGGGGAAATTTCATAAATATACGATTGAGTCACTTACATTGCAAAAAAATAGCCCAAAACTTACATTGCAAAGCTCTAACCCAAAACTCCCCTCTTCCCCCCTCTCTCCTCACTGCCTCCTTCTTTTTCGTTTTTTTTTTTTTAATTTTTTTAAAATTATTTTGTTTAAAATGTTTTTATTATTATTTTTTTTTAATTTTTTTTAATAGAGTATTATAATTCATATACCCACATACACTCATATACAATATTATACAACATTATAATCCATATACTCATATACAATATTATATAAAAATTATAATCCATACACCCATATACATTCATATACACCTATATACAAATATTATACACCCATATACAATATTATACAATATTATAACTCATATATCCATATACACTTATATACAATATTATATAATATAATACACCCACATACAATATTATACAATATTATAACCCATATATCCATATACACCCATATACAATATTATAAACCCATATACTCTCATATACACCCATATATAGTCATAGCCGGAGTTTCGTTCTCCGGCATATACACCCATATACACCGACATACAATATTATACACTCATATACACCCATATATAGTCATCGCTGGAGTTCCATTCTCCGGCGAACTCCAACACCACCACCAGAACCAACTGTTCAAACATCAAAGATCCGGCGTGACAGAGGGAGATGGGAAATAAAAAAAATTAAAAAAAAAATTAAATATCCAGCGTGACAGAGGGAGATGGGAAATTAAAAAAAAATTAAAATAAAATTTTTTTAAAAAAGAAAAGGAGGCAGTGGCGAACTCCCAAAAAAATTAAAAAAGAATAATTAAAAAAATTAAAATTAAAATTAAAAAAAAAGGATGCAGTGGCTAACTCAAAAAAAAAAAAAAAAAACGAAAAAGAAGGGGGCAGTGGAGAGAGAGGGGGGAGAAAGAAGGGAATAGGTCATTTTTTGACAAGTAATTTTTATTTAAACTGAAGATGGACTACTGGGCAAAAATCTCAAATATGAGCTAAATTTGATAGCATTAGTATCCAATTGATACCGAGTGTAATTACCTCTTAACATTTACTATATGTACCAGAAAAGGAGACTGTTAGAAATAGGATTCTTCAAATAGTTTTTTATATACTTTACCTTTCAAGCCGCAACCACGAGGAGAGCTAACGCAACAAACCCTAAAACGAGAAGAAAACATTGAAGTCTAATTCACTAAACATCATATGGAAAGAATTGTTGGAATTCGCCGAAAGAGTAGCGAGACGAAGAGCTGATTAGCGAGTTTTGCAGCAAAACCGGAGTTGAAAAACGGGTTCTTATTATGCACAATTATAAGAAGAATTATACGAGAGATAGAGACCAAGAATCCACATCAGACATATTGCCTGAATATGTAATTCACAAAATACTATCTTACCTTAGCTTTAAAGAAGCTGCCCTGATGAGCGTTGTCTCCAAAACATGGTTACAAGCCTGGATAACTCATCCCAATTTGGTATTCAACCTTAATTTTCACAAAGGGAATATGAGAATAGTGGATAAAATCATGGAGAGATACAAGGAAAGAAAAATCCCTATTGACATGTTTGAGTTTTGGATGTTTCCGTTGAAGTCTCCTTCTCGTGAAGTTTTCCCTCTGATTGATAAGTGGATTGACACCGCCCTTCAGAATGGTGTAAAAGATCTAGTTTATAGATATATTAGCTCCTCGAATCCGTTGTACCCGGTGCCTATTTTCACTATCTTGGCATCCAAGTCGTTAATAAAATTGGTGTTGGCACGTTGTGATCTAAGGCATCTTGCATTGCCTAGTGGGGTGGTGAAGTGTGATTCTTTGAGAGAGCTTTCTGTATCTGTTGTCCGTTTAGACGAGAACATGCTTCAGACTCTGCTGGCTAGTTGTCCCTTGATTGAAAATTTCATCATTGAGCTTTGTACTGAGTTGAAAAAGATTGAGTTGTTGAATCTTCAAAAGATCAAGTCAGTTTCTATTTGGATAAGACGCGACCAACACGTTAAAATCCAAGCACCAACTCTTGAACACTTGTCATATTTTGGTGATTTGAAAGAGTCTACTGTGTTGGATGTTGTTGAATGTCAGAATCTAAAATCTTTAAAGCTGTCACATGCGAGAATATCTGGAGTTCTCGAGCACCTTATTTCTAGATCTAAATTCCTTGAGAGTTTGACATTAGATCGCGTTTCTAAAGGGTTGGGAAGGTTTAACATTTGCGAGAAACTACTCTTAAAGGACTTGAAGATTAAGCGTTGTGAGGGAATAGGGGAGCTTGATGCTCCGAATTTGGTATCTCTTGAGTATGTGGGGTCTCAGATTCCTGAACTTGAAATTGCAAAAAAGTCAAGCCAATTGAAGCACACAAAGATCGTTCTTTATAATTGGAACAATTTAAATGTTGCATGGTTTCGTAAGTTTAGGAATTTTCTATCAAATTGGACCTCCTGTTCTAAAGTTTCCCTTTGTTTTTCCAAATGCAATGAGATCAACAGCAAAGAATTGCAACTGCACCATGGAATTGCTACCCCTCAAGTGGACGTTTTGGAAATAGATTTTAAAAGGTCGTCCAGGGAGTGCCCAACATTTGTGGATGCTTTGTTATGGAGTTGTCATCCTAGGAAACTCGAACTAATATCAATTGGCAAAATGACTACATGTTTCATCGATCGTTTAATGTATATAAAGAGTTCGGGTGGTTATACTTCTCATGGAAGCAAGCCTTGGCATAGCCAATTGAAAGAAGTAAAAGCCTACACATTTGATCAGAAAAATAAGCAGCGTGTGGAACTCAGAAGTGAAGATCTGGCAATAAGGAACCGTACGGAGAGGGTGAAAGTTTATTTTTTATTAGATTGGTGATGCAGTCAGTTTATCTCCATTGCAAATTGAATGATCAGTTATAAAGCTTATTAATATGTATTTTTCAGGATATATTCTAGATACTTAATAACTTCAAATTTATGATGTTATCCTAAGAAGGATCTTTGGTCAAATATGACTAAGTTGGAAATATACTGCACAGAAACACCATGTCTGGTGTTTGTTCTATTTCTCTTCAGTTCATGTGAATTTGCTGAAGTTTTTATGATCAATAATAGTAAATATTGCAATTGAGATATTTCCATATATTGAGTTTGTTGTTAGGGTATACATGCGCTTGTCTGGGTTTGAAGGGGAACCTTGGAGTAACTGGTAAACTTGTTGCCATTTGACCAGGAGGTCACGGGTTCAAGGCATGGAAACAGCCTCTTGCAAAATGTAGGGTAAGGCTGCGTACAATAGGCCCTTGTGGTCCGGTCCTTCTCCGGACCCCGCGCATAGCGGGAGCTTAGGGCACCGGGCTGCCCTTTTGGGTTTTAAGAACTTCAAACTTGGCTTCTTGGAACGCGATATTGCTGATATCAATAACACTGTGTTAGTTAATTATCAGACGACTTCCTATATAAAAAGGTTCGCGAGTGTTCTGCATTTATTGGCAACATAATTCTGGTTTATAGGCATTGAGAGATGGAGAACATTACAAGGATAAAGTCATTAGTCAAGGATCCAACAGTTGTATTTGATTTGTTATTGGATTTTTTAGAGTTTGTTATTGGACTTCATCTCGCAACAGGAGTGTGTATTGGATAATGCATTTCCAGGGATTATGGAGAAGCAATGAAGAACTGAAACCGAGACCTTTGATAAATGCAGGTATCAGTGAGTACTTCAAGCACATTTTTGTTCTCCTCTTTGTTAAATCTCCAAAATCGTCGAGTAAAGATTTTGTTAGTTTATCATTATGCACAAGGTCTTAGCACAAATTTCCATCATTTACTCATTGATCCACAGCTTTTCAAACTTCCTCTACAAAATTTGGCGAATTAAGGCTGTCATACAAGTGATTGTCACTAACAAATGATTCCCGTGATGATGAAACTTAATAGCTGTTTAGGCAATAGACCAGTAAGATTGCATTGGTGCTTTTCTTCACTGAAGTCCAAAGTTTAATTGCACGTTGCTGTTAAATCCCCAAAAGACTTGGGTATTCTTTTGTGCTTTTTTGTTTTTGACTACTCTGCATCCTAGGTTTTCTTATTCCACTCGAGAACAGTAATATTGACTCCTTACCCTATGTTTCTTTTGAAAGTCAACTTCTTCAAATATGCCGTGCACTTAACGAAATGGCTCAAATATGTCACTCATAATAGGGGGTGAGAGGAATGGAGGCTGGTAAGTAATGAAGGGTTTAGTTAACGTCACGTGGCAAAATCTGATAGTAATAGAATTCCGTTAGTGGATAATGGCCAAAATGATAACTGCGGTGGCATTTTTATGCCCAACTATTAACAAGTGGCATAGATGATAGGCCATTCTAATAGTTTGATGCATATATGAGCTTTTTCCCTTGTTTTAATGCTGTAAAATTATTTTTATTGAACTGGTAGAAGTTCTATTAATAAAAGGTACCAAGATGGTACAACAGGTACTAGAACAAAGGGAAGGCATATCAGTTCATATAAAACAACAAAACTGCTCCTACTGACTGCCCTAACAGAGATACCGCAGATACTCAGAAAAAGATCCCAGCACTCACTAGAGATTCTACAATGCAGGAAAAAAGGTTCAGCTTATTCCTGGTACTCTTCACATAAATACCACCGATTAACCGGAGAAAATCCTTTTCTTTGAAGATTTTCTTGAGTTGAACAAGCTCCCCGAGTTACAACCCGACCAAAAACAAGTTACTTTTGCAGGAGCTTTTGTCTTCCAAAACATCCTCCATGGCCAGGTAAGCAGTAAAATTATTCATTGTAAATGCAGGATATAGAACAGTAAGCAACACTTAGCTCATCCATAAACCCAGGATTCTAAGTGCAATCTTACAAAAATAGATATCTATCCATAGTAAATTCTTAACCCGATCAATCCTTTTGTTTTTGCACAGCTTAAATCTAGAAAGTAAGTACCATTGATACCACTGAGATTGAAAAATCTAGAAACAGAAGCTATTAAACTGGCAGTACATAAAGTAAAGTCTGGTCATCTGCCTCCAACCAAAATTTTACACTAATTGCATCATGCCAAAATTTTGTTCTGCTCTTTGCTAAATCTCCAGAATCATTTACAGAGAAATTTCTAGTTAGTTCTTCATTATGCACAAGACCTCGAAGACCATAGCACGAATTCCATCCTTCCACTCATTGATCGGTAGGTTCCTCCAGAAAATTTGGAGAAACAAGGCTTTCAGTGTATAGACCAAGATTGTTTGCAGAATCACAACGTATTTGAACCTCAGGACGCATGAAAGTGTTATCTCTTGAATTATACCACACTAAACTTCTAGATTCGTACACTAAAATTTCATTATTTTGCGAGAGAAAACTGACCACGCGTTGAAATCTTTTGTCGGGATCCAAACTACCTTGGTCCATGAATCTGCAACCTCATACTCCTTCATTACCCACACATCTGTCTTGTTTTCATAGTAACAAAATAAACACAGATTACCTCCTGAAGACCCTATTTGGCTATTTCGCAGTCAAAAAGATCATCATTTGAATTGGGCAACGCTACATTTCCAAATGTCTCATCTGCAAGTTTTAATGAAGAAACAAAACCTTGTGGATTTCCTATCACTAACACGATCTTCGGCGGTCCAATGAAGTTTTCCATTTACTAATTTACCAGAATGATCCCAAAAGACAATACTTGGGTACTCTCGAATCCTTTTCCAAGAATTAGTTCTTAAACTATAAACACTAACATTGTAACAATTACTGTACTCACTTCGCACAATTTCGACAACCTGTAATCACTTTGACAATGATCAACATAACCAAACCCGTAAGAAAAATTAACATCCTTCTTACCACGCAAATTAATACCTGATGGCATCAACTCTTTCAACTTTCTTGTAGAAGGATTCCATAGAAACAAATCCTCAAAATCACAAGCTATACAAAACAACCCATCACACGAACCCAAAATTCCATATAGGTCACCAAATGTATCTTCACAAGAAAAATCAAGCTCAGTAGGTATATGTTGAGGTACTTCATACATAGTTGTTGGGGTATATACCATTAACCATGCGTTTAGACATGGTATTTCAACAATTGTCATGGTTAAAAGTCTAAGTGGGAGCGGTCAGTTACGACGAAGCACTACTAGACGAAGTTGCATTAGAAAACAACTTGGTAAGTTAATTTTTGCAAAGAACTTAGTCTCTAAGACTTTTGGTAGTTGTGCAAAAGGAATACATGTGAAAGTTGTAAATGCATGGTTAAAAGTCTAAGTGGGAGATTGTTGGGATATATATACAATTAACCATGTGTTTGGATATAGTATTTATTATAGAACAATTATTTATTCATTGTTTAATAAAGAATTAAATAGATCATGTACTAGTATGTGTGTCCTTTACTTATATAGTAGATGATTTAGTGTATAGAGTTTAGCTTATACACGGAAGATTAAATCGTCGGTTCTTATAAGTATAAAATTTATGTTCACAATCGAAGATGGAAATTGGACAAAGCCATTGGTATGATTGTAGCACAAGATTAATATAATGTATCTTCATTATGGGAACGGTGTAGTTAGTCTTCTTGTGCTAAGTACATTTTTATGTATTGAACGGACCAAGTAGAGATAAGTGTTTTTTTGTATTGAATATATAAAACAAATTCTCTAGTTCATTAAATGTACTTATACTCTTAATCTTGATATAATTATTATGATCAATGTGATTTGTTCATTATTTTGATTTATTAAAAGGTACGACTCAATTGTGGGTCTATGTATTCCTGGTAAATTGGATAATGGCAAATTACATTTGTGAAATAATAATTAGTTGATAGAATTTGTGTCTCGACTTTGAGATTGATGATACCCCTTTATGGATGCTTATAAGTCTCATGTGAAAACCCCGTGTGGATTTTGTATCCGTCACATGATGTAAGTTAGCAGAAATATAAAGGATTAAATTAGTCGATGAATTAAATTGTCGTAATTTAATTTATTTGATTGGTGTCTCGTAATCTTAACATGGGGAGTTAAATAAGTTTTTAATGAAGGATTTCGAAATTAAACAGAGGAGTGCAATTACGAGCTTTTCTAGTGGAATAAATTGTAATTTATTGTGGTAGGATTAATTCATTCATATTCCGAATTAATACCACAATAGGAAGCCTCGTTATTAAATCTGTGGTCCCTGCTGTGCCTGAATATTCTAGAACAAGGAAAATAAAAGGAAATATGATATCCTTGGTGGGTTAGGAAAGGGCTACACGTTTTTGCTAGGGTTTACCCTAAAAACGTGTGTATATAAAGAAAGCCATTGAACCCTAAGTGATCATTGTTCTTTAGCCGAATACTTGCCACTCAAGTATTACGTTCATAGAACTTCGGATACACAAGAGAAGACCGTGAACCGGAGGATGAACGCGTGGATGGTTTTTGCTCGTGCTTGAAGGCTAGATTCGAGGTTGCATTCACGCTTCAAGAGATAAGTATCAATTTTATGTTTGATCAATATCTTTGATTATGTGTTGTCTATATTACATGCAAGTTCGATCCTGGCTATTTGCTTTCGCTGCGTATGCCTGATTTCCATCAATTGGCATCAAGAGCCTACTTGCATCTAAATAGATAACCTGGATGAAATCTATATGTACGTATATATGTTTCATGATTTATGTTAACTGAAATAAAAGAAGGAAAAACATAGGGTGCTGGATTGATCGGGTACGGCAGAAAAGTCGTAAAAAGCTTGATCAGGTAACCTATTAGGGTTTCTCCAAAATTTATTTTCCGAATAAAAGAAGGAAAGTCACGGGATTAGGTGCATTGTTGCCGCCGGTACGTTTTGATTCTTTGGTTTTGGTGGCAGCAGAAACAAACGTGGGTCTAAATCCCTTCTTTGTGAGAATCCTTTTGGTTGTGAATTCTTTTTAATAAAAGGAAAGAAAAAGGAAAAGGCAAAGTGGCCTTTAGTTTAGCAACTGAAGAAGACGTTTTTGCCTTCAAAGAAAATCGTGAATTGGTTCTTACTTATTTCTCTGTTTGGAACATGTATATAATCTGGTATAAATAAGAATTTTATGATAAATAAATAGTGATTTTCGAGTTGGCCTATTTATTTGGGATTATTGAAAATTCTTAAAGCTTTACACATATGAGATTATGTCGATACATGAATTGAGAATTATGATTTCTATATCGGATTCACTGATGTGATTTATTTATTTGAGTCATTCGATATTCTCAATGTATTGTGAAGAATTGTCCTGAATAAGTGTATACTAGTGGTGGTGTTTTATCTACTGATAGAAGATGTGCCAGGTGTTGTGTGTCTTACCTAGAAGAAGGGACACAATGTATGCCCTGTGCTCATGGATAATTATAAAAGGAGAATAGAAACCTAAATCAGATTTTTTAATCCTTAGTTATGCCTAAAACGGTTATTTTGACGGATTTGGTTAGTTGTGGAGATCAAGAATTTCATGAACTCTTATTGACCTGAAATTTGGTGTGTTCATTGGAAACGCCCAGTAAGAAATAATCTTTGAGGCTGTTTAGATCGGTTTTATGCTATTCTTTCCGATTAAAACTAGTATGAAAAACTGCTCTTTATGTCGTTTTTTGTTTATGTTAAATCTAGAACACGAATGCACGTGATGATTTAATATGAATTGATATATGATAAGAATGTAGGTCATATTGTTTAATTCTTAAAGATGCTTAAATTGTTTTGAATCTGATTTTGGTTATAGTTTTGGAGATGAATTATTTTGCAGACTCCAATTAACCTGAAATTTAATAGATTCATTGGAAATGACCCATTAAACAATATTCACTGTTATGATTTGGGATTGTTTAGATGGTGTTTTAGGCATTTTTTCTATTTCTTGAAAATATTTTTAAGGAAAAATAACTCGGTTATGATCTAATGGTGATAGAGATTCTTCCTTATGTTTTTCATGTCTAAATACTAGTGAAATAATAAATTTATGTGTTGACATTAGGTCTTCCTCCCCATCGGATGGATTTATTATGGGTTGTCACTAGGTATAATCACTAGTTATTGATAACTTGTATTAACTCTCCATCTGAGTTACATGTTGGGTCAATGGAACTAGAGATAATGATAATGATATTCACTTGGCTTAAATTAGCAGCATACTCTTCGTTTGAGTTAGCTCTGGTTTTAAATTTATGGAGTGAATATCTTGCATCACATGTATATGTTGCATGAACTGTTCTCATATATTGAAATTTGTTGCTCAAGATGCATGGATATCTATGTGGTGTGTTTTGAATTTTATATTCAATGATTATATAAACATGCTAATTTCCAGAAAGCAACACTAAGATTATGTAAACATTTTTTTTTAAATTTTGTTCGTTGTTCTTGATTCATGTATATTAGTACGCTAATGATGATGTGTGATAAGAACTACTGAACAAATGCATATGTTTTTTAAATTCTATTTAGGCTGGAAAAAAAAAAATGATCCGAATTGGTCATGGTTTCGGAATTCTGATTTTTGACGAATTCCGATTGACTCGAAATTTGGTAGGTTCATTGGAAATGACCCTTTGAGCAATACTCACGAGCTTTTCTCGTGAACTGGACCTTTTTTGGCCATCCGGGGTCGTTTAGATGGGTTTTTGGTTGTTTTTCTGTTTTCTGGAAAAATTATGTTAACTATTTTTTAACAAATAATGATGTTAGGGTTCATTCTCTATGGTCTCCATCATATATAGCAGTGATATAATGAGTTTATGTGTTGACATAGGTCTTCCTCCCCATCGGATAGATTCATTATGGTTGATTACTGTGTTCTAGTCCCTAGTTAATTGATAACTTGTCTTGACTCTCCAACCGAGTTACACGTTGGTTCAATGGAACTAGGGATAATTAAATGGGATATTTACCTAATATAAATTAGCGATTTACTCTCCATCCGAGTTGGTTATGTTTCTTTATGAGGTGATATATACGGCATGACTCATATATTTTGCATGAATTGTTAAGTTTCCCTATCGAATCTAAGCATTAGGTAAGCATGGTTATATGTGTGATGTGTGGTTTGAATTTTATTATTCATTCAGCATAACTAATGATCTATTTAATGATTATATCTCAAATTCTCAATAGATTTTATCTAGCCCACTTACTACTAGTCAGGAATTTCTTTTGATAGAAATAAGACATTAATTTAAAGGATGCATTATATGTAACTTCTGTTAGAAAGAATTTATTTTCAGTTTCTAAAGAATTTATTTTCGATTTCTAACCAAACAAGAGATGGATAGTTAGTTTATTTTTCTTGTAACTCTTGTGTTATTGAGTTTGATAAACATTTTATCTCGTGTGGTACATTGATGCTTGACCCTTTAAATTAATAACTCTTCTGAACTGAATAATGTTAATCTGTCTCCTCAGAGAATAATTTTTTTTTTTAATTGAATGAACTTATCTGTGACGCTTGTGTCTAGGTCATTTAATCTGAATAGAATTTCGAAGTTGGTCAAATGATGAACTTTTGATGTTTATTGAAAGTAGAGGCACTACCAACTTGTGAGTCCTATTTAGAAGGAAAAATGACTAAGAGACCTTTTCTCTTAAAAGGAAATAAAGTTAATGATAAGTTAAGCCAATCCATTACGATTTGTGTGGTATAATGAACTTCAAGGCAAGAGGTGATTTTGAGTATTCTCGTGACATTCAAAGAAGATTACTCATGATATGAATATATCTATTTGATGCTCTATAGGTCCGAATGCTTTGAAAATTTTAAGGTATTTAAGGCGAAAATGAAAAGCGTCAGAGAAAATATATTAAGTCTCTGCGATTTGATCGTCCGGCGAGTACCTCTTTGTAGAGTTCATTAGTTACTTATTAGATAAAGGGATTGAATTTTCAATTGTCTACATCAAGTATTTTACAATAGATTGGTGTGGAAGAGAAAAGAAATATAAGATTAATGATTGACTTGTTTATATTTTCTTTTTCGTTTTGGGATATGTCTTAGAAACTGCTAGTTACATTCTTAATTTAATTCCCTCTAAGTTAGTACCTTTGATACCCATAGAACAGTGGAATGGATGTAAGCCAAACCGCAAACATGTTCGGATATGAGGTTGTCTAGCACATGTGTTCAAAGGGAAAACAGATAAGTGGAAATCAAGAACGGATGTATGCATGTTTATTAGATATCCAAAGGGAACGAAAGGAGGTTTATTTATTGTCATAAAAGAAAATAAGGTAATTGTTAATACAAATGCTAGATTTTTAGAAAAAGACTTTTTATAAACCAAGTTCCTAGAAGTAAACTAGTTTTATAGGAACTGAGCAAAGAAATAGCAAATGAGTCATCATATTCAAAAGTTCAAGAACATCTAACCGACATGTCAGGTTTGACGTTCCATTGCATTTAAGTAGTGGGAGTAACGTTAATAGGCGTAAGGAAATTCACTACCTGTAAGTAGTGGGAGTAATGTTGAGCAGATAACACTATATGAAGTCATTAATATTTCAATACCGAAAGGCAATGAAGATAATATTAAGACTCAAGAATATGTTAGTATGACTATAATAGTAGTAGTACTTAGTCGTAGTGGGAGAATAATAACCAAGATCGGTTCGGTGTATACTCTTGGGAGAATTGCATGATAGGATTCCTGAAAAGAAATACATTTTTTTGGAGAGTTTCATGATAGGATCCCTGAAGATCGTAGTACAGAACCGGTCAGTTACAACGAAGCACTACTAGACGAAGTTGCATTAGAAAACAACTTGGTAAGTTAATTTTTGCAAAGAACTTAGTCTCTAAGACTTTTGGTAGTTGTGCAAAAGGAATACATGTGAAAGTTGTAAATGCATGGTTAAAAGTCTAAGTGGGAGATTGTTGGGGTATATACCATTAACCATGCGTTTAGACATGGTATTTCAACAATTGTCATGGTTAAAAGTCTAAGTGGGAGCGGTCAGTTACGACGAAGCACTACTAGACGAAGTTGCATTAAAAAACAACTTGGTAAGTTAATTTTTGCAAAGAACTTAGTCTCTAAGACTTTTGGTAGTTGTGCAAAAGGAATACATGTGAAAGTTGTAAATGCATGGTTAAAAGTCTAAGTGGGAGATTGTTGGGATATATATACAATTAACCATGTGTTTGGATATAGTATTTATTATAGAACAATTATTTATTCATTGTTTAATAAAGAATTAAATAGATCATGTACTAGTATGTGTGTCCTTTACTTATATAGTAGATGATTTAGTGTATAGAGTTTAGCTTATACACGGAAGATTAAATCATCGGTTCTTATAAGTATAAAATTTATGTTCACAATCGAAGATGGAAATTGGACAAAGCCATTGGTATGATTGTAGCACAAGATTAATATAATGTATCTTCATTATGGGAACGGTGTAGTTCCGTCTTCTTGTGCTAGTACATTTTGTATGTATTGAACGGACCAAGTAGAGATAAGTGTTTTTGTATTGAATATATAAAACAAATTCTCTAGTTCATTAAATGTACTTATACTCTTAATCTTGATATAATTATTATGATCAATGTGATTTGTTCATTATTTTGATTTATTAAAAGGTACGACTCAATTGTGGGTCTATGTATTCCTGGTAAATTGGATAATGGCAAATTACATTTGTGAAATAATAATTAGTTGATAGAATTTGTGTCTCGACTTTGAGATTGATGATACCCCTTTATGGATGCTTATAAGTCTCATGTGAAAACCCTGCAGGTGGATTTTGTATCCGTCACATGATGTAAGTTAAGCAGAAATATAAAGGATTAAATTAGTCGATGAATTAAATTGTCAGTAATTTAATTTATTTGATTGGTGTCCGTAATCTTAACATGGGGAGTTAAATAAGTTTTTAATGAAGGATTTCGAAATTAAACAGGAGGAGTGCAATTACGGTTTTCTAGTGGAATAAATTGTAATTTATTGTGGTAGGATTAATTCATTCATATTCCGAATTAATACCACAATAGGAAGTCTATATATTATTAAATACACACACACACACACACACACACAATATATATATATATGCTTGAATATTCTAGAACAAGGAAAATAAAAGGAAATATGATATCCTTGGTGGGTTAGGAAAGGGCTACACGTTTTTGCTAGGGTTTACCCTAAAAACGTGTGTATATAAAGAAAGCCATTGAACCCTAAGTGATCATTGTTCTTTAGCCGAATACTTGCCACTCAAGTATTACGTTCATAGAACTTCAGGATACACAGTAGAAGACCGTGGAACTGGAGGATGAACGCGTGGATGGTTTTTGCTCGTGCTTGAAGGCTAGATTCGAGGTTGCATTCACGCTTCAAGAGATAAGTATCAATTTTATGTTTGATCAATATCTTTGATTATGTGTTGTCTATATTACATGCAAGTTCGATCCTGGCTATTTGCTTTCGCTGCGTATGCCTGATTTCCATCAATAGTTGGGTAAAGAGAGTAAGTGTAAAAAGTCAAGCTATTATTCTCATATTCGAAGTTTCTAAAAAGAAGCTTTTGGTAAGTAAATTCTTGATTATTGACTGAAAGTTTTTAGATGGGTTCTGACAAATTGGGGACAAGAGATTAGAGAAAGCCAAGATTTAGAAACATATCTCATCTTCAGCCAGGTTCTCACAGGCAGTCTTAAGAGAATTTCAGATATTAAGTAGGCGTTTGGCAAAAAAAAACAAAATATTTTTCACTTTATTTGGAATTTTAATGTTGGAGTCAAAGATGAAATTGTGTTTGGTTATAGTTTTTGCAAAGATTATTTGGTTGTTTGAATTTAATGAAAGTGAAAACATGTTTTGAGGTGTTTTTCAAATTCTAAAGGCTGAAGTGGTTAAAACACCCCTGAACTTGGCACGTTTTGCAACTTCAGTCCCCAAACTATTGATGGACTTCAAGACACCCCTAAACCTAGCCAACTGAATTTAAATTCACCCCGTGTTGCCACATGGCACAACAAGAAAATGCCAAGTGGACAGCGCGTGGATTCACGTTGCTGAGTTGTCCTAACACGGGGGTGTAATAAAATCCATTTAGCCGAGTTTAGGGGTGTCTTGAAGTCCATCAATAATTTGGGGACTGAAATTACAAAACGTGCCAAGTTCAGGAGCGTTTTAATCACTTCAGCCAATTCTAAATACAACTTCAAGTTATATTTTGAATTTTCATGATTAAACATTGATTTTCAAATAAAGTAAAAAAGTTTTCCGGAAAAAAGTGAAAATTTCTTGGCCAAACGGGTCCTAACTGTCCATTTTTGTGAAAAATAGCAAGTTAAGTCCATTTATGTAATTTAGTCCCATTTTGGGTCAGAACTCTACATTACATGATGACATCACTCATATTCTTATAACGCAACATAGGTAAATCTCAATAATAAATTAGTAACTCGATATAAATAGTAGTAATACTAACTGACTTGTTATAATAAGTTATATTAATTGATAAAGTAAAACTTTGTAAGCCATCATTTAGATTTTATCTCTATTTTTAAAATTTGTCCAAATATAATCCTTAAGAAATTATCCTTCCAAACAGCGGTATACTCAGGTGAAGCGTTTGTTCGTATATTTCTCAATGTAAAGCGTTTGTTCGTATATTTCTCAATCTTACTGATAAGTTGGTATTTTACCAATAAGTTGGTATTTTACCAACTTATCTCTTCTTTACCAACTTATCTCTTTTTTAATCTTATATTTTTGCTATGTTTGATTGAGAAATAGTGCATTTAATATCGTTTACATCCATTTTACAGGTTTTATGTGATTTAGAAGTGATCGGAAGAAAACAAGTGAAAATAAAGTCAAAAAGAAGCAAAAACTGGACAGTTTTGCAAAAAACGTCACTGGACAGTTTTGCAAAAAGGGGACAGTTTTGCAAAATGCTGAAAATTATGGGTTGTATTGGTCATTTTTTGATTTGAGAAGGGGGAAATATAAAGGGAAAAAGAAAAAGACATACAATGGCCAACAGGCCAAAGTAATCCCACATTTGGGCCTAATACCGTGAGTTGGTACGCTTCCAACTAACCTAAGCTACGGGTGGCTTGACACTTCAAACGCCTTTAAAAAGAAAAAAAAAACAGACTTTCTATGGCGACTTTAGTCACCACTAAAGATCAACTTCTTTTTTTTTTTTTTTTTTTAGTGGCAATTAAAAAAGTTTCCACTAAAGGTTAAAATTCTTATTGAGCCTTCAACAAATATTTCAAAACATGTATAATATGTATATACTTATACAGTGATTAAACTTTCAAAAAAATTCCAAAACATGTATAATATGTGTATATTTATACGTTGATTGAGCCTTCAAGAAATATCTCAAAACATGTATAATAATACTTATGATACATTTTATATACTAAAATAACCACATCGAAAACTTAACAAACTAAAATATATCAACTACAAACTAATAAAATTAGTAAGTATACATTTATTAAACATAAATTCTACGTTAATTATACATTTATTATACGTTAATTATACATTTATTATACACATATTATACAATAAGGATACAGTTTCTATACGTATGATACATTTTCTATACATATACATTAGTGATACATATTCTATACAATAAAGATACGGTTTCTATACGCATATGTATGATATATTTTTTATACGTATGATACACTTTCTATACAAGAATGATACAGTTTATATACACTTTCTATACAAGAATGATACAATTTATATACATATACTGTAATTATATATACACTTTCTATACAAGAATGATGGAGTTTATATACCTTTTTATACAAGAATGATATAGTTTATATACATATGCTGGAATTATATATGCACTTTCTATATAAGAATGATACAGTTTATCTACACTTTATATACAAGAATAATACAGTTTATTTATTGTATATGTATGATACATTATCTAGACGTATGATACACTTTCTATACAAGAATGATACAGTTTATACATAAATTATACAATAATGATACATTTTCTATACTTATGTATGGAATATGTATATCATTAATGTATAATCAATGTATAACTAATGTATAATATATGTATGATTAGTGAGTATACGTTGATGATACATTTATTATACACAAATTACACAACAATGATACATTTTCTATAGATATACGGTAGGGATACATATTCTATACAACAATGATACTTTTTTATACGTATGATACATTTTCTATACATAGTTGATCTTTAGTGGCATTTACGTGAAAAAAAAATGATCTTTTCAAATAGTCCTATTTTTTTTTTTATTTTTTTTTTTTTTTGCAGCAGACTTTTAGTGGCGATGGCGACCTTAGTCGCCACAAAACGTCGCGTTGGCTACACTTTGGGTTTGGAGAAACATGGGCCATCCGGTGGGAATAGTTTGGGCCGGATGGCCCTTTATGTCCTTTTCCCAAATATAAAAGGAAGACTTGGGGGAAACATTTTCATCTTCGGCCATTTTCACAAGACTTTTGGAAGCTAGGATTCTTCAACCAACACTTTGGAAGAGAAGATTGGAGCACTTTAATGAGCAAACTCTTAACTCTTTCTTCAATTCCTTGTTATGTATTGAATATTTAAGTGTGTTGTATTTTATTCTCTCACTTGCATCTTGTTTATGAGAATATCCATTCTCTCACTTGCATCTTATTTTATTTCTAATGAAGTGGGTTAATGTTTTTCTATCAACTCTTCATGTTTTAATGTCTCTTAATGGTTGCAAACATTATTTGTGCCTAAGTACTTTTACTTTGCTTGAGAAAAAAAGTGAAAGTTAGGAAAAGAGTTAGAAAGCAAGGATTTAGGTCATTAAATCCATCTAATAACTTGAGTTAGAGATAGGATAGTTAACTTGAGGTTGAATTGATTGTGTTTAACATCACACTCTAATGCTTGAGAAAGCTTAAAGTGAAATTCATTGATTTGGTTGAGAGACTTTCAATGAGATTTTAGAAATCATTATCTATTAACATAAACCCTCTCATAGTTGTAAAATTGTAAAATACATTGGATCATTACTTGAGAGTAATTTCTCCTGTTTTCCTTTGCTTGTGAGGCCATTGATCATTTTACTTGCTTTCTAGGTTAGTTTTGTCTTTGTTAGATTTTAAATCAAAAATTCAAATATTGAAAAAGTGTTTGGCTTAGCTTAGTTGATGATAATTCCTTACTTGTTTAAATCGCCTTTATATTGTTCCCTGTGAATTTGACCCCGACTCATAGTGGGGTAAATTATATTGCGACGACCGTGTATGCTTTCTCTTTGAGGAGTGGATTTGGACGTTATTACTTACAGGCGAAATATTAGACTTTCATCTAATGCTTAGCAATAAATTACAAAATTTTAGACCATCGTCTAACATTTTCTTATAAGAAATTTCAGTTTGCTCAAAATAATTTTTTTAGCTTGTGGTCTAAAAAATTAATAAGTGGCAAGAAAATAAAAAACAAAATGTTATTTTACTAAACAATTTATCCAAAAAGAAATAATTGCTGAAATTTGGCAGAACAATGTGGATTTAATTGGGTATAAAACTCTTCACCTAGCATAGCCCATAAGACTCATCATACAACAATTCAAGAGTAGGCCCATTAGAACTCAAAATATACCAGGACTTCCTAGCTTATTTCTTCCTACATGTCCTCAAATCTAGAATCTATTTGAACTTCAAACATGCTGTTCTTGAAAGTTGTCACGAATTTTCATTTGACATTTTAACAAAGCATATTTTGCTATAAACACTTAAAATATGTTCAAAATGTACCTATTAAACCCCTCTATGAAAACCAGTCAAAAATATGAAGAGCGTGAAATTTATCAGTGACTTACGCGGCAAAGTGACGAATGGAAAACATGTGAAATCAGGGCCCAAATAGTTTTAAGTAGATTTTGAGAACAAAACGAAGGAAATCTGCCAACAAAATAGTTGAGTTTTTATCGAAGCGAAAAATAAAAATAAAATGTAAAGAAAGAAAAAACACAATTATTAATTTTGAAGTCTTCAACTGATTTTACAGTGAAAACGTATGAGAGGATACATATTTTGTATTCCTTGTTTTACACTACACTATTGTTATTTGGAAAATGTAACAATTTTATTGAATGCGGCATTTTAGTAATATTTAAAATATTTTAATTATAATAATTGTGATTTTATAGAATACAACGTAATTTCTAGTTATATAAATGATATCTCAAATAAAAGAAAAGAGTAGTAGTTAGCCTTCGAATCTTCATGTAATTTAAAATAGCCTTGAATCTTGACATGCTCTTTGAAATGAAATAAGAGCTTATCGAAATTTAACTATATTTATTTGGTGATACTTGAGAAAATAATTAGCTCTAATTAAGACTGCCAAACTATGAGCTTACTAGAGTTGTAATGAAACCACAAACATTAACTCAACAATCAAATCAAAATCGATATGGAATTATTAGTTTTCTCACATTTCAAATCCTAATTAATACGTAAGGATGGCCACATTGGGACACTATAATTAATACTATGTTCCATCGTAGACTTTACGAAAATTATAGTCATTCAGGTTCTGGTACTCTATAAAAATCATATTCCTTTTATAAATTCATCATTAATGCAATTTAGTCATTTTCAAAGTTCTAAATACTAGGTTTATTAAATATAATAAATAAAATTTATATATAGGTTACTATTTTATTTTCTTTAATTTTTGCTATAGGGGGCAAGTGCAAGGAAAAAAGGGATAGGAAAGATTCATGGTTAACTAATGGCAGTTAATTAATAAAATTAAATGTATATAACAACACATGTCATGCATAGATTATGTACAAATAAGAAATGCTGAGTAAGTATAATTCTTAATGTTGCATTATTGACGACAAGAGTGAACAAAGTGGGTATATTTATTATGTGAAAAATATTTATGTGTGAATAATGTCCATATAGTCATAGTAATTAATGCAATAGAAGCTTCTATACGACAACATTAAATGCAATAGTTGTCCATAGAATTAAGCTTCCACGTCCCAGCTTCTAACAATGGGAGACAGGTGGGCACCTTCCTTCGAGAAATTCTCGTCCGTTTTTTTTTTTTTTTTTTTGATAATCTATACATATAATAGTAAAAAAGGTAAATATCCCTCAACTTTACAATTTTAGATATATATCGATAAATGTAATAAAAATGGGAATAAACAGAGGTGATGTGGACCACCATTTCTATGTATCTTTTATCTCCTTTTTTTGACATTTTTTTCATCATTCTTCTCATTGTCTATATATATTTAAAAGCTTAAGTGAAGGCAATAACAATTGTATTAACTATTAAATAATAAAGAGCAGTAGCATGAACGTTACAACGAAATGGAGAGCCTTGAAGACAATAAAGAAATGTAGTAAATGATAATAGTAATAAAGTGTATGTGATGAGTTCATCTTTCAACGAAAGAACTTAATTCTTTTCTTCAAATCCCTTTCTCCTATTTCTTCCGTTTTCTTTTAGAGCCCCAACCTTTTTAGTTTTGGTCTTCTTTTCTTTCTTTTCCTCTTTCTTCTTTTTAGATAGATCTTTAGTTTCAGGTATGTATTTGAGACTTTTTCATTTAGAACTACTTACAATTTGAATATCGTTAATAATTTTTTTATGTATGTTCCTATTTTTATTAATTTTAGTTGAAAATGTTGTGCTGTTGATCATTGTTTGAGGCTTTTCTAATTGAATTACTGAAATGGAATAATAAATCTACTTAGAGTGTTAGGTTTGGTGTTTTCTTTTTCCCTCTTTTTTTGTTATATTTTCAATTTTATTGACTTTAGGTTTGTTGTGTTTTACAGGTTGGTAGGTGTGTGTTGTTGGATCAAAATTATTTCATTTTTGAACTTAAGATATTGTAAAGATGAACATTTAGAATTTGGAATGAGGAAGGTGATTTGACAATTGACGTTGAGATTATTTGTTCTTTTTATTGTCCTACTCTTATGTATTAAACAAATAATTGAAATATAGGTTGTGATAATTATGTAGTTTGTAAATGTGGAAGACATGTGATTCTTTTGTTGACGTTACGATAAAATCCATATCTGTAAAACAAAGAAAGGGGAAATTCTTTTATGGTAAAAAATTCTATCATTTCAGTTATTTTTCGAGAAGAAAAGGGGTAGGGATCTAGTAACTCGGTTGATTTGAGTACACCGAACTTTGCTTGTTGGTGAGGTTCGAATCCGCGTTCGTCACATACCCCCATTTCCCCTTCCCTTATCCCCTATGTAATAATTTTAAAAAAAATATAAAGAAAAAAGAAAAGAAAATGGAGGATCTGTTGAATCTCAAGTATTCAATTTCACCAATAAAATATGTAGACTTACTTCACATTTAGAATAGCACAAAAAAGACTATCTATCTCAACGGCTACCATTATTAGTATCAAACCAATAACGATTCATACAAGCTAAATCTTCTAATTGATAATTAGGGCAAAGAAAGAACTTAAATTTAATTAATTCATTTTTCTCTTTATAAAGAGGTTTCCTTTCATCCAAAAATTGACTCTAGTTTTTTACATTGATTTTGTTGCAAAATACTGAATTTCTATCGACGCCATTTCAATTCAAAGAATTAAAAAAAATCGAATTCTCAATTCTCTACAACGTCTAGACCATAAAATATTTTCAAAAACAAGCAAATCAAATGATTTTTGGCTGTATTTATTCTTTAAATTTGAGGCTGCAGAATGAATTCATCAAAATAGAGTGTTTTTGCTGCTTATATTTTCCTTGCATACTTAAATTAGGTTGGGGTTGATTTTCTAATGTTTATTTCTATTTCACCCGGAACACCTAACAATTTTGAGTGCATAGTTGGACGATATAATGTGAAAATGGTGGTGTCTTATTTATTTTTAAAATGAAATATTAATAGTAACTTTTCGTACCAAAGTCGAAATTGATTTCTTCTTTCTGTGAGAGATGTTTAAGTTTATTTGTATGTTTGGTCTGAAGATGATACTGCAGGATTAATTTTGAGCAAATTATGTTTATGGAGAAGGGGAGAGAGTGCAAGACCCACAAAGGTCTAAAATTGCAGGTATCTATTATATTAATTATCTCGCTTTTTCTCATAAAGTATACTCACAAAGGAATTTTAATGGAGAATGTACAGGTAATTTGGTTACATAGGAATATATTTTTATTTATCTTGATGTACTTGTAATTTTTTTTAGAATCTTAATACCATTTTGTTTTTTAGCAAAATTCATATGCTACAAGATATCATCCAATTATCGTAAATGGCATAACAAGGTACAATATCAATGGATAATATTTTATTGTTCATTGAAATGTATTTTCCAATTAATTAATTAATTATCTAAATTTATTTCCATAGATCGAGAAGAATTTGCACTGTGATCCGAACTTCTACATTAAAATTCTTGAAAGGAATATAATGTATGTTGTGAAGTTGAAGGTCTATGCCTCCCTATTTAAAACATATAAAAAGCGAAGCTTTATTAATTTAAAAGAAAACAATTAATATTGAGAATTCAGTTATACCAAGAAAATATTATTAGTGTTATGATTGGACGATATAGAAAAAGATAAAATCGACTGAAGAATAACCATTGAATTTTATTATAATATAATTATTCGATCACAATTATTATTTTTAGATCGCGCGAAACGCGAGCAAATTCACTAGTTTTTAGTAAATGATCTTCTTTTTATTTCTCTTATAACTTATGAATTTTTCGGACTTCAATTTACATGAGCAAACTAAAAAACTTATGAAAAAATGTTAGACCAATGTCTATTTTACAAGATATTGAGCGATCATAAAACCCAAATCTAACATATCCTAAAGTTTAATTTTAGAATAACTAATAACTCTTTACATAAGAGCAAAATTTAAGTGATAAGCCAAGGAACATCTGCGTAACTCAACCCTTTCCTTTGGGATCTTCTTTAATACATGTTGTATTCTATTGTCATTTAAATTCGTTGAAATAACAGCAAGCTAATTAAAATGTATCACATAACAACTTAAGACATTTAGAGCTGGAAAGTAATGCATATGTATGGTTGTGTGGTCAGGAGTGTAAGTTGATTCACTTTGCTTGAAATTGGTCAAGTACACGAACACAATTTAATTAATTAATTGCTAGTACTAATTAAATACTTTCTCCATTCCCTATTAATTTGTCTTGAAAAAGATACCCCGTACTTAATAGTCCATTAATCATAAGAGTATTTATCAAAATTATTACATATTTTTCCTTAAACGTCTCACTTAATTAACACCACTACTTAGAACATTAAGTGAGATATAACAAAAACAATAACTTTTTACTTTTCTGAAACTTCATATTTGAAAACAAATTTAATTTGGCGGAGGAGGATGCGGAAGAAAGGGAGGAGAAAAAAGAAATAAAAAAGTAATAAGAGTGAACGGTTAAATCTGCTCCTAAACTAAAAGTGAAAAGTGCAAATTTGCTCTTCATTTGAGAAAATGTGCCTTATATGTGGAGGACTTTAATTCCGAATAATAAATTTGAACCTTTTCGCGCAGTTTATGTAAAAATTTTACCGGTTATCCTCAAATTTGAGTCACCTTAGTTACATGAATGCTACACACTCTAAACTCTAAAGTTTTGACAGGGACGTTTTGTGAAAAATATCACACACAGGGAAACGACAAATTCTAATATTGCATATGGATCATAAAATTGGAGCACACCATATTTGATAAATCTCCATTTTATGCACCTTTTGACATAACTATAAGGCTTTTTAATCATTCATTTAACAAAAGAGAAAAGACGAAAAAGAGGATGTCACTTTTTTGAGGGCTGTTGAAAAGATGAACGTCGATTCTTTAGCGACTAAAAGTTGATTTTTTGCTTTACTTGCTTTACGACAAGAGAATAGTTTTGTAAAAGTAGCATAATGAGTTCCTATTTGTGAAAGTTGAAAGACAAGACCTTTTCCCAAATTTTCTTCCATAATTTTTTTTATTTTGAAAAAATGATGTTCTTCCTTTCCATAATTGTGTTGGATTTATGTATAATTTGTTAGTTATCTTTTATTATTATTATTGAACAAAATTAAAGTTGAATGTAAAAAAAAATATCATGAAGCTCAAACGTGTGAGACGAGAAGAATTAAATCTAAAGCTAAGGACTACTACTCCACCTTCCCCATACCCCATTATGAAGATTTCACTGAATATGTTATTGTTGTAATATTCCAAAAATTGAAATTCATTTTGTTTTTTGGAATTTCGATCAAAGTGATGGAAAATCTCATCATATGTTATTATTATGAGAGTCAATCAATCAAGCCAACCATAAATTATTCTAATTAAATTATTCTTATCAATCGTGATAAGATGAATCCGCTAAAATTTTATCTAATTAATTATCCTTCAAGCATCCAAAATTAATCCTACTATATATTAGCTACTAGGTATATACAGTACTAGTCCGTATCCACTCACTTAAAAATCATAGCTAATTATAGAGAGGGGAAAAGTGTGATCTAGCCTATGTTATTTTATTTGATACTATTATAGAATTGATCCATCTCATTCTAGACACGCACGCTCCTCCAAACTACTAGACAGTAACAAAGACAAATCTACTGAGTGATCGGGTTGTCTATACCTTTATCGACAAATTATATTGGGTATATAAGGCAAATATTCCTTAGCGACTTATAAGATATATTCACTCTCCCCTGTTCATTTTAGTTGTCATATTTGTCTGTTACACACCGATTATAATGTTATTAATTTTAAAAGTAATTTGATTAAATTATTCTTATTTATTATTTGATTTCAATTTAATATTACCCTTTCTTTTACCACATTAATCTCTCTATATATTTTTGTAAGAGTAAAGGCAGAGATGAATAAGTAATTAATTCTTGATTTTTTAAAATGACAAGTATTTTGGATTAATTATTTTAACCATGACAACTAGAGGGAGTACTACTCATGCAGTAATTTCTTTTAAGGGAAAACGGAAAGACGATTAGAGGGTGGAAAAACAAACTTTCATCGACCAGATAAATATTTAAGTAACCAATCAATTGACCTGCTAAGATTTCCCCTCATGCAGTAATTGACAAGGTTAATGAATCATCTTTTTTCCCTCCCAAGTTTTAAATACTCCCCCCGTTCACTTTTACTTGTCCGCTTTAGACTTTTCACGTTGTTTAAGAAATAATAAATGAAGTGCAGAATTTACCAATGTACCCATATTAATTGGTGCGTATTTTTATTCGATTTGAAAAATGATTTGAAGCGAGTAATTAATATTATGGGTAAAACAGGAAAAAATAAATTGTCTTTTCTTGATATGCTACAAGTGGCAAGTAAAAATGAAAATTTATTTTTGGAATAATGGATAAGTAAAAGTGAACGGAGGGAGTAATTTGTACTCCCTCCGTCCCAAAAAGATTGTCTTAGTTTGACTTGATACAAAGTTAAAGAAATAAAGGAAGACTTTGGAAAGGTGTGGTTCAAAACAAGCCTTAGATATTTGTGTGGCTATAAATTATCTCATAAAGTTAAATTGTTTCTAAATATAGAAATGTGTTGAAAAATGATTTGAGACGATGGAGGGAGTAGTAATTATGAACAAGTAGAATAATGTGTCACGCGATTAGGTAGTCCTTTTTTAGACTTAAAGTATGTAATATATGATTATTAATTTAGTGTAACTAATTACTAAAGGATGGTAATTTCATGTGGTAGCTTAGTTTATTTACAATTGGGATAGTTGAGTCACACCTCACAAGTACGTCCCTTTCATGTCCAAAATCTTCTCTGTTGAGACTTGAGAATAGTCTTCTTGCTTATGCCCGTGCGCATTATTTTGAAGAAAAAATAACAGCACACTAAGCTTGAAAACTCTTCATGGGGCCCTTTAATGAAGACAACAAACGTAGATACCCGTAAGTACTTTGGAAAAATATTTTTTAATCAAAATTCTCCATAGCCACCTATCACTCTGAATGAAGACTCTTTGACCAAAATAAGTTATTACAAACCCAATTCATCAAAATAATATATTTTTTAAAAAATTTTAGAATAAACGTATTTACAATAACGTATTACATTATTTTATTCTAAAAATGCAAAAAACAAGTTAACGGTTTTAAAGGGTAATGTGAGTAACGTTTTATGATTAATACGTTCATGTAGACTCTAAAGAATACAAAATCGACATTGATTGATCTTAGTTACAAGTATAACGATAACGTTCTTACGTAATCCGCAAGACGAAAGTTAAATATCGCAAAGAATTCCTCAAATTACGAATTTCGATTGATGTAATTATAAAACTTTACCGACAATATTGATTACCCTTAAAAAAAAGTATTGATTAGCCTTACATAAAGATACTGATTAGCCTTATAAAATATTGATAAGCCTTATAAAAAAAGTATTGATTAGCTAAATAAAGTAGTTGTTTTTCAATTTTGGAGATAAGTTGGTTAATTCTCCCTTTCAACATTTTCTTATACATTTTAAAGTGCAAGATGGTTAAGACCCAAAAGAAATTAAAGATACAATGTCTTGAGTTTACAACAATAATTACTAGTAATTAATGCTTATATATCACAGCCTTTTCATAAATGAAAATTAAGAAGCAACCATCTTTCACATCTACTGCTTAACGAAAAATACTCCATCTTTGATTAAATTTGGTCTCTCAATTGCAAGGCTTGTATTAAGAATGGTTTTGTTGTAGACTAAGAGACCTTAGTGAATCATATAATCCATAAAATAAAGCACACTAAAGATAAAATAAAGAACTCAAATCAGCTGGAACATTGAAACCATTAATTAACCATAAAACAAACGTAGATATCCGTAAGTACTTTGGAAAAATATTTTTTAATCAAAATTCTCCATAGCCACCTATCACTCTGAATGAGTGCCACACCCTTCATTGTATAATTAAGTTAGGTCATTGTCTGACATTTTCTTTTATAGCTTTACTAACCATTTATTGGTTTCTCGACCTGGGAATCTTTTAGCATATTTAATATTGTTTGGTTCATAACGGAGTCAAAAGTAATCCACCCAAGAGTGGAATACAATTCACAAGGCTTAACTTTTCAAGCCAGGTAATTAAGCTTCCGTTTGGCCATAAATTTAATTTGAAAGCAGTTTTCCAAAATATGTTTTTAAATATTTGTTTGGCTATAGAATTTTAGAAGATTTTGAAAACTAAATCTTCAAATTCTAAAATCTGCTTCAAACCTATTTTTGGCTCAAGATATAATCTTTGACCTTTTGCAATACTTTAAAACTTACCCTAAACTAATGTATTTTATAATTAAAAAAAAAAAAAGGTCTCTCATCTAGTTACTACCGGTGTTTTTTTCTTGACGGACGGGTCTTCGTAAATAATTATAATTTGACGAATTGTAGTAGCTAGTAATTGTGTTATTAAGAGTTGTTATTAAAATATCGTTTTATGATTTTAGGATAATGTATTATCTAGTTCATTGTAAGAAAATTAATTTTGTGCCAAACTTATATGTATATTAGATTATGGTTTATGATAATGATAATGAACGTCATCAATATATGAGGATTCTACATAATTTGAGATTGAAAAGCTTGTTTGTTTGATATGATTAAGTATTCCTGATAATTTTTAAGACTTACGGGTATAAATCATATTTCATGTTTTTCAAATAAAAAGTGAAATATGATGTGAAAGCTATCATCAAGTACATTTTCAAACTTTGAAGATCTTCACCCGAATCAAGTTCTTTAATTTGATAATCCATGGCCGAACATTGTCTTGGTTATTGGGAAAAAGACAACCACCTTTTGTCAAACTTTGCCTATTCTTTCGGACTGGAAAAATGTTACGTTCTCACAAATTCTGAGCACGACTTTTGCCAGGTTATGTCAGTCAAATTGATTAGTAGAAGCTTCTATATATATCCAAAGAGATCAGTAAAAAAAAAAAAAAATTAAATTAAAGGCTATAACTAGATTCCAAATAGTAATGTTGGAATAAAAAGTCTAAAGTCTTCAGAAGGCAATGAAAGAGTAGTCAACTGCGTTGTGAACGTCCTATCTCCTGTGATCGATTACAATTCCAATAAAAGCAAATGATTAAAAAATATGTATGTTTTATTTATGAATCTTTAGTAATACTTTTTCCGTTTCAATTTAAGTGTCTTAATTTGATTTGACATAAAATTTAAAAAATAAAGATAGACTTTTAAATCTTATGGCCTTAAATTAAAGATGTGTAAAGTAGCAAAAAGTTACTTGAATCTTGTAGTTATAAACTTGTCACGTACTCCCTCCGTTCACTTTTACTTGTTCACTTTTGATTTTTCACGTTGTTTAAGAAATAATAAATGGAGTACATAATTTTCCAATGTATTCATATTAATTGATGCATATTTTTATTGGATTTGAAAAATGATTTAAAGTGAGTAATTAATATTATGGGTAAAACAAGAAAAAAAAAATTGTCTTCTCTTGATATGCTAAAAGTGACAAGTAAAAGTGAAAATATATTTTTAGAATACTGGACAAGTAAAAGTGAACATAGGGGGTAGGATGTTAAAATTGTCAACTTACTAAATATAGAAAGAGACATTCTTTTTAAGACAGATCAAAAAAAAAGTAAGACACTTAATTTGAGACGGAGGGAGTATATTATTATTTTTGGTGAAAAATCTATACATAATATAAAGCTAGGCATATAAACAATGTGATATGGCACCTCTCTATTGCCTCCATTCCTATTTATCTTTTTTCTCCTTTTTTTGAATTTTTTTTTCCTCCTTCATTCTATTAGTTTAGTTTATTAAAAAGCCTAATAATCTTTATTAAATACTCCAAACAGAATTATTTTTGTATCAGTAAAGATGGGAGAGTAAACATAGTCTTTTATTGCAGCAACGTGGGAGAGTAATTAAATTTTATTAATGTGTAATTAATGTCTCAAAGGGAGGAGATAAAAGGGCAAAAACCTAAATCTCATGCATGTTGTCAGGGATCCATTTCTTTATCGAGGCCAACAATTTTTCAATGAAAACATTACACTCTCGAGTCTTATGATTGTCTCTTACCCAGTATTTATTAAATTTTGGTAATTCATGCTATGCTATTTTCTCGAGCAATATGTTACACTCTGTGATATCTACCTCAACATTAGATGTATTTCTTCTAGGGTAATTATATTCACTCTCTAAATTCAAAAACTCTTTTTAACTCCTATTTGTTCAACTTAAATTTACTAAGTTCATGAATATAAAGCTAGGCATATATAAGGTGATGTGACACCTCTCTATGGCCTACATTGGTATTTATCTTTTTTCTCAAAATTTTGACATTTATTTTATATTTTTCTCAAAATATTTGCTGAAAATTAATATCACTCTATTAATAACTCTATAATTGTCCACATTCATTACTCAATTAAAAGGCAAAAGCATTTAAAACCAAAAATCTTTTAGGATAATAAAACCGGTGGAATTTGAAGAGACTAAAAATTGTTTCTATTATCTAATTAAAAATTGCTCGCAACTTTGTTGCTCATTTCGTGCTCTTTGTTTTAATTTTTTTTTCTTCTTTATATTTCAGGCCCAATGCAGTTTTTTGGCTTGCAAATGCCTTTCATATCCCCATTTCTTTTGGCTTTTCAGTTGTGTAAGTATATGTTTCATTTGAATCTTTAACTTTTTGGCTATCATGTGGTTTAAATAATTATTAATCTTCTTTAGTTTTGTATCCTTTTACAGTTTAATATTATATATTTCCTCCATTTCTAAATAAATAGTGTTTTAGGCTTTTCATTTTGATTTAAAATAAGTGGTGTTTTCGGATTTCAAGAAGAATTGATCTTGTCCTTCCAAAATTACCGTTATTTACATAATCAAGAATCATTTGGTAGTTTCTAGGAAAGAGGTAAAATTTGAGGGGTAAGTTAGTAAAAACACTTATAATTTTCTAGGAGTGAGCAATTTCTTAAAAGGTAGCATAAGCTAAAAACACCGCTTTTTATGAAACGGAGGAAGTATTATATGTTCACACAAAAAGTAGTATCTAAGTGATATACATTTATATATGTCAGGTAAATTAAAAAAAATAAGAATTTTTCATGTTTTCCTGTGAAATTAAGCATTAGTATTCGACAGCGTCAGCAACTTTTTTTGGATTAATTTGTGAGAATTATATTTGAATTTAATTTTTGAGTTTTAAATGCTTGTGAAGCAAACGAATCTTGATCAGCCAATAAATGTTCTTTTAGTTTTCCTTTCAGCTTTTATGCTTTTTGCTTATTGCTTATAGTATGAACCACGACGAGAAGAAAGTAACTTGCAATTCTAAGAGTTTTGCTTCAATAATGAGTCAATAAGGATTTTTTGGACAATTGGTTAGAGTACTATTCAAATAAGGTGGGTGCCTTTCTAACACTTCAGAATTATTAATCCAAAACAAAAAGATAAAGCTGATTGTTATATATGTGTGTAGTTGTTGATTTTGGGAGCTATCAAAGACTTCTCCGGTATATTTTTAATGCCTATCATTCATAACTGATTCATTAAAGGAAAAAAAAAAATTCAATACCATGTCTAAATCTTTTTTCTTACCTATCTTGACTATGCCTTTGAATTTCTTTAGTTACCTACTTAAATTATCTGGAAGTCAGAGAATGTAGTAAGAAACAAAAGGGAGATTTCACATTTTGGAACATAAAGAATAGGTAGGCATGTAAGAAAGAAAGAAAAAATTAAAATAGGAAGCACAACAGGAAAAGGCATGTACTTTCACTGCAAAATGGGTAGAGCATCACTAAAAAGCAAACAAAATCATGAAATATAAAAAGAAGAGCGAAATATAAAATGATATGTTAATAATAAACCGATTAGAACCTAAAAATTATTATTATATATTTGTATTTGAAGATTATTTCTTTTTAATATTTGAATATTAATACATAATTATTTCGGTTTTCTATTGCCGCATGAAGCGCGGTCAAATTCACTAGTATCATATAACCAAAAGAAATGATTGTTTCTAATTGGAGGCGAAAAGGATCCTAGAGCAAACAGTAATTCACTACAAGAAATAATAAATAGAAATGAGTTATGAAATTCATCGTTCATTTATCGCTAAATAACTCGTAAGTAATCTAATTTTCTGATAATTTATTGATAATTCAATGTTAAAAAAAATTAACGTTTTTTTTTTTTTTTTACTGTTTAGCAATAGAAAGTATCCATTATTAATTCCTACCTTTTTTTTTTTTCAGAGTTCATACTAATTAATAAACGAATTAGCGCTTGTTGGTGAAACATAGCAATCAATATTGGAAGCAACTGATAACTGTTAACCATAACGTGACACGTTATCATTACCATTAGATGGTACACTTGTGAAGTGGTCGAACTTTCAAAGTCTTATTGCTCAAGTCTGATCCTATTAATTTCTTGACGTTCATTCAAGTGACACCTATGTAACTTGAACAAACTATAATAAGGAGTTCATTGTTTTATTTTTGCTTTACGTGACGATTGAATTTTTCCACGAATAAGCAAAATGGGTGTCACCAATTAGAAGTAACCAGGAGTCAGATGGCTAAAATTTGAGAGAGAACAAAAGAAAGGGTTATTCTTACATTAAGTCTATTGCATTGACATGAGAGAAAGAAAAGAGCTAATGCAAAATAACAGGTATATCCTCATATTTCAATGAGAACAACGAAACAAAGTTTTAGTTCGGCTCCACATAAGAGTTTACGAATTAGAATTCACTTATCATCCAATTAATTTAGATTTACATAGTATAAATCATGTATAACATCCCTCAAGACAACAAAGATTAATCTAACTATATAATAAAGCTAGGCTTAGGAGAGGTGATGTGGCATGCCTCTAAAGCCAAGAATGACATTTATCTTTTTTCTCAAATTTTTGACATTTTTCTTAATTTTTCGTCACTTGTGTTTTATTAAAAATCCCAAATATCATTTCATTATTAATCCTCTTAATCTCACCTCTTAATTATGCCTCATCTGTTCCTCTTCTTCCCACATTAAGAGTCGTGACTTCTCATTTGTGTCTCTTGGGGTAACGTATGTTCTGGCATCAATATATGCTCTCTCTCAACCTCAACGTCCATGAACAGTACATGTATGTTCCTCTTTTTCCTTTTCCTCTTTAAACTTTTATTTTATTTTATTTTATTATCCCTCCTCAGTTCTGTTCTTCTTTTCTTTTCCAAATCCTTGCTTTTGTTTCATTTGTAAATATAGTGCTTAATCGTCTGTGTCTGTTATTATGTCCTTCACAGTTATAACCTTTTTTCACAGCAATGTCGTAATAGTAAAAATATATGCGATCCCTTCTTCTGTTTTCCAGATGTGTTGCCGTTGTAAATGAAGAACTAATGAAAACATTAGAGTAGTTTCTCTTTTGAGTCATCTTATCACATGAATAATTAGTTTACAAGAATCAAGAAATTTCTTCACTACGCACGAAGATTGGAGATATTTTGATGCGTAAATTTTGATACGCCCAAATTACACCTTTAATATTAGGAGTAAGCGGTCGTTGTCAAATGTAGAACCCAACAAGGTTGGGGTCGAATCCCACAGAGAATACAATGAAGAAATATACTTACTAAGTGTAACGCTCGACTATTAGTCTATATTTCGAGGGAGAGGGGAATAGAATAATGTTTGGTTTGAAGTTGGATCATTAATGTATAAGAGTTGTTGTTATAAAATTAAATGTAAACTATTGGTAAAAGGACTAAGGTTGTGGTTCCAATGGAAAGTAATGCGATTGAGTATCAATTCAACTTATTTATGTGTGTAGATGTAATAGACCATGGGTCACTAAGTCTTGCTAAAAGTCTTCCAACCAAATTAACAAATTTCATCAGCTTTTCCAAGCCTTAGAATGTTGCACATGAGAACACCCATTCAGTCTCAAATAGCTTTCCTATTCCTACCTCAAGCTATTAGATGGGTGTAAACCTCAAATTATTGCTATTAACGCTTTTCCTAACTTACACTTTCTTTTCCAAGCAAAATGTAGGTGAATAGGCACAAATAATGTTTGCAACCATTAAAAGACATTAAAGCTTGAAGAGTTAATAGAAAACATCCTTGACATATAAAGTAAAGTATGAATATGAAACTCAATCACATAACTAACACATTTGGTCCCACAACCTTAGCTAAATGATTTAGCTACTCATCTTCATTAAAAGCAAAGCAAGAGAAAAATGAATATCCATAAAGCTTACAATGATTAAATGGAAGAAGATGACAAAAGGAAGAGAATCTTCTTAAAGGCTCTAACAACCAATATTCAATGCTCTCTATCTGCTAAAAGACACAATAAAGTGCTGTATAAGGAATATTCAATAATGTTTCACAAAAACCAAGGACTAGTATTTATAGAAGGAAGACAAAAAGTGAAAACGTGAAACATTCTCCAATCTTCTTGACAGTCGATATGTGACCGCAAAACGGGTTTTCGGAGCCGCAGAGTCTTCACATCCTTGTGCATTTAGCTCCACTTACTGGTCATTCTGAGGCTAAGTATGTAACCGCATACCAGAGTTTGCGGTGCCGCATACTGAATGCATCTTCAGCTCTTTTCCTTCTTTTTACGACATTTTGTCCTTTTTGTGTCCTGGACTCAGAAATCCTGAAAACACACGACAATCTAGTAAAAATACAAAAAAATACTTGTAAAGACTCTCAAAAAGACGTAAGTAGGGGATGTACAAAGCCTAAAATCCACTACTTATCAATGCTAGGTGCTATCAAACAAAGTACACGATATGGTTTCGATAAGAGAGAACTTTTCAAAATTTCTCCATGCTAAAGAACAAAATTTATTGCCTAGAATTTTTCGGTACTATAATAATAACATAAAAGAAATATATATGGTGAACTTGTCTCATAAGTTTTCTCTTATTTTATTACTGTCACTTAAATATTGTTCTCTATAACTGAGCAAACAAATGTAAGTAAATTGAAGTTGTCCCCACTTACAATTTAATTGAATTATAACATCATAAGTTTGAAGTTTTTGGTTAAACATAATTTACTCCACATTAAGTATGAAAAAACAAAGAACAAATCAGAAGTATTTAGAGTTAGATACATTTTATACACTCTGCCTTTGAATGTTGTAGCCTCATTTTTTACTAATGTTTCATTATTTCTTTTATGAATAAGACAATAATTTAGTCGCACACTCTCTTATTTTCATTTTATAGTAGTACATATAAATTTTTGTATGGTTAGAAATTTAATGATATTCAAATATTAGGAAAAAATTAGCTTGTAAAGTTAATGACGTTCTACACGATTGCACAAAGCGCGGATATATTATCATGTAAATTTTTGCTCAAAGAAAAAGAACAAAAAGAAACCTTCTCTATTTATGTTTTTTTTTTTTTTAAGACTCTTTTCTTTTTAGGCTTTCTATTTGGATCTCTTTTCCTTTTCTTTCGTAACTTTTCTCAATTTGTAAGATCAGTGATGGTAAGTTGGTAATATTGAGGTAGAAAGAAACAATTTTTCTTTTTCTAATTTTAAAGATAATTAGGAGAAAAACTTGAGGCTTGTAGGTATGAAAAGGGGATCGGAGCTGAGTTTTAGATTTCTTCGACTAGCAAGAAAATCAGGGGAAAAAGGATCATCAAAGGTTGTGGTAGACTGGTAAGTATTCCTTCTCCTTAATTAAAAGGTCTCAAGTTTGAGCATTAAAAATGAAGTCCCCTTTGGTGATGAGGAGTACTTAGCTTTCTCCATGCAAATTCGAACGACTATGGAACAACAGGTCGGAAATCAAAAACCCAAAAAAGGGCGAAAAAAGAAAGTAGAAGAAATAATGGAGAATCGAGGGAAGTAGTGACTTTTAATTTCTAAGTAGGACCTAATCATTTAATTAGGAAAGAAAATTTAGAAAAATCAAAATTTTACCATCTAATCTTAGAAACAAACATCTAATGTATATTAGGCTGAGAGAATCATGTATTAACAACATACATAAATTTCAAAGTGAAATTTCCTTATTTTTTCCCCCTTAGTATTTAAAATATAAATTTGAAAATACAATCATCTAAGTTCTAATTCTATATTTCGAAAAATTGTACATATTTTTACGATTTCATCAATATATATAGTTAGCTGTTAATATTTATATGTATAGGCGTATTTTTTTCACTTACTCTTTGTCTCTGATTATATTCACAACAAATTTATTTCTATATTTACTAATACTTTTACCACTGAGCGAAGCGCGGTCAAATTGACTAGTTTCCGAATATGCCTAGGGAAGTTCAACACTATGGACCTTTTTCAACACTATGGACCTTTTTATATACTCCCTCCTGTAGTTGTATATGAAGTAGTAAAGTGAAGTGAAATAGATGCGCATGGAAGAGAAAAAGACCCCCAAAAAAGTAAATGTCAATTGATGTTGAAAATGAAAAGGATTGTAAAATTCGAAGAAGATGATTTGAGTCTTCTCCTCATTATTGGTCAGTTTAACAGTAGTATTCCATCTTGTTTAAATCTCCTCATGCTAATACGGTAGAAAATTATAAAATATGCTTTAATTATATGCGATAATAATATAAGAAACATTTTGGTCCAATTGTGAGGATACTCATTTTTTTTAAGCACATATATAATTATATCAAATTTTGAAACCATTACAAGTGTGGTTTTTTATACAGCTAAATTTTGGTGCCTTACTTTAGTTTCGTTTCTTATTTTTGGTCAAACAATTATAAAATAAAGTTTCTATTGTTGAGCGGCACCTCTGAACACTTTTTTTTTTTTTTTTTTTTTTGCGCGAAATCCCTTTAAAAGGACCGATCTTTAATTTTTGTCTTTTGCTAAAACCTTCTTAGTTTTGGGTTCACCGTGCCATTTCCAAAAGATTTAAAAAAAAATCGCAAGGCATAATTTGGGTTTCAAACTCGCCTTAAAAAAAAAAAAAAAATTAATCTGTGGAATTTTGCAGAAGCCTCGCCTAAAAACGCCTAACTTTGAAGCACGTGATTTGCCTTAAGGCCTAATTTTGGGTAAAAGTTTGCCTTAAAATAAACCTCTGCCTTAAGGCATAAGTTGGGGTTCAAGTTATGGCTTGCGATATATTTTTTTTTTTTTAACTAAGCCTGAGTTCGGACGCAGGACCTCGGGGTATTAAGCGAAGGGTAAAAGTTAAAGACCTCCAATTTGAGGGGCAAACATTAAAGACCACCCCTAGCGAAGGGATTCCTGCAAATTGCCCCTCTGAACAGGAGCGGATTTATGTTGGCCCGAAGGGTGTCATGTGACACTGCTTCATCGATTGTTTTCTTACACTTTAATTAAATCCTAAAAGCAAACTTTAATTTAAATCCTAAATTAACCAGTAAAACACAACTGCACGCATAACTTAAATAAATGGCAAAACACAACTGCACCCATAACAACTTAAATTAACGGCAAAACACAACTGCACCCATAACAACTTATATAAACGACAATGACTAGTGAGCATAATTTAGTAGAAAGCTTTTGGCCTTAAAAGTTAAAACACTAAAAGAACTCATAAGTCATAGCCTTAAAAGTTCTTTTATTAATTAGAATATAATTGTTGGCTGCCTACTTTTCAAATTAGAATATAAGTTCTTCTCGTTCCTTATCCTGAGTGCCGCGTCAGGTTAGTTCACTATAATATTTTATTAAGTGCTTGCAATTTGTTCATGAAAATAATTTTATTTCTTTGTACTTTCTACAACGAAATTATTTAGGGTTCATCAGATAGACATTTAAATTTACCTATGTTTTATTGTTTCTTTACGATTTTTATTTCTCGTAAGAGCTACAGACAAGGATTTTTTATTTTACGTCTGGCTAATATCGAGACGATTAGATTTTAATTTGAGAACAGAATTTGATTTTATTTTCTGAAGGCATCCATAACACAATATTTAATGCGATTATATATTTTAGTTACTGAATTAATCAAAATTTGTATCCTATTTATGTATAGTACGTATATTCTGTTGAGTTTTAGAATTAAAAATGAGAAAAAATCCAGATTGTCAAAGGAAAAAATACTTACAAACCTTTTATGTCTTATAAGTTATAACCAAAAAGAAGTTAATTCTATCATTCTATATTTCTCTAAATAAATATTTGATCCTTAAGTCCAGTTGTTCACTCTTTTACATGGTGACACTGCTTATGAAAAATTCTGCGTACACCACTGCTTCTGGAAAAAAAAAATCGTATTAAAATAAGTAACTTTAGTTTATTCAGCTTTGACACATGAATACTTCATGCTGTCATATCTCGCCCTTTAAAACAAGAAATTCAAATAAAATTGCACGTGAAAACAGAAAATTCAATAAGTCATAGTCGACCAGAAAATATATATATCCACCAGTAAAACGTGATCTATTGAAAATTACAAAACTGCATCTACTAGCACTAATTCTTCTTCTTCTTTTAATCATTTAGACAATGGATTAGAATATATAATATAATTGAAATAAATTACGTTTATATAAAATACTTTCCGTTTTTCTTCTTTATTTTTCTTTAAGACGAAGGGGGATAGGAATTCTAATGTGCTTGAATTTTAAACTAGGAGAAATAATTAGTTCAAATAAGATGAGATAATTAAAATAGTAGTATTACGTTTTTGCCTAGTACTTTAGTTGGAATTACTGACTGAATCTTATAATCCTTATTATGCTACTAATATATTAATTGTGTGGCATGTATTTAAACTTGGGGACCATTTGTTTCTTAGTAAGCCATTGTATACAATATGTCGAAAAATAAACTATTGGATATAATATGGTTATCTTGTAGAGTCTTGTACAAAAAATTAGAAGAGCCGCAGCCGCACGTGGATTAAGCACAAGGATAATGTATTTATTTTTTCGGCAGGGGGATTTCTGAAATTGATTGTTTCAAAAATATTGAAAGGAAAACTATTGACAACGAAAATAAAAAGAAACAACATAGTAATACAGTTGAAAAGTAAGATAATGCTACAATAATTATAAAAATGAAAAAAATGTGCTCTAAACTAGAACTATGCTCCCCAGCGACCTACTACTATAAATAGCAGAATGTTCCTTATATTGTTACACTTTAAATACTACGGCTGGTCGATATTATGTTTCCTGATTTTTTCACACCCGTAAAAAAGATATTTAATTAATAGACTTAATTACAGAAACATTTATTTAAATTACCCATTATCTCTCCTTAATTATCTTGATTAATACTCATGTCACGAAAATAGAAAAGGTAGATTCAAGAAAAAGTAATTAACGACTTCTTTTGTTTTTAAACGTCAAGTATTACTATTCTAGAAAAAATGAGTTTGCAAAACGACAAACACTTAAGACGGGAGGTAGAATAAACGTGACGTTAAAGCAAACAGGTTAAGGAAACATAAAAAGAAAGTTTGAAGTGTGAAGGTTATATGAGATAGAGTCTGTAATATTTCTTTTAGCAAAGCTTTAATACATTCATATGAATATGGAAATAAGTCGAGCAAGATTCGAGAATGATAGGCAAATGCAATCAAGAAAAGGCAAAGTAGAGTTTTTTCCCAGGAAAGTTTGATAAATGTAAAGACAAAATTAAGTTGATACTATTATACTCTAGTTAGAAGTTGTGACCGTCCATGAGGTCAGCGGTGACCCCATGTGCCCCATACCAAATATTCATTTCCATTTCCATTTCTACCACCCACTTATTAGCCTCATTATTCCTCTTTATTTTTAGGCAATTTCTAAGCAAGTAGTAAATGGAATACCTTTTTTGAGGATTCAAAGAAAGTGGCATTTGGGTTTTTCTGAAATTATGTCAGTATTCTCCTCATGCCTATAGAAATGACTATTTTAACTACAAGTACCTTTTCCAATGAATATTGAATATATATACACACAATTATTTAGGATAATTGCACTTTTGGTCCATTAATTATAAATCAATTCTGATGTTAATCCTCGTAATATTTAGCTGAGTACATTTTGTTTTGAATTAACCTAAAATGTGAACTTTTGGTTCCTTTCTATTATTTTATATAATAAATATTTGATAATTAAATTGTTTCTAGAAATGAATTACACATCAAATATGAAGTAAACAATACAATTTAACACTACACATCGATACTTCAATAATTTAACACTTAATAATTCGTTGAAATTTATGAAGATTCCAGTCCGAGGGATATCAAATTGCAAGTATGAATTAGTTAAAAGTTAAATGTGCTTAACAAAAAACTACAAGGATCAAAATTGGAATTCGTCAATATTAAGGGACTAAAAGCACAAATTTCCTCCTTTTTTATTTGTTGGTCTTTTGTACACTACATGAATTTCTACAGACGCCTTTTTTGAAATAGCTAACTATATATATCCCTCGTCTTAAGACTTATAGCAGCAACAATTTTCATCTCCTCACCTCCATTCTTCTGTTCATATTTGACCATTTTGAAACAAAAAAAAAAAAAAAAATCTCTCCAAACTCAAAAAATATAGAGAGAGAAAAGAGAGCAAAGAGAAACTAAAGTTTCTTGAAACCCCATTTTCTATTTTGTGATGAGTTCAAGTTTTTCAACCTAAGTTTGTGAAAATAAAAGAATCTTGATTAGTGTTTTGTTCAATATGGAGCCAGCAAATTTAGGTAATTTGAGAGGGAGTAGTTTAAGAGCAAGTATAAGTAGAAGTATGAGAGGCTCAAGTTTAAGGGCAAATAGTAATTCAATATGGAGAAATAATGGAGTTGAAGTATTTTCAAGATCAGGTAGAGATGAAGATGATGAAGAGGCACTTAAATGGGCTGCACTTGAAAAATTACCAACTTTTGATAGATTAAGAAAAGGTTTATTATTTGGATCACAAGGTGCTGCTGCTGAAGTTGATATAGATGATCTTGGTTTTCAAGAAAGAAAGAATTTGCTTGAGAGACTTGTTAAAGTTGCTGATGAAGATAATGAGAAGTTCTTGTTGAAACTCAGGAACAGAATTGACAGGTATGTTCATTTTTTGAATATATGAGATGAGTTCTTTTTTATGGTTCCACCCAATATTCGGTATTTGAGCTCGACTTATCCGGATTCACGTCGTGTAAAAAACACTCTATCGAGATTTTTTGCATACAAATACTATTAAAAAAATTACTATTTTCTCACTGAAAAATATAGTAGAATTTTTACATGAAAAAATTATGAAGTTTCTCACTATTTCAATGAGAACCTATTTCTCACGGTACATTTTTTCAGCGAGATTGTTCTGTGGAAATGAGGTGGGAAAATCATATTTTATAGCATAAATTTTTCACTGAATGTCGGTAGAAAAAATTTCTTTTTCTAGTAGTGTCAGAACTCGAACACGAAACCTCTAGTTAATGGCAGGCTAGAGCTACAGTGCAGGCTACTGGTTCGGCAGTACCAGTATTTTTGGCTGAAACACTTTATTATGTTAAAAATTTATTTAATATGTACAAATAATCTATTCAGAATCTAGTCTTGTGATTTAGAACCTAAAAACTAAAAATCCTGTGTGGTGAAATGGGGTTTCTTTATTTGTCAATTTAAGTGGTTACAAATGATTATTGATTCTTGTTTTGTTGGAAAATGGGAAATTTGCAGAGTTGGGATTGAATTGCCAACAATAGAAGTGAGATATGAACATTTGAATATTGAGGCAGAAGCATATGTGGGAAGCAGAGGATTGCCCACATTTATGAACTTCATGACTAATTTTCTTGAGGTATAAAAAAATAATATTTTTATTATTATATTACTGTTTTGACTAAAAGGGTTGTTGAACCTAACAATTTTTTTGTTTTTGGTTTTGGTTCAAAGACGTTATTGAACACTCTGCATATCCTCCCAAGCAGAAAGAGGCAAATCACTATTCTTAAGGATATTAGTGGTATCATTAAGCCTTGCAGATTGACTCTGCTTTTGGGACCTCCTGGTTCTGGAAAAACAACATTGTTGTTAGCTTTGGCTGGAAAGCTTGATCCTGAACTAAAGGTAATATTTTTTCGTCCGATATTCTAAATTTATTGTCTCGACTAATTTGAATTCACGATTTTTAAGGCGACTAAAAGTTGATCGGTCCCTGCCAAACATAAAGATATCTAATACAAAAAAGTGTTTTCTTTTTTAAGAAAAAGTGATCATTGCATTTTTGGTTCCCTCAGTTATTGATAAATTCTAATTTTGTTCTTTGTAATTTTTGACTAAGCATATTTAACTTTCAATTAACTAAATATGTGTTTTTGGTCTACTTATAGTACGAAACATGTGATATATAGAGTATTTTTAGAAATCTATCACCCTCAAATATGGGGTAACAGTACATGTTGAACATAATACCCCAATAATTCAATGGTTTACCACTCAAAAAAATTGTTAAATTTATGAAGACCCACAATTTGAGGGATCAAAAGTGCACATATCAAATAATTAAAGGTTATATGTGCTTTAACCAGAAATCACAAGGATCAAAATTGTTGTACTATTTGTCGATATTTGACGGAGTAATAACACCAATATCCTAAAAAAAGTTAAAAGAAAAATTAATATGTTTCCTTTTCTTGTAAAATCAGGTAACTGGAAAGGTGACATATAATGGACATGAATTACATGAATTTGTGCCACAAAGAACAGCAGCTTATATTAGCCAACATGATTTGCATATTGGAGAAATGACTGTAAGAGAAACTTTAGAGTTCTCTGCAAGATGCCAAGGAGTTGGCTCTCGTTATGGTTAGTATCAATTTTTTTTTCTTGATTTAAATTAATTATGTGGTGAAGTTAGATAAATTCTGATATATTCTTTTTTTTCTTGGAATTTTATGCAGAGATGTTAGCTGAACTGTCAAGAAGAGAGAAAGCAGCTAATATAAAACCAGATCCTGATATTGACATTTACATGAAGGTAACACTGGAGCTATACCATGTTTACATGTGTGAAAATATTATATTTGAAATATCTTCCAAACCAAAAAAAAAAAAAAAAAACGTTGAAGAATATTACTGTGGCAAAAATAATGATCCCTTTCCATATTTGAAAATAATTTACCTATATGCAATGATTTATAACTACACAAAATATATGTGCCTTATTTTACACCACAAATCTAAAAGTCTTTTCTTTTTTCTCAAATTTCGTACCAATCAAATATGTTCACTCAAATTAGAAAGGAGGGAGTATAATCTATTAACAGAATCCCACAGAAAAGTAGTATGAGTTTTTTATTAGAAATTATTGGACAGATGTTTAGCAAAGATATTTAAAAGTATTCCTTGGGTCCAAAAAAGTGGCTAATAAATAAAGACTGATATTTTTGACCCTAGCTAGGAACAAAGAAATCTAGCAAAAACAAAAAGATATTGAAAAGTGACGCAAAGCTGAAGCAACAACCATTAGAAAATTCGAACTTGACGCTTATAGTTGACTCTTTTTTAATTGCTTTTATATATTCTCTCTTTTTTAATTGCTTTTATATATATAAAATATATGCAACATTAACTTTATATTACTTCCGCAGCTGATTTTGAAACAATAGTTTTTTAATTTCCACCTGATGTTCGATATCCAATTAATTTGAATTCACGCTGATAGAAAGTGTTTTGACATTGAGTATAATTTCTACTCACTATAAAATATTTTACCCACTAAAAAAGGGAATTGCAGGTAAATATTTGATAAAAATGGTAACTAACATACTATAAGAGGTTAAACTACACTGACAGTTTATAAAAAAATTTACACTCTGCATATAGCTTAAATCCTTTGGTATTGTTCAAACAATTTATAGTTTGATGTTTTTATTTTAAGATACATTCTAGTTGAAGTTTGGCACCAGGCCAGAAATAGGCTTCTGGTTTTTTATAATATAATCAATAACCTTTGGTAATAGAAAGCTGAAAAAGGTACATGTTTGTCAATCCATTTCCAGGGATAATTGAGCAAAGTAAAAGAAAATAAATTGTTCATTTATGGAAAGTAATCATGCCTTTTACTTTTTGTGGAATTTAGGCTTCAGCAACAGAAGGACAAGAAGCCAATGTCGTTACAGATTATGTTCTTAAGGTAACATTTACAATATCCAATCAGTCTTATATTTGAATTATGAGAAAAAGGGGTTTATGAAATTGAATTCTAATACTGAATATGCTATTGCAGGTTTTGGGACTGGACATTTGTGCAGATACTATGGTGGGAGATGATATGATAAGGGGTATTTCAGGTGGACAAAAAAAGCGTGTGACGACTGGTGAGATGCTTGTTGGACCATCAAAAGCACTTTTCATGGATGAAATATCAACTGGATTGGACAGTTCCACAACATATTCCATTGTGAATTCCCTAAGGCAATCCGTTCAAATCTTGAAGGGAACTGCTGTCATTTCTCTTTTGCAGCCTGCCCCTGAGACCTACAACTTGTTCGATGATATTATTCTGATATCGGACGGGTACATTGTCTATCAAGGCCCCCGTGATGACGTGCTCGAGTTCTTTGAATCTATGGGTTTCAAATGCCCGGAGAGGAAAGGCGTGGCCGATTTCTTGCAAGAAGTATGTTTCAATTTATAAGAAACAAGAAGGGTGCTTAAAGTGTTGATGCAATTTTGGTTCTAATGTGAAATATTTGCAGGTGACGTCAAAGAAGGATCAACAACAATATTGGTCAAGGAGGAATGAGCCTTATAGGTTTATCACATCGAAAGAATTTGCCGAGGCATATCAGTCTTTCCATGTTGGAAGGAAAGTAGGGGACGATCTCGCAATCCCATTTGACAAGACCAAATGTCATCCTGCTGCTTTGACTAATGAACAGTATGGCATAGGAAAGAGAGAGCTCTTGAAGGTTTGCACTGAAAGAGAACTTCTGCTAATGAAGAGGAACTCATTTGTTTACATCTTCAAGCTCTTTCAGGTGACTTACTCGATCTTTTAGAAATGTTGATTTACGTCTTGATCTTGTCATATCCGTGTGCACGTTCTAATGCTTGCCTTGTTTTCATTTGTTTTCTCAGCTTACGATAATGGCTCTTATGACAATGACCCTCTTTTTCCGAACTAAGATGCCACGAGATACAATAGATGATGGAGGAATATACGCTGGTGCTCTCTTTTTCGTGGTGGTTATGATTATGTTCAACGGGATGTCTGAGATGGCCATGACAATTTTCAAGCTACCGGTCTTCTACAAGCAAAGAGACCTTCTCTTTTTCCCTTCATGGACTTATGCAATTCCGTCATGGATCCTCAAAATCCCTGTAACATTTGTTGAAGTCGGTATTTGGGTGATACTTACATACTACGTCATTGGATTTGATCCTAATATTACAAGGTATGGAAAGAATAGGCTACAGATGAAGCTATCTTATCAAGTTATTATTTTTCTTCCATGATTGTTAATCACTAGTGTTTTGCAGATTTCTGAAGCAATTCTTGCTGCTCGTATTAGTAAACCAGATGGCATCCGGATTGTTTAGATTGACCGGCGCATTAGGAAGGACCATGGGAATTGCAAACACATTTGGAGCATTTGCTCTTCTTTTACAGTTTGCATTGGGTGGTTTTGTCCTTTCACGGAGTATGTTTTGTGATTTAGGTGTTTTGTTATTTAGATGTTTGCAGAAACTCTTTCTTGTTCAAACATACTAATATTTTTTAATTTCGCCTAATGCTGTAGATGATGTGAAGAGCTGGTGGATTTGGGGTTACTGGACCTCACCTATGATGTATGGTGTGAACTCAATCCTTGTGAATGAATTTGACGGGAAAAAATGGAAACATGTAAGTTTGTATATATAAAGCTGCCTGCATTGTTTACTTTTTTAATCTATGAATGCTGAAATCAACTCTCACTAAAACAGATTGCACCAAATGGAACCGAGTCCCTTGGAGCTGCAGTGGTGAGATCTCGAGGGTACTTCCCAGATGCATCCTGGTACTGGATTGGTGTCGGGGCACTTCTTGGATTTACAATTGTCTTTAACTTCTGCTACAGTCTTGCACTGGCTTATCTCAGCCGTGAGTTTCCCTGAATTATTTCCATTTTATGTTTCACCAGGAGAAACAAAAAGTAAATTACTAACATAGCATAATTGTCTGCAGCATTTGATAAGTCACAAGCAGTGATATCAGAAGACAGTGAGGATGCTGAAAATGGTCGAGCTGCATCCCAAATAACTAGCACAGAGGGAGGAGATATTGTCAGTGTGGGTCAGAATAAGAAGAAGGGAATGGTTCTTCCATTTGAACCCCATTCTATCACTTTCGATGATGTTATATACTCTGTTGACATGCCTCAGGTAACATGCCAAATGTTTTTAGTAAAATGAAATATTGGAGCTGTCATATACACTGATTATGTATATGACAGGTATACTGTATGTATATTTGTACTTAATTGACAAAACCTATACATTTACTAGCTATTTTTAAATTAGATTACCGAGAGGCATTGGACTGTAATTATCTCTCAACTAATTTCTGATGACTTGCAGGAAATGAAAGAGCAAGGTGCTGGTGAAGATAGATTGGTACTTCTAAAGAGTGTGAGTGGAGCTTTCAGGCCAGGTGTTCTCACAGCTTTGATGGGTGTTAGTGGTGCTGGTAAAACTACATTAATGGATGTTTTAGCTGGAAGAAAAACTGGAGGATATATCGATGGCGACATCAAGATTTCTGGCTATCCCAAGAAGCAAGAAACCTTTGCTCGTATTTCCGGATACTGTGAGCAGAATGACATCCATTCACCTTATGTTACAGTTTATGAGTCCCTCGTATACTCAGCATGGCTGCGTTTGTCCCAGGATGTTGACGAAAAAGCTAGAAAGGTCTGTTCCTCTGAATTTTTGTCATCCATTAAAGACAAACCTTTTAGAGAAAGTAGCAGCCTCATAACATTTTCTATTGCTTATTTCTTTTACAGATGTTTGTCGATGAAGTTATGGAACTTGTTGAGCTTGGACCCTTAAGATCAGCCTTAGTCGGGTTGCCAGGAGTCAATGGTCTCTCAACTGAGCAGCGCAAGAGGTTGACCATAGCGGTTGAACTGGTAGCAAACCCCTCTATTATTTTCATGGATGAACCAACTTCTGGGCTGGATGCAAGAGCCGCTGCAATTGTTATGAGAACTGTTCGGAACACTGTTGATACAGGAAGAACTGTTGTTTGTACTATCCATCAGCCAAGCATTGACATTTTTGAAGCCTTTGATGAGGTAGATTTATTATCTTTTAAGCAAACTCCAGCTAATCTTTATTTTATCTTTTTATAAAATTTACTAAAATCAAAATGGCTTTGCAGCTATTTCTAATGAAACGAGGAGGACAAGAGATATACGTTGGTCCATTGGGTCGCCATTCTTGTCATTTGATCAAATACTTTGAGGTATATTATGGTAAAGAGAAAATGACTTTTCTATTTTCAATATTATATGATCAAATACTGACCTCCGGTTTTGCCTTGAATGCAGTCAATTCATGGGGTAGCTAAAATCAAGGAGGGTTACAATCCAGCTACTTGGATGTTGGAAGTCACATCCTCAGCTCAAGAAATGATGTTAGGGGTTGATTTCACCGACTTGTACAAGAATTCAGACCTTTACAGGAGGAACAAAGCCTTGATTAGTGAATTAGGCGTCCCTCGCCCTGGTTCAAAAGACCTACATTTCGAAACTCAGTACTCTCAGTCATTCTGGACACAGTGTATGGCTTGCCTGTGGAAGCAACACTGGTCGTACTGGCGTAATCCTGCTTATACTGCAGTCAGATTTGTCTTCACAACGTTCATAGCACTTGTCTTCGGGACAATGTTCTGGGATCTCGGTACCAAAGTGTAAGTATTTACAGGAGCATGAAAACTTACAAGTATAGTAAGTAGAGTGTTACTTAAAATCCTTTGTACTAATTTGAGCTTTATTTTCTATAGGAGCAAGAGCCAAGATCTTTTAAACGCTATGGGATCAATGTATGCTGCTGTTCTGTTCCTTGGTGTACAAAATGCATCATCAGTACAACCAGTTGTAGCGGTTGAGCGTACAGTGTTTTACAGAGAAAGGGCTGCTGGAATGTACTCTGCCATACCCTATGCCTTTGGACAGGTGAATAGACAAGTTCAATTTCTGGTAACTATATCAAGTTCAGAGTTGAGAAAAGACGTTCATCATATTTATGGAAACTTTCCTATATTGCAGGTTTTCATTGAAATCCCTTATGTATTCGCACAAGCTATCTTTTATGGTATCATCGTCTATGCTATGATTGGATTCGAATGGGATGCTGGCAAGTTCTTTTGGTACATGTTCATCATGTATACCACCCTCTTGTACTTCACATTCTATGGTATGATGACTGTGGCTGTGACACCAAATCAAAACGTCGCTTCCATCGTTGCTGCCTTCTTCTATGCTATCTGGAATCTCTTCTCAGGATTCATCGTTCCACGACCTGTAAGATCTTATCACTTTTATATTCTTGTTCCAATACACATTTTAAATTGATCTAGAGCTCGGAAAATGACATATATTGTTGTCTTCTACAGCGTATGCCTATATGGTGGAGATGGTACTACTGGGCTTGCCCTGTTGCTTGGACCTTGTATGGTTTGGTTGCATCGCAATTTGGAGACATCCAATCTAAACTAAGTGGCAGTGATGAAACCGTGGAACAATACTTGAGACGTTACTTTGGGTTCAAGCATGATTTTCTTGGAGTTGTTGCAGGTGTGCTCGTTGCATACGTAGTTGTTTTTGCCTTCACATTTGCTTTTGCTATCAAGGCATTCAATTTCCAAAGAAGATAAGTGAAATCTAACCAACTGAAGAACGACGAGTAAAAAGTGGTTACAAAATTAGTGTAGGGGTTACTACTTGAGAAAGTGTGTTCTTTTCAACTTTTTGATTACTAAGTGTAGGTTCTTGTAATATTCATTGGAAATCCCATGTTTATTTGTCGATGTGCAATAAAAATATATAGCAACAGTTTTATTCCAAGGTTTGGTTTCATTTTAGTTTTGGCATCCCCTCCCAACTAATTTTAATTTTAAGTACACTAGTATAGATGGTTGATTTGATATAATACAAGAAACTAAAGAATGAGTACAGATAGGACGTACCTTCAACGAGTAACAAGGTTGTAATTTTCCGCTCCTTGTTTTGTTCTCCATGTATTCTGTGAGAGCCAAAAAGGGAAAAAGGGTAGAAAGCAGAACATATTTGTTAAGTAGAGACATTCCTCCTCTGTTCTATGTAGTAATTATCTTCCCCCTATAGAAAGGGATAGGTAAGTATGTAGATATATACAAATTACTACAAGATAATGGTATACATCAATCAATCAATATAATGATAGGCATCAAGTCAGGTTAATAACTATATTGCTCGGGGTCTTCAAAAATACTGCCGGTTGTGTGTCGGATCCTCCAATAGCAATGCATTTTTGGAGGATTCACAACGAATACTAGCTATATTGATAGCATGCATATGCAATATCAGGCCTTGTTAAAGTAAGATACTGAGTACCACAGAGAGAAACAACATGTGGAAATTCGAATTGAGAATATTGATATAACAGGACTCAATATGCTGGATAGAACAAGTGTATACACATTGAGTATCAAGATGAAGGCAACAAAGACTTATTTGAGAGAGTGACCATATCCATAAAGAGATGAAAAGGAATTATTGGGGGAACAACCATATAACACATCAGTAAGGAAGAGAGAGCTGAATGCAAACCATCTCATCATATATAAACCAGGATTGAAGCATATACTATAGCTGGAATTGGAAAGAAAAAACACGCGATATTAAAATCCAAGCGACGTGTTATTGCTTCATGGTGAAGGCATACGCAAGCTAAAATAAAAATTCCTATGATATGAATTAATTTTAGATATACCTCATGTATTTTAAAATCAAACATGTATATCAATATAATATAGAAATCCTACACTTACACCATCTATAAAGTATATTTATAACTAATTAAAGGGACAAAATACCCATAACGTATGAAAAATGGCTCACAAATACCCTCCATCCACCTATTGGTCCAAAAATACCCCTAAGCTATTTATTCTTTTGCTCAAGAATACCCCTTAAACTAACACCCTAAACATGATAATTTTTTCCTATTTAAAAAAAGCCACGTAATTTATTATGATTGGCCACATATATTATTTAATTTAAAAATTAAAGCCACACACTTTTAAATCCAAACCCACTAATCCGTTTTTAACCTGTTTCCTTCATCCTCTCCATTTCTAATTATTTTGAAGTAACCAAGCCAGAAATAAAAGTCTCCTCATTTCAATCCATATGACATATTTTATTTTAAAATGTCTCAGAAAATTATATGTATTTCTAAAATAATTAATATTACTATATAAAAGTTACATTCAAGTAATTCAGAGTTCTTACCATGAAGGATGCTTTCCCGTTAAATAAAGTTTTCAACAGTGAAGTCCAATTTTAATATTTTTCTTCTATTACCATATGCAATTTAAATTTATTTCTTAATCCATGTTTCCAATCAAACTACTCATATGTCATATAAAGCGGCACAGTCATAGTAGATTTATGCGACTTTATGAATGTATGTATCAAAACTGTGTTTAATTATTGATTAATACACTACCTGTTTTGGTAATTGAATAGTTGTATTATGTAACTCCGTCCTAACAATGTTAAGAAAACGGGTTGCTTAAGTAAAGGAGTTGATTTTTAGCTATTTAGCATACCCTCTTGCTAGAAAGGAGTAATTAGTTTCCTTGATGCAAGCCGAGTTGCCTCAAGGACATGTAGAGAACCGTCCCAAGGATTCCAAGTGTGAATGATAGCATGGGAGGACGGATTGGCGATGGAAGAACATCAAAGTGGCTAAATGAGTAAAGGAAGGTTATGATTGCAAAAGAGGTCACTTCCTAAATTCAAGACTTTCATCTCCACAGGGCTAGCCAAACAAGGCCCTTGTCTCATTAAGAGCATTTATGTAATAATGTAGTTGTCTTCTTTATTGGCTTAGTATAAATAGTAGCTCAAACATTTCATTTAGTGCTTTTGATAATTTTTAAAAATATTTTGAGTGTTTTAGGGTTATCTGTAGAGATAGAAACTTGTGAGAGGCCTTTAGTAGGCTCTTGTTGATTATTGTTTGTGAAAGGATTGGTTGCTTGGGAATTCAATTCCCTTGAGGTCATCCTAAGAGGTTGGTGCTATCTAGAGTATAATTAGGAGGTCTTGGTTATTGAAAAACATTGGTTGCCTAATTGTGCCTATTTTTGTGTCAATCTATCTATCTTTTCTTTTCCTTGCCATTTTATTATTTCCGTGTATCCGTTATTGTATCATTCCTAGTCTACTACAATTGCATATCCTAACATGCACAATTCTAATTGTGCCCTTTCCTTGTATATTCCTATTCAAATTAAAATAATAAAGGGTACAAAAGTCATTCAGTATTTGAAGGATATTTTGATCAATCAACATTTATATTCATGCTTTTAATATAACTAGTTTATATGAACGTTCCTCGCCACGTTATCTCTTATCAATCTCTGATGTTATTTGTTATTTGAACTTACATATTACAGTATTTATTTTATAAGGTACAAATAGTGTTTGATCGTATTATTTTTGGTATATATCCTCTATGTTTTTAGCTATGTGGAAAAACATGTAATGACTAAAATAACCCTACATTAGGAATTGAGTATATTCTATTTATTTTCATTAAACTGAAAATTGTTATTACACGAAATTAAAAGAATAATGATCATTTGTTTGCCGAAGAAGTAGTCAAATATATTCGTATAAAAAATATACGCGGTAGGCATGTTCATCCATAAATAAATCACGCGAATTATAGGGACAAAATGTTTCACTCATCATAGGTGGGAACTCATAGTTTTCCTATCCCACTTTACCAAACAACTCATAAATATAAATTCTCATGCTATTACCCTCATTTTGTATCGTTCCCTGACAATTGTACCCTCAACTTTAAAATAAATCACGACATACATTGTATCGTTCCCAAGGCCTACCTAAAGAAGACTACAATGTCTTCACTTATAACAGAATATTTTTAATTATAATATATGAGAAAGGGGAGAAAGTACTAATAATTATATATTTATTAGATAGTCTCCAACTCGTTTAAAAATATGGTGGTCGAATCAAATTGTTTGTGTTCCTAAATATAACGTTCGAGGACGGTTGTTTCGCATAAGCAAAACCCATGGCTGGAATATCCTAAGTTTCTTGGAACTCAGAGATTAAGTACAATTAGACTTCCAATTAAATAGAAACTAGGATTTTATCCGATATAATATTGTTTATTTTAAGTGATAATTAAGTTTTTAAATTATAAAAATCGTTCAATATTTGAAGGATAAATCAACACTTATATTCATCATTTGATCATCATAGAACCTCACAACCACGGTTAAGGGATATTTATACCTTTCGATCAGCCTCAAATAAGTGTATAAGGAACTGTATGATTAGGAATAGGAGACTAATTTCTAACATAAGAACTCCTGTAATTATTCTTGATCAATTCTCGTTTCTTCTTCATCGAACTTTAAATTCGTTTAAGATATGCCTTTTAAACTCAAATATGATTTTTATTAGTACATGATTAGGAACATAAGAATGTAAACTTTTCGATAGTTTCTAACTAAAATAAAAAAGAATCTCTAACAATTCTCGACGTAAATAAAAAAGAAATACGCAGGAACTAGAGTACAATATTTTATCGACATAATCAATCAACATTTTTGTATTAGAATTTATGTTTCTTTGATAGTATTGATATGATATAGATAAATGGAAAAATATAATAAGTAAACATATGCCAAATTAAAATAAGCTTTGAAACAAAATTGACTATTAGTTGAATTAGTTTAATCCGTCGTAAAAGTATCCTCAAAAGTCAAAATAATTAGAACCAAGATAGCATCTAAAGATTTAAAAAAAAAAAAAAAGGTTAATTAGCATGTCATATGTAGTTTACGGTCAAAATATTCGGTCAGAGTCATATTGCAACCAGAGGCAGATCTAGGATTTGAGCGCAATAGGAGCACCATTATCTTTAGTACGTTAATTGCTAGCAATAAAGTTAGGCGTGCGATTCTTAAAAAACTTATTGATTATAATAGCAAAGTACAAACTTCAATATTATCAAATATAATTAATTTGGTACTAATATAACAAAAGTACATCATCAACTCATACTTGAATTCGACGCGTTTTCATTTGAAAAGTAAAAATAAACATGACTTTTCAAGACCTTAAGTTGATTGTACAAAATCCCAAATTTAAGAATATGATAAGATTTTAGGGCTTAGTATAAGATAATACAATTTTTAATTAAATTAAATCTAAAAAGTTATGTATTCCTCAATCCGTAGTAATTAAATACTATTATATACTTATTTAATAAGTAATCTATATTAATTACTAAAAAAGAAGGGAAAGCTTTACCGTAAGAGAAGTCCGATCGTTGGCTTGAATTTGATTGCCGGAGAAATTAATGAATATCGATAATATATTCGACTATGGGTGACGTTCCTGACTTAGTGATTTGTGACAAAACTTGATAATGGAAGAAGGATTTGAGAATGGAGAGAGCCAAAGGAGTTTCTGTTTGCTTATATTACGTTGGGAATAGATCAGTGAGAAGTGGGAAGTGGGAAAAAATCTTTTGAAATTTGGGGCTTTTGGGGGCGAGGATTTAATGAAAAAGTAAATGACTCGGGGACTAATAATAAAAATATTAAAAAAAAAGGGAAAAGGGCCAAATATACCCTTGTACTATAGGAAAAGAGCCAATTATATCTCTCGTTATACTTTAGGTCAAGATATACCCTTATTGTTATACTTTGGGTTCAAATATACCCTGCCATTATACTTTGACACACATATACTCCTCATTTTAACGGAAGGACACGTGTCATCATTCTATTGGCATATTTTTAAATTAATCCCTGATTAATTAAAATTCAACTCATTAAAAGATCCATACCCATATCCGAAAAATTCAAGACAAGCTTCAATAAGCTTCTTCAATGGCTGCTTCTTTCATCGAAGAAGAAGCAAAGAAATATTTCTATGGAAGATGCAATTCTTAGTGGATATGTTTAGGTAAAAATAAAAATAAGTTGCTATCTGTTAAGAGTGTTACAGAGGATTTGATTAACATTTCTTTATGGGGTGTCCTTTATTGCCAATTAAAGGGAGTCCGAGCAGGGATATCGTTTTGATGAATTTCTTGAAAGCCAAGAATTATGGCGTGTACGATTCGTTCAAGATGTTGCGAAAAACGTTGAGATGGAGGAGGGAGTTTAGAGTCTTCGAAATTGTTGATGAGAAATTTAGTCCTTAGCTTGAGAATTTGTGGTATACAGATAATGGGAAGGACAAGGAAGGTGGGATTTTGTGTTATAACGTGTTTAGGAATATCAAGAATAAAGAATTGGAAATTTGGGGCACGCATAATCACCATCATGAAGAACAGCCATTGAAGAAGCTCATTGAAGCTTGTCTTGAATTTTTTGGATATGGATATGGGTCTTTTAATTGGATATTGGGGAGTTGAATTTTAATTAATTAGGGATTAGTTTAAACTAGGCCAATAGGATGATGACATGTGTCCTCCATTAAAATGAGGGGTATATTTGTGCCAAAGTATAACGGCAGATGTATATTTGAAAATGAGGGGTATATTTGTGCCAAAGTATAACGGCAGATGTATATTTGAACCCAAAGTATAACGATAAGGTTATATTTGGACTTAAAGTATAACGAGGGGTATATTTGGCCCTTTTCCGTTAAAAAAAAACTAAAAAATCTGCATTAAATGCAGGTTTGTATAGCAATTTACTGCACAAATTTAAATAAATAAAATAATTGTAGGAACCAAGATTCGAACTCAGGTCACGACCAGTGAGCATCAACGCAAGAGTACTCCTACCAATTGAACTACTTTAACAATTATGTTTGAGGGGTCCTTTTAAAATATATGATAGTTTTTTAAGGTATATAAATATATGTATATAGAATTTTTTCCGAAGTTACAGGGCACGTGTCCCCCCACTTTTCAAGGTGGATCCGCCTCTGATTGCAACGTAAGAGTTGAAGATTATTCTTTGTATGCTATCAGGGCTTGATTTGTAAATATAAACAGTTGAAAGATTATTGAAATTGAGATGAGCAAACTAACAAAACTTACCTGACCTCAAGAACTAATTCTGCTTCTCCAATGATCAAAAGTCAAAACTTGTTCGACCCTTTGCAATGTTGTTATCAAATACCTTAATTATAATTAGCTCAAAAGTGGAAGCCCCAATAATAGTGTCCATACCTAAAGGAGATGCCTAAAAAAGAAAACATATGAAGAGGCTTTTGTAAGTATACATAAAAGGTTAGCATGACAAAAGGAGGAATTTAACATGCAATAACCCCACAATATATATACATCTACTAATTATCAAAACTGTATATCTTAGTTACCCGAAGTTTTAGTTTTGTAATTAGGTAGGAGAATCTGATTTTTTGTTGACTTATGAACTCAAACGTTAATACGTAGTTGAGATTTGTGTTGTGCTCCATATAGTGTCCAATAAATCACTGTATAGCCTTATTGACACAACAATTTTTTCATCTCTACATCATACATATTCGCCAAAAAACATTGTTACATGATAAGAATCAGAATGAATAGCCACAATAATTTGTATCATTCAAAATTAAAAATCGTTGCATATAGTTTAAAATTATCAAACAAAAATAAATAATAGAAAAACTGAACATGTACAATATGTTAAATACTTCAAAAAGGTTCTTGAAATCAATAGATACGTAGGGTGGTATGACATGGACCTTAAGAGTCCTTTACAAACTTGTACTGTGTATGTTTGCGGCATAAGAAAATTTTCGTTGATGAGGAAACCTAATTAGACCAAAATTCTAAGTTTTGATGTGAAATCCTAATTAGGATTAGATAAAGTACAAAAGATTACTATTTTATCCTATGTGGAATTTTTCTTTTGAAGATATAGTTTAGATTTCAAACGACATAAAAGTCAATCAATATTACAGGAATATTTTGGTCATTCAACATTTAGCTAAAATTGTTCGTGCTTTTAATATTTGTAGATAGATATAGATATAGATAGATAACTCAAAATTTTGAATTCAAATCTGAACATCACTCAGCTATTAAAAACTTAAACGACATTATATCTTCACCTAAGCATAGAAATTTTGAGATAGTAAAGAAGATGTTCACCTTTTGCACTTTGATTATGCGGTTTAATTTCTTCTTTGATAGAAATTGGTGAAGCTTCTTTTGTGACACAGCTTTGTAAGCCCTCAAAAATCTTCATAGTGTCATGTATCAAACTGACATCCGTATTACATACATAAAAAATAGGAGAAAAAATAAGTTGATCAATCTCCACATATAATTTGTGGTGGATGCTTTAGGAAGATGAGAAGCTTCTGTTCCATAATGAGAAATATATAACGAGACATGGAAAAAATGGTAATATCTTATAGTTGTAACCTTTTGACAAATAGAGTTTGTAAGACTAGTTAAGGGCATGGAAAAGAAGACCAAATTAAATTTGGATAAGAAAATGAAATATAACATACTACTAGATCTAGAAAAGAAATGTGTAGGATATCAAAAATAAATCTGTATCCATTTAAGGGTAGACACATGCATGAATGTTGTTCAATAGTTTGAGAACTCAACTTAGAGTCATTTTCACATCATGTCTATTAAAATACTAAGAACTTAAGTCGATTTGAACATGTAGATGAAAAATATATCTATCTGTATCAGGAGTTTACATCAAATAAATGAATTCATGCAAGACATGCATATATTGGATTTATATTTTTATCATTGAATTAGCCATGATTGAATTTGTATTCTAACTTTAATTTGTGGCTCCCATGATTAAATTGTTTGATTTGATGCGTGTAATATTGTATGCGGATTAGATTTTTTTTTTTTTTCATTTGCAAAGTATATTGCACAAATGCAACTCAGATGGCTAAACAATTTTTTTTTAATGGCTAAACTTTTTAGGAAACGACTTAAAATCTTGATAGGCTTAAACTCATGGGCAGTTAAGTGTTACAAGATTGATTTTTGTGCTATGATATATCCCAAATTGTATTTGCTGAAATTCAAGATTTGACAGCTGTTTCCTAAGAGAAGTTAGTCAAACTTTTCTAAGCCAATGGAAAATTGTTGTGCAATAGCTATTCCAATATAGACAACTAGCTCTGCGATTTGTAGGCCATTCGAGAAGGTCTCTTAATTGTCAATTAAAGTCTTTTTTTGCTTTTCGCGATGTGTGAATGACTTTTTTGGCATCAAATGGAAAACCTTTTGATGATTTTCTTTTTCGAAAAAGGTCTGAATTTACCTGTACGCCATCCAAAATTGTTCATACTCCTTGTCATTAGTTAATTTTTTCGTATTTATCATTGCCATTAACGGAAGTCCAACGTGAAATCGGTAACTCCACGTGTCAAATTATTTCAAAAGAAAAAATATAATGTACGTTACTACTTTTTTTTTTTTACTATATTACTATTATATAAATATAATGTCACAATAATTTCCCAAATTTTTAAAATTTTTTTTCATTAATTACTATATATATATATATATTTAAAACTTTTGTTTACACTAATTTTCAAATTTTTTTAAAACTTTTTAATTAATTACTTTTAGGTCTTAATCTTATTTATTTATGTCAATTTTTTTTATTTTTGTTTTTAAAGAAACCGCTATGAATTTTTGAGTTCTTAGATATCCCCTTGAGCCCAATTAACAGGATAATTACCGCATCGCGCCTAGGGGGAGCGCTTCCTCCAAAGATTTTTTTTCCATATCCATGTTCGAACCCCTAATCCCTAATTAAGAGAGAGAACGGCTCCAAGGGGGTTAAATTATGTATTTGTCTTAAAAGTTCATTAACTATGTATAGATTATTTATTTAGAACTAAATAATTACGTAAAATTAGGATTTATATATCGGTTCCAAATTTGATTTGAATTAAATATTTTTTTAAAATATTAAAAAGTGGAATGAAAATATATATATACAATGGGTATATGGTTGTTGTTGTTGTTATTGATGTACTAACACAAATTATATTTCTTTAGTTAAAATATCTCGCTTTTAATCTTGAGTTTGGGCGAGAGACGGCCTCACATAACTATATTATATAAGAGCAAATGTGAGGACTTTTGTAGTCCTCACAATAATTTCCCAATTTTTTAAAAACTTTTTAATTAATTACTTTTATGTCCTAATTTTATTTATTTAAGTCAATTTTTTTTTGTTTTTTGTCAATTTTTTTTTCGAACGCAGGGACTTTTGTAGTTCTCACAATAATTTTCAATTTTTTTTAAATATATATATATATATATTTAAAATTTACCTTCCGTTGCTCTGGTTCGACCGAGAAACCGTGAATTTTTGAGTTCTTAGATACTTGAGTACAGCCAAGGCGGAGCCACATACGGCTAAGGGGGTTCAACCCCTTTCGGAGGAAAATTACATTGTTTATATATGGTTAAAATTATTTTTCATATATACGGCAACGACTACGATGTGACTATGAGAAACTTATTATCAAAAGAACGACTATGAGAAACTTATTATCAAAAGAAGGGGAAAGCGTAAGCTCGACTATACATGTTTCAGCTGCCTCCTAGCTCCTTCCGCCCTATAACTTAAAAAACGGAGCACGATGAAAAACCTACTTTTCAAAATTTATTTATTAGGTTCAAGGGCAAAAAAGTAAGATTATCCTAAAGCATGATGGGAGTAACAGAATTATTCAATTTAAGATAGTATGAAATAAATTAACCATTTTCCTTTAATTTTTTTGTTTGTTTGTGATATAAGATAGCGTGGTAAATGAAAATTAAAAAATCTCTACTTATTCCACAACTACAGCGACATCTACCTCCAAGGCTGCATTTTTTCTGTGTTTCTACTTTCAACTACTTTTCTTCATAATTGTTTATTCCTTAATTCTTTGCATATTTACGTGGAAAGACCGGAAGGTTTTGTCAAAAAGGAAAGTTATTAGAAGTTGAATATTAATTGTCATAAACAGAACTTTGCGTCAGAAAAGGTTTATATTAAGGTAAATTACATTAAATATCCTTGTAATATGATTTAGTTACAAATATGCCCTAAGTTTTTCAAAACTCATTCATTCCACGTAAATATGAAAATATCATTCAAGTTAATATTTGGTTATGATTTCCATATAGTGTAGAGGGATAAGTATTTGATTTTAAGATTTTATGTTGTGTATTTGTTACTGGGTCATTATATTTGTGTAGTATTACTTAGAATGGAAGGGGTGGGGGGTGGGGGGTGGGGTTGGTTTGAGGAGGAGGAGGTAAATGTTTAATTTTCAAAACAGGATTTGTATATAATGTTGATTCAAATTACGGGGTTGTTTAATGTATTTACTCTAGTTGTGGTGTTTGTCAATTCTTACACAGTAGAATTGGTATAATGCCAATTAAGACAGCTAAGTGATTGCAGTTTGATTAGTATATCACTACAAAAGAAACCCCGATTACTAACAAAAAATTCCATTAGTAAATTGATCAAATCGGTTGGCAAATTGAGTTACCAACTGATATTTGGCAAGTTCTAAGCAAGAAGGAAAATCTGAACTTCTAAATATTTGAAGAGTCAAGCAAGAGATGCATTTGGTAATTCTGAATTTTCATCACATGCCATAAAAAAACAGAAAAATATTCTCTACATGGCCTAGAGAAATTGATATTATACTACATATACAGTTTCAATTTTCATCATCATTCTCCTGTCTCCACATGCCACAAAAAATAAAGTAAAATAGTTCTCCATATGGCTTCAAGAAATTAATGCGTAGTATATTTTACATGTACACTTTCAATTACAGCCTGACAAAGATTTTATAGTGAGAAAAAAAGCCTTAAACTTGCTAGCGTACGATATTAATGCAGCTACTAGCAAATATTAGGATGTCGATCTCGTAGGTTTGGTGGGTTATATTACACTCACACACACACACACACACACACAAAAAATGAGAAAAAGTTAAAATTTCCTAATTTAATTAACTCCAGGAATGAAAATTTCCTAAAGAAAACAAAATTAGTTCTGAAAGAATTTCACCAAAATAAGAAAAAAGTTTTAAGGCCTCTTAAAACAATAGTGAACTTTTTTCCGAAGTAACTGGAATGACATAAAATATTTTAAATTTATATACTTTTTGAATCTGGCTAATATTGTTCAGATAAGTGGAACTGAATTTCGTAAAATCCATGTTCGCTGTTTGTAGAAAGGAGCCTTTTGATAGCGGTGTTAATAATGAAAGAATAAAGTCTGGTGAATTTTTAAAAAGTTAGATTACTTCTTCTGCTTAATAATCATTTTTACTTAATAAAAAAAAAGAAGGTAACATCGAACTATGCAATGCTATTATTTTTGACTTTCTACTTATTCGGCTAGTAAAAGGTACTTCCTTATCGTCTCAATTTATGTGACATTGTAATAAAAGGTACTCCCTTAACAACCCAATTTACGTGACATTATTTGACTGAGTATGAAGTTTAAAAAAGAAAATAAAATTTCTGAAATTTTGTGGTCTAGAATAATTTTTAGACATTTGTGTAACTATAAATCATCTCATTAAGAATAAAATGAGAATTTAATATTAATTAATTTGCAAATATATAAAGATGACATTCTTTCCGAAATAGATCAAGAAAAAAGTATGTCTCATTCACCCGATCGAGATGACCCAAATACAATTGTTAGTAAAGAAAAAATATATAACTTTTTTTATTAATTATTACCGGTAATTAAATCTCTATAATAAACATTGATTATTAACCTAGTCAAAATGATCACTTATATGCAACTAATAGATTAACCTGCGCTAACAATATAATTTGTTTTTTAACCTAACGAGTATCTGTAACTTTATGAAGGTGTCCATCCATGATAAGCTGAGGAAGGAACTCTATATATACTAGATGGCTTATGCCTGTGCTGCGCACGGGCCCAACACTTTAGATTATAGTGTATCTATATATACACAAAGCATGGGTTTTGTACTCCGTATCTAAAACTTTATTATATTCGTGTTTGCTACGAAAATTTATTAATACTTTTTAAAAGAGAAGACTTGTTTAAAAGAAAACTATTTTCCTCTCTTTGAGATAAAACAATAGCAATATTTAAGCATCGTTGATACTTTCAATTTTAATTCGATTAATTTAAAGGTGTAAAATACTTATTATTTTTTATCAAATTTTGATTTGGATAATTCTAATTCAAATTATTAAATTAATTATATATGTTTAAAACGAAACAAAGTAGAAATTGATTTTTTATTTAAACGAAAAAATGCTATTTTTTAATTTTTGGTAAATATTCTCGCTTTAGTTCATTTTACTTGTCATGTTGTCTTTTGCATGGTTTTTTAAAAACGTTTATTATAATTTGACTAATTTACCTTATTCATTATTTGATCCCATTTGATATTAATCACTTTTCACATTTATTAGAGAAGAATAAAAATGTTTAAAAGCATATTTATTTTAGTAATCTCTTTGAGATAAAACTAAACCTTTTGAAGAAAAACAATAATATTTAAGCATAATTTCGGTGGGTTAATACGATGAATCCATTTCAATTTTAATTACATGAATATTGTTTAATTTAAAGGTGTAAAATACTTATTATTTTTTATAAAAATATAATAAAGTATTTCTATCTCTCTTTTTGGTTGGTAATATAAAGTATAAAAATAATTTTTTTCTTAAATAAAAAGTGGAATATTAAATCTTGTTTATTTTTCTATATAGTTAATATATAATTCAAAACAATTAATATAACATTAGTAGAAATTATCCAAAACTTTATTATATTAGTGTTTGCTACGAATACAAAGTGACAAAAATTTATTAATGACTTATTTTATTGAGATAAAAAATAGCAATATTTAAAAAATGAATTTTAATTCGATTAATTTTTAATTGTTTGGTAAACAATAATATTTTTTATCAAATTTTGATTTGGATAAATTCTAATTCAAATTATTATGTTAATTTTCATTTTGAAACAAAGTAGAAATTTGATTTTCTATTTAAATGAAGAACTACTATTTTTAATTTTTGGTAAATCTCATTTTACTTGTCATGTTTTCTTTTGTACAGTTTTTTAAGGAAACGTCAATTAGAATTATAATTTCACTAATTTACCCCATTAATTATTTGATCTCCATTTAATATTATTTTTTCTTTTATGATATTAATCTCTTTTTACATTTATTAGAATAAGAAAAAAATGAAAAAGTAATTAAATTCTATCTTATTTTAATATATACGTATTTTAAGTATGTTGCTGTACAATAATTTCATTTGCTCTCACTAATGGATTGATACGCATGTGGCAATGAATCCATCATTATTGATTTAATGAGATACTTTGAAAATTACATAAATATTATTTGATTTTTTAATATGAGATGCACTTTTTTTTTTGATATTGTTTGTTTTTTTAATATGAGATTTTTTTTTTATATTGCTTGATTTTGTTAATATTGGGTTCATTTTTTTCGTGAGTTAGGAGATGGTGGGTTTTTTTTTTTTTTTTTTTTTTTTAATATTGATTGGTGTTTAGTTGGGGCTCACATTTTTTTTTTTAAATATTGGTTGATGTTTAGTTGGGGCCTGCATGGAAAACAGACGACCAAGCTGGGTGCAAACCATGCTTCTATATAGTTTTAAATTAAATAAATGTTGACTCTCGTGTGCTTCTAGACGCTGGCGGCCTTTTTTGGCTGCTTTGACTCAAAATTCAAATTATAAGCTCCTATGTGTATTATTCCCACGTTAATTATACGTTAAGCTTTGCTGCTAATCTTTTCTCATTTGTTACGTACGATAGCCTAGCAAGAAAATAAAATTCCTCCAAAAATCTATGAACGTGTCTAAGGCTGCAAATAAACAGTGAATCTTGAAAATTCCTCTAGAAGTACTGTACACGTCAAAATGTTTGGTCAATAAATCCAAAGAACAAAGTACTATGCATGTCCACGACCAAAAAAACAAAAGAAAATCAAAGTTATAAGCCGCCTCTTCATTTTCTTGCTTCTATATAACCCCTTTGCATTTAACATCAAACTCTTAACTTACTTCGCCTTCTATTCTTTTTTCCTTCTAATTCCTTATTTTTTTTTATCAAAAAAATAAATAAATCCATTTTATCAAATTTGAAGCTGTTGTTATAAGAGTACAACTATATCAATTGGTGCATTTTAATTTAATTTGTTCCAAGATGGAGCCAGCAGATTTAGGTAATTTGCGAGGTCGAAGTATAAGGGGAAGTTTGAGAGGAAGTATAAGGGAAAATAGTAATTCAATATGGAGAAATAATGGAGTTGAAGTATTTTCAAGATCAGCTAGAGATGAAGATGATGAAGAAGCATTAAAATGGGCTGCACTTGAAAAATTACCTACTTATGATAGATTAAGGAAAGGTATATTGTTTGGATCACAAGGAGCTGGTGAAGTTGATGTACATGATCTTGGTTTTCAACAAAGACAGAGTTTGCTTGAAAGGCTTGTTAAAGTTGCTGATGAAGATAATGAGAAGTTCTTGTTGAAACTCAAGAACAGAATTGACAGGCAAGTGATAATTCCTCTATTTTTTTTTTTTCAATTTGAACTTTACTTCTATACACTAACAGTACAAAAGAATTTTTGTACACAGATTAGCTAAAAAAACAACTATAGGTGTAGTAGTACTTCGTCATATATTTCAATTTACGTGAACTTATTGTTTTTTACGCCGTGATAAAAAGAATGAACCCCATCCTATATTTGGAAACGATTTATTTTAAACTTCTCATTTTATACAAAAATATTATGACTAGAATATACATACAAGTTTTAATTGTTACACAAATGTTACGTGGCATGTTTGAGACCATAAGTTAAAAAGTCTTATTTTTTTCTTAAACTCCGTGCCTAGTCAAATAAGTTGACGTAAGTTGAAGCAGCGGGAGTATTAGTTACCTTGAAAACATGGCAAGTTACTACTATAATATATATTTAAATAAGAAGTTTAAGTTTTGTACATGTCTGCGTAAATATTTTTAACATTATGAGGTCATTCAAACGATACCTACAAGTAAACCATTTTAAAATGTGAGATTTGAAACTCTGAAAATAAGCTCTGTTATCTACTATAACAGGTGAAAATGACTTGATACTGTGAAAAATAATTTACAGTGATTGTGTATGGTACATAAAACTCTAAAATAATACCAATAGTGCAAAGGTTCTTTATACTTTTGAGTAAAAAAAAATTGTTCTATAATTGAGTTGGGTTTCCTTGCTTATCTAGTTTGGTGCTAGGTACTAATTCTTTTTTTTTTTTTTTCTTTTCCTGAAAAAAACAGGGTTGGGATTGATTTTCCATCAATAGAAGTGAGATTTGAGCATCTGAATATTGAGGCAGATGCATATGTCGGAAGCAGAGCTTTGCCTACATTTATCAACTTCATTACTAACTTCATTGAGGTAAGAAGCCCAAAAAACATATGATTTGTATTGAGTATGTATGAACAAAAAAGTATGCGTACAACCTGCAAGGGTGGCTCAGTTGGTTGAGCATGGGGCTTTCATAATGGAGGTCTTAGGTTCGATCGAAATCCCCCGCCTACGACAGCAGGGGATTTGCCTTCTGGGTCGAGCAAGCTTGGTGTGGGTTACCTCTCCTGTGTGGTTAGCGTGCTATTGCACAGGAGCGGGGTTGTAGCGGCTGCAGTTCCTTGTCATAAAAAAAAAAGAAAAAAAGAAGAAGTTATGTGTACAACTACTACTATTATCACCTATAGAAGTACTGATGTTTTATTGTTTACCTCAAATGAAAAAAGATAAATTAATTATGACTCGAGAACCGTATGACTTGAATTAATGATAATTATGAAAACCTTAATAGTTGACTACTTCTGCCCGGTGATTTCTTAATCTGGTAAAATTATTGATGAAGGAGAAAGATAGGTCCAAATGAATGTATTTTTTTTTCTTGGGAAAAAGTTCAAATATACCTCAGAACAATGTGAAGTTGTCATTTATATCCTTCTTCGATTAAAATCAGGCGATTTGTGGTGCTAATCATTTCTGTCAGTGGAAAATGGCAAATGTAGGCCAGATTGGTAACGACGGGGGAGTTCTGGGCCCAAGTATTAATGAAGGGAAAAAGTAGACAATTTCAGCATACTGCAGGAGTAAATTTGAACCCTTATCATTACGTAAATAACAAGAACAATAACGATAACAACGATAATGACCAAGCTTGAAGATATTAAGTTACTAATCAAACATCTTATCCCGCCCTTAACAATTTTTAGTTCTTCTTTTGCAGTGTGATTTTAAAGGTGTTTCTGAAACTAACTTTTTTCTTATTCTTTTGTTGGTTTTACAGTCCCTGTTGGATTCACTTCACATCCTTCCATCGAAAAAACGTTCAGTTACAATTCTTAAGGATGTTAGTGGCATCGTCAAGCCTTGTCGAATGACTCTGCTATTAGGACCTCCAGGTTCTGGGAAAACAACTTTGTTACTAGCTTTGGCTGGAAAACTTGACTCTGCCCTAAGGGTAAGTTTTTACCAGTTCGTCAAATATATAAAACTGCTTATAAAAAGAGTATTGTGTTTTTAAATATGAAATTAAGACCTAACATGTTACAATAAAATCAGGTTACGGGAAAGGTGACATATAATGGACATGAGCTACATGAGTTTGTACCAGAAAAAACTGCTGCCTATATTAGCCAGCATGATTTGCATATTGGAGAAATGACTGTGAGAGAAACTTTGGAGTTCTCTGCAAGATGCCAAGGAGTTGGTTCTCGTTATGGTTAGATTATTTTTCTTAGTTCTATCTAATTCTTAGTACTTGGTTTTCGATATTTATAGTAAAATCAAATGAATCACGATTTATCAATTATTGACTTCCGTTCTTGAATTATTTTCAAGAAATGTTGGCTGAACTATCAAGAAGAGAGAAAGCTGCTAATATCAAACCAGATGCTGATATTGACATGTTCATGAAGGTAAGACTGGAAACAATTTCTCTTCACTTGTAGAGTGTATATGTTTGAGCCACTTCTGGTAGCATATTTTTCTTATTTTCTTTAGAAAAATAGTGAATAATTGATGTTACTATTATTGACTGGAAATGTAGGCTGCATCAACAGAAGGACAAGAAGCCAAAGTGATTACAGATTATGTTCTTAAGGTAATTTTTATTTTCCAATCATTTTTTCGTACGCTCTTGCTATTGAAAGGTCAGAGAAGTTTGATAAATCAGTTGTTCATTCGCTTGTAAATTCTATTTTTCAGATTCTGGGACTGGATATTTGCGCAGATACTATGGTGGGAGATCAAATGATAAGGGGTATTTCCGGAGGACAGAAGAAGCGTGTCACTACTGGTGAAATGATTGTCGGACCGTCTAAAGCCCTTTTCATGGATGAAATTTCAACTGGACTTGACAGTTCCACAACTTACTCCATTGTGAATTCCCTAAAGCAATCTGTTAAAATCTTGAAAGGAACAGCTCTGATTTCTCTCTTGCAGCCTGCCCCCGAGACTTACAACTTGTTTGATGATATCGTTCTGCTATCAGATGGCTACATTGTTTATCAGGGTCCACGAGAGGAAGTGCTGGACTTCTTTGAATCCATGGGATTCAAATGCCCCGACAGAAAAGGCGTGGCCGATTTCTTGCAAGAAGTATGTTTTATAGGAAACAAGGATGATAAAGTTTTAGAAGCGTTGATGCGGTTCCGGTTCTAACGTGTAATTTTTGGAATTTCTTGCAGGTGACATCTAAGAAGGATCAGCAGCAATATTGGGTAAGGAGGGACGAGCCTTACAGGTTTATCACATCAAAAGAATTTGCTGAGGCTTATCAATCTTTCCATGTTGGAAGAAAAGTAAGCGATGAGCTTACAACCGCATTTGACAAGAGCAAAAGCCACCCTGCTGCTTTGACTACTGAAAAGTACGGTATTGGAAAGAGACAGCTCTTGAAGGTTTGTATGGAAAGAGAGTTCTTGCTAATGCAGAGAAACTCATTTGTTTTCATCTTCAAATTCTTTCAGGTGAACTACTTGGTCTATTTGGTATATCGATTTATGCTGTAGTATTGTCATATCCATTTGAAAGTTACTAATCCACTCTTTGTTTTTTCCAGCTCATGGTCATTGCACTTATGACAATGACCATATTTTTTCGAACTAAGATGCCTCGGGATAATGAGACAGATGGAGGAATATATTCTGGTGCTCTCTTTTTTACAGTTGTCATGCTTATGTTTAATGGTTTGTCTGAGCTCCCTTTGACACTCTACAAGCTTCCGGTCTTCTACAAGCAAAGGGACTTTCTCTTCTATCCTTCATGGGCTTATGCAATTCCTTCATGGATCCTAAAAATCCCTATAACCTTTCTTGAAGTTGGGATGTGGGTGTTCCTCACCTATTATGTTATCGGATTTGATCCTAATGTTGGAAGGTATGGGAAGAAAGACTATATGGTATAATCATTCGCTTATCGTCACAAATATTATTTCTCCTGTGGTTATTCATCTGCTATTGTTTGTGCAGATTTTTTAAACAATTTTTGCTACTCTTAGTAGTAAACCAGATGGCATCAGGATTGTTCAGATTTATTGCAGCAGTTGGAAGGACCATGGGAGTTGCTAGCACATTTGGAGCATTTGCTCTGCTTTTACAATTTGCATTGGGCGGTTTTATCCTCGCACGAAGTAAGTTTGTGATTTAGGTGTTTGCAATAGCTCTTGTCTTGTCCAATCCTACTAATGCCTACTTTCTCTTTTCTCTGAATGGTGTAGCTTACGTGAAGGACTGGTGGATTTGGGGTTACTGGACCTCTCCACTTATGTACTCAGTGAATGCAATCCTTGTGAATGAATTTGATGGGAAAAAGTGGAAACATGTAAGTTTGTATGCATAACTCCTCCTACAATGGTGTACTTTTTTTTTTTTCATCAATGAATGCTGAAATCAACTCACATTAAACAGATTGCACCAAATGGAACCGAGCCACTTGGAGTTTCAGTTATAAGATCTCAAGATTTCTTTCCCGATGCATATTGGTACTGGCTCGGTGTAGGGGCACTTGTTGGATTCACAGTTCTGTTTAACATCGCCTACAGTCTTGCTCTCGCTTATCTTGACCGTGAGTATCCTTGAGTTTCTTCATCGATATATCCCTAAATAAAAAGATGACACGTACTAACATGGAGTGAGTATCTGCAGCATTTGGAAAGCCACAAGCTACGATTTCAGAAGAGAGCGAGAACAATGAAAATAGTGAATCATCAACTCGGATGACTAGCACAGCGGAAGGAGATTCTGTCGGTGAGAATCAGAATAAGAAGAAGGGAATGGTCCTTCCATTTGAACCCCATTCCATCACCTTTGATGAAGTTGTATACTCTGTTGACATGCCTCCGGTAAGTAACGAAAAATTGCTAGTCATCAAGAACCAGTGCTTCAACTTTCCTTAAATCAAAATGTGACTCATTATTTTGACGACTTGCAGGAAATGAGAGAGCAGGGTACCAGTGACAATAGATTGGTACTTTTGAAGAGTGTGAGTGGAGCTTTCAGGCCAGGTGTTCTCACCGCTTTGATGGGAGTCAGTGGGGCTGGTAAAACAACATTGATGGATGTCTTGGCCGGAAGGAAAACCGGAGGTTACATTGACGGGAGCATCAAAATTTCTGGATATCCCAAGAAACAAGAAACATTTGCACGTATTTCTGGATACTGTGAACAAAATGACATCCATTCACCTTATGTTACAGTTTATGAGTCCCTGGTTTACTCGGCTTGGCTGCGTTTACCTCAAGATGTCGATGAGCCAAAAAGAATGGTAAGTCCTTTAAATTATTCCCTTTCTTCCCATAATAAGAATTTGTCCTAGTGATCATCTTATACCCAAATAAAGAGGCAGTTAATAGAATTTTCAATAAATTATCTCATTTCAGATGTTTGTTGAGCAAGTTATGGATCTTGTGGAGCTTACACCACTAAGATCAGCCTTAGTCGGGTTGCCAGGAGTCAACGGTCTGTCAACTGAGCAACGTAAAAGGTTGACCATAGCAGTTGAACTAGTAGCAAACCCCTCTATCATTTTTATGGATGAACCAACTTCAGGGTTGGATGCAAGAGCTGCTGCAATTGTGATGAGAGCTGTAAGGAACACTGTTGATACAGGAAGAACCGTTGTTTGTACCATTCATCAGCCCAGCATTGACATTTTTGAGGCTTTTGATGAGGTAAAGTGAACACATTTTGCATCTATTTCTAATTCCCCTTATGCCTTTTAGATATCGGATACTAATATGACCACGTGTTTACAGTTATTTCTTATGAAACGAGGAGGACAAGAGATATACGTTGGTCCATTAGGTCGCGAGTCAAGTCATTTGATAAAATACTTCGAGGTAAGTTTGTCTTTGGAAAAGTGAGTCCCTTTTATTATGTATGTATAATTGAGTACTGAGCTTATTTTCACCATGGATTCAGTCAATACCCGGTGTAAGCAAAATAGAGGAGGGTTACAATCCAGCAACTTGGATGTTAGAAGTCACATCTTCCTCTCAAGAAATGACATTAGGGGTTGATTTTACCGAATTGTACAAGAACTCAGACCTCTGCAGGAGGAACAAAGCCTTGATCGAAGAACTAAGCGTGCCACGCGCTGGTACAAGTGACCTTCATTTTGAAACTGAATTCTCACAGCCATTCTGGGTCCAATGTATGGCTTGTTTATGGAAGCAACACTGGTCATATTGGCGTAATCCGGCTTACACTGCAGTCAGATTTCTCTTCACAACCTTCATAGCACTCATATTCGGGTCAATGTTTTGGGATCTTGGTACCAAAGTGTAAGTACTATAACACAAAAATAGAAATAAGAAGAAAAACTGGCAACTTATAATTCTTAATGCTAAAATGTCTATCTTTTTTTTTTGTTTCAATTACAGGAGTAAGCCCCGAGATCTAACTAATGCTATGGGATCTATGTATGCTGCCGTTCTCTTCCTTGGTGTCCAAAATTCATCATCAGTTCAGCCCGTCGTATCCGTTGAACGTACTGTATTTTACAGAGAAAAAGCTGCCGGGATGTACTCTGCCATACCGTATGCCTTTGCACAAGTGGGTAGACAGTTGAATTTCCTAAAAAACTAATAAATTTTCAGCTTAAAGTTAAAATAGTTCAAATAATGAACACTTAATTTTTTCCTTGCAGGTTTTCATTGAAATTCCTTATGTATTTGTACAAGCTGTTGTCTATGGTCTCATTGTCTATTCTATGATTGGATTCGAATGGACTGCTGCAAAATTCTTTTGGTACTTCTTCTTCATGTTCTTCACCTTCCTCTACTTCACCTTCTTTGGCATGATGACCGTGGCTGTCACCCCGAATCAAAATGTTGCTTCAATTATTGCTGGATTCTTCTATACAGTATGGAATCTCTTCTCGGGATTCATCGTTCCACGACCTGTAAGTTCTTAAATCTATTGTCACTTTTCTTCTAGTACATAAACGCACACTGAGACTAATTTCACGGATGATCATCCAACTTTCTGTTTATTGCATTAAAACTAATTTTTTGTAGCATAAAATAACTCAACCATCTTTATATATAACAACAAAATAAGAAATGCCGAAAAGTGTAATATGATACCAGAAAACACATGTAGACTGCCACATGTATAAATATTCATGTAAATACTAGACATCTACAGCCCACCTTACATAATAACCATGCGAGACCGCTTAAAAAGACACACACACACACGCATTTTCAGACCCAGCCTAATACCAAATGTTTTCAACATGTGGCACATGATGGGATTCTTTTTAAGTGAGTCGGAAAATGGATTTTTTTAAATTGGTGTCACTTAGATGTTATGCAAGCTAGGCGAGTTGCTAAAGTGACAGCCTACTTGTGATTCTTGAACCGGATTTAGCATTTTCTATGATATAATAAAGGCATAACTGAGTTAGTATTCTGTTGCAAAAAGTAGTTTTGTCACTCTGGGTTATAATAAACTGAAAGTTGAATGATCATCCGTGAAATTAATCCCACAACAGTTATAAAGATTGAAAAAATTGATCTTTTTTTTTATATTTATTTTTTATTTTCTTCTTCTTTTCGACTAAAAACAGCGTATTCCGATATGGTGGAAATGGTACTACTGGGCTTGCCCTGTTGCATGGACCTTGTATGGTTTGGTTGCATCTCAATTTGGAGACCTCCAAAGTACAATTAATAATCAAACTGTGGAAGACTACTTGAGAAGTACCTATGGATTTAAGCATGATTTTCTCGGAGTTGTTGCAGCTGTGATCGTTGCGTTTGCAGTTGTTTTCGCCTTCACATTTGCTTTGGGTATCAAGGCATTCAATTTCCAGAGAAGATAAAAAGAGTGTTTATTTGTATTCCAGTTGTTTTTACTTGAATAAGCTTATGAACTTTTAGCTTGCTGAATATGTTGTCTTATTAATCTTTCTGCATTCCCAGTTTTGTTGTATAACGTGTAGTAATTGTTATTCATAATTTTTTATGGAATATATATACAATTTTATTTAATGGTTGTCTTCATTCTCTAATTGATTACCATCCTTTACCCCTGCATTATGTCTGTTAAAATTATTGTTCATGTCTGATCATTTGACAGAAGGGTGATTGTTGGGAGCACTTGTTTTCTTTTATGTAAACTTTTTTTATTGACTCAAAATTTTCTGATATAGTATTTCAACATAGATTGGATTAGCCTATTAGTTTATGTAGTAATGCTCAAAAAAAAAAAAAAAAAAATTAAACTTCTAATAAACAGGCATCTTACGCTGCTTCTGGAACTACATAGATTCTTAGCCTTTAAAGAAACATCTAAATTTTAGGGTGGTTTTTTCTTTGTTTTTCTTTGTCATGTAGTTATCACTTATCAGTTCTATTAAAGTACTAAAAACAAATTTGTACTTGGTATTATATCTTTACAACACAACCTATATAGTTAAAAAATATTCCCTGAGCAGAGTGATGTACCTGGAAATGGAAGCTCTGCCTCCTCACACTATATTTTGAAAGGGCTTTATTACTTGAGTTTAGGAGTGGCAAATGGGCGTGTCGAGCCAGATAAGGGTCGGTTGAAAATGGATTAAACCAAAATGGATCAATTATTCGACCCATATCTTACACGGATAAAAAATGGGTTAACCCACGGATAATATGGATAACAATATTATCCATGACTTCAAGAATAGTTAGATAAGAAGATAAGCTAAAAACCAAAATAAGTTTAGATTCTGAGACAAAATATAAAAAAATAAAAATTCAAATATTTTAAAAATAAAAATTTAAAAATTAAACAAAAAAAAGACTCCCAGAACTTTCTATGGTGTACTTAGGCCACATTTGTTTGCACTTATTGGAGGTCTGAATCTGAATGATTCGTACCTTGCCCATTAAACGATTTGTTTGCATTAAGATCTAAGCACTTATTGAATGACAGCCTTAATCATTAAGATCTGAACCAAGTCTTAATATCTTTAAGAAGTATTTTTGTATGGAACTTTTTTATCACCAGCTCCAATCCCAACCCTCCACCTCAACCCCACCCCCACGCACTCTCCACTCCAACCTCACCCATCTACCACAACCCCACACATCCACCACAACACCACCCCACCACCCACCCACCTTCCACTCCAACACCCCACTCTCCACCACCCCTACCCCACTACCAACCCCAATCCAACCCAACACCACCCACCCCACTCCCCACCACCAACCCCTACCCCATACCACCCACTACCCCCACCACCAACCCCATCCCCACTACCTCCCACCCCTCACCCCAACCACCCACCACCCGTTCGCCCCTTCACCCCCACCTACCGCCCACCACGACTACATAACATCTCCACCATTACTAGTGAACATAAATGTTTCATTTTTTTTAATCAAATAATATTTTATTTTATTAAATTTGTATTTATTTTCTACTATTTAGTTACTTTTTAATTTGAATTGTATATTTATTATGTTTAAATAAATACATTATGCACATTCATATATCGAAAAACAAACAGTCTTAATCATTTAGTGTTCAGACCGAGAGACAACATCTTAATCATTCAGATGTGCATTCAGATTCAGAGGTCTTAATTTTAATGAAAACAAATGAGGCCTAAGTACTACTAATATATAATTAGCTTGAGGGAGTGTAGATGGTGGATAACCCATATTTTAAGTGGATAATATGAGTTTGACTCAAATTGGACCCATTTTATGGTTCAGTATCCAACCCATTTTAAATGGGTTGGGTCGGGTGGATAATCACAAATTTTAGGGAAAGATCGGGCATGCTTTCAAACGAAAATAATTCTGCCCACAGCCTGATTCTTTCGTACCCCCAGAAAAAATCAATAGTATTTACCTGAGATGCCGCATCTCGTGTAAACACTTTTGATTTTTTCTGGGGGTACGAAAGTAATGGGGGTATGAACGGGTAATTATTTTCGTTTGAGGGGGCATGCATAATTTTTTCGGTCTTTTACCCATTTTGCTACCCCTACTTGAGTTGAACAAAAATGGTTTAATTTGGAGTTTGTTAGATTTGCTGTTATTTTGACAATTGATGATTGAAGTTTGTTCTTTATGATATTTGGAACTTATACTTTAAATTTGAGCTCATTTAGTGTAGCTTTGGCGTTGAATCCTGTGTTCAAATTATTGAAATTAGAATGATAAGTTATTATTTCTGGGCAAAAATTTGTTCACCTAAAGTTCAGACGTAAATACCTAAACTTTAGCTATGTGTGACTGAAGTACCGATAAAAATGATTGAACTTCATCATGTCTGGAGTTGTTCGGAAGTGAATAAACTTGCAAAAAGTTTATAAACTTGAGTATAACTTAAACAATGACCACAAATCGGGTGAGAAACCAAAAAAATATCTCAATAGTGTTGTTGACTAAGTGGACCACTGGCATAGTGGGGACTTATCAGCTCACTTTTCCTGACCAGAATCCGTCACTTATCAGCCTCAAATTTTCTTCTTTTCGACAAGTCTTATTGGTCATTTACATCTCTGTTTCACATTCTTCTTCTTGTTCTTCCTTAACACAATATAGAGAAAATTCAAAAACTAGAGAATGAATCCTTTTACAATCTTGCCAGAAGGCTGCATATCGGAGATCATATCGTTAACAACGCCAGCAGACGCCATTAGATCATCGGTTATCTCAAGAGGATTCAAGTCTGCAGCTGAGTCTGATATTGTATGGAACAAATTTCTGCCATCTGATCATCAAGATATTGTTTCAAGATCAGTTTCTGTGGTTGTTTTTGACAGCAAAAAGGACCTTTACTTTAGACTCTCTGAGTCTCCTATCCTTCTTGATGAAGGCAGACTGGTAATCTTCTAGTTGCATTTTCTTTCTTTGTCTTTCTTTTTCTCATTTTTATATTTGAATTAGTTATCCATTATAACATGTGGTATGAAGGAAAATGACTCATCTGGAAAATATTTTTCAATGTTTAGCTGAAGAGTGAATTATATTTGAAACTTTTTTATTTTAATTGAAGATTGATAATAATGTTAGCAAATCAAATACTGTATGTTAGTTCTCTCGCATCGGTGAGTGATGAGATTAATCGTCTCTTTATATGATTTTGGACAATTCTCACCTTTGAGCTAACTTTTGGAGTTGAATTAGGCTTAAGGTCTATTTTCTTATCATGGTGTGTGCCCAGATCCATTCTAATATATTTTTTTTTTTCATCCAATGTTGGCCCCATCTTATATTGTCCACGCACTAGATATGCTCTGGGCATGCGGGTCTGTTGAGTCTCCCACATTTGGCTGTTGATAATTAGACTCAAATTTCATTTTCTTACCAGTTTTTATGACAATATTTAGCCAAGTTTTGGTTGGAAGTTGGAAGTTGGAACAATGATATGAAGTCAAGGATGAGGTAGTTGTGCAAAAAATGGCTTGAGAAAATCGTTCTTCTTGGTGGATTTTTCTGTAAACTACTATTTAAAACAACAACATACCCAGCGTAATCCTACAAAGTGAAATCTGAGGAGTGCAGTGTATGTAGACCTTACCCTACCTTGTAAGGTAGAGCGGTTTTTTCTGATAGACCCTCGGCTCAAGAAAAAACAATTCAAAACAGTAGAAAAAGAAAAACTTCTGTAAAATATTTACTGATAACTAAATGACCAGAAAATTTATACTTATTTTTCGGAAAACATTTTCAAAAAGTATTTTCCATCATACCAAACACATTTACTGATAATATTGCTTTAATCTTTTGAGATTAGTCCTGATATAAATTTTATACATTGTGTTGCCTACTCTATTCTCTTCTATTTTATAATTTAGAGCTAGTAATTTTGGATGTTTATGAGTTTATGACTCGGTAATGTTTCATATAAACATTTACGAGTCAATCGTCAATAGAAGGGTCACGTTATATTTTATTTATTCTAACAGTTTGTTAAATCAACTAGAGTATAACGTGTGAAAATTTACTAGATATATAATGATGATAACATATTCGCATTTAACTTCTACTGTTTCTAGCAGAGTTTTTGGCTTGACAAAACAAATGGGAAGAAATGTTATCTACTATCTGCAAGGCAATTGACAATTTCTTTTTCAGACACCCAATTATTCTGGGAACATACATCTGATGCAGATTCAAGGTACTTACTCTGTTTTTTTAGATTAAATTGGTTACGGCATGTGTTTTTTTTCCCTTCCAAACATGTTCTACATAATTACACCTTTACATGTTCATTGATACTCTAGGTAAGCTTCACGGATGGTCACTTAACTATCAACTTTTTCATAAAAGTCATTTAACTATTGTTTCTAACTAAAAAGTCAATTGACTTTGAGTATACTAACACAAAAGTCACTAATCCATTTCCGGTGTCACTAAACTACTTCACGGTGAATAACTTATTTTTCACTCTTTTTAAAAAAAAAAAAAAATCTAACAACTAATTAAAAGGGTTCAACCGACTCAAAAAATATACTGCCTCCGTCTTAATTTATGTGACACCTTTTAGATTTCGAGATTCAAACAATTGTTTCTTTGACCGTAATTTTTTCATATATCTTTTAAATATTTTGGATTTTCTATTATCGTGACTTATAGTATGTTTTACGTAGTTTCTAAATATGTAAATTTTATTTCAAAAAACTTAAAGATTACATGGCCAAATTCATGGTCAAAATTAAATTGTTTTGACTCTCAAAATCTGAACCGCGTCACATAAAGTGGGACAGAGGAAGTAATAATTAATTTTGGGTCGGGTCCGGTTGAACCTTTTAAATTAATTTTTTATTTCTGAGATATTAAAAAAAAAAAAAAAAAAGAGTAAAAGATGAGTTATTTACCGGAAAGTGATTTAGTGACTTTTATGTTAGTATGCTCATAGTTAAGTCACTTTTGTGTTAGAAACAACAGAATAGTTAAATGACTTTTGTGGAAAAAAAGTAATAGTTAAGTGACCATCTGTGAAATTTAGCATTGATACTCTAGTAGATGCTAGACTAATTTTCTATCAGATGAAGGTAACAAGAAATGTTTTTTAACCGTAATAAAAAATGTCATTTTTTTTTCTAAGTAGCTAATGTAAGTGTCAAACGGACGGGATATCAAGTTTGGGTGGATCAAAATGAGTTGATTCAACACATGAATTATGATCAAATCTGTTTGAAATTTGCTTGGGTCAAAAAGAGTTGGATTAAGGTGGATTGACTAGTGACACATAGCCTAACTCCTTTCCCTCATACGTTGGATTGGTTACGCATTTATGTTATCAAATACAGCTACATAGGTTGAAATGAAGAGAGCAGTATACAAAAACTCCAGAGTTTTGGGGTTAAATTTTCTTTTTCTACAGATTCCCAGAGGTGGCGTTCCTCAATAGCGTCGATTTACTAGATATCCGAGGCAAGATTGGAACTCGAGCATTATCCTCAAGAACAAGTTATGCAGCTTATTTAGTGTTCAAAATATCCGAGAGGTACCATGGCCTTGAATCAACAAACGCAATGGTTAGATTTGTTAATCAAGAGAGTGAAGATCAGGCTGAAGAACGAGCTACTACTGTTATACTAGCAGCAAGAGCGCCGAGGCATTTAAAAGGAAGGTTACCAGAAAAAAGAACTGATGGATGGCTGGAAGTAGGAATTGGAAACTTTGAATTAAGAGATGATAACGGTGATGTAGAAGCAAGATTGTTGGATTCTAGGCCTTTTCATGCTAAGTGTGGTCTCATAATCGAAGGTGTTGAGTTTCGTCCAATATGATTTGTCAATTCTACAACGACCTCACAAGTTGATATCACAATATTAATTGAGTTCATGATCAAATATTTATTGATACATTTAGTAAAGTTGTAATAGACATGCAGAGTTTGGGCAAAAGATAATGGTTCAGATAAACTCATATATTACATGCTAGACCCGCCTCTACTCACGTACATGTTAGGATAGTGCAAATTCATGACTTTGTTATTCTCTCACTCTCTTTTCTTTTTTGGTTTGAGTTCTAATCGTGTTACTTGCCTTCTTTTATGTGATGCTTATGCACATGGAATCACTTACCAACATACGACGACATTATATAATCGTTCTATTATGCAACTTAAATGTCGCAATTTACTTATAGACCAATATTTAATTTAGATTTGGATTAAATATAGAACTTTAGTATCGTAAAATATCACATTAAAATACCCTGCATTTAAACTAGTCTATCTACCAAATTTCCTACAGAATTAATACTCTCTCAGTTTCAATATGTTTGAACGAGAACGGATTTTAAGAAACAAATGAAGATTTTTGAAACTTATGATTTTAAACATTTGTGCAATTATAAACGCTTGTCATTAATCTAAACCAAGAAGTGTAAGTTAAATTATTTCAAAATATGAAATGCCACGGTGTAGAAAAAGTCCACACCAAAAATGTTACTATAAAGTGTGTAATGAAGTGAAAAAGTAAAAATTGTATATTTTCCTAAACTTACCCACTTCTTTTTCTTTGTGCCAAATCCATTATTTCTAGTCTTCTTGATTATGTTGACCTGAGAAGAAATATACATTAGAATCGTTAATCTGATGGTTTACATAATTTAAAACTTAAAACTTCACCAAGAACCAGACACACTGATCCACTACCAGAAAATCGCTAATTCCAACAATTTGATTCGTGGTAAGGGATTTCAGACAGAACGATGAACCAAGTTCAACTGATCCATTGAAAATTAGTGATTTTCTGGAAGTGGCTGTTTGTGCCGTACAGATAAAATATCATGAACTTAGAAAGACATCTCTACTTGTTCCATATATGCCAAGTTATTCTCTTTTCGTATATAACTGGAAAGTTTCATTATCATAAAGCTGTATTATAAATGAAAAGCAATATACTTCACTTAGTACCAGAAATTGTTACATTTTAAAGTTGAAGAAGCTCATCACAGGTACTTATTAATCCCACAGGATCTTAATGGAAACTAAACTTTCCACATACAAATGTGATGACCCTATATATAGTGGAATTTCTTTTGGTTTAAATTCTTCAGTGAATTTATTTTTCCGCACATCGTACTCTATAAATGCACCATCATCATTTCTCCATACTATGTTTCCGTTCTCCTTAACGCATACGAGGTGACCTGCGTACCCAAAGTAGTACGGAGTCACTGAGCCTAAAGTAATATTCGTGATGTGGTTCCAAGTCAACAAGCCTGTTTTCCAATCTTTCTCCTGTGACCACATCCACATTTCTAGACAAAGGTCAATCCCAAAAATGCAGACACGATTAGCAAAAGCACAAAATTTCGACAAAATATTCCTAATGTTACTTGGTACTGGCGTCACAATAGATGTTTCATTTGCCGGGTAAAAAGATATAACCAAGCGTTCACGTTCCCAAATTGTGCCTCCATCATCTGAAGTGGCCATTGTGTGAACAACACTATTTAACGAAATTGGATAGTGGTAGATCAAGCCAAAATCAGGGGGAATGGGGAAATTGCTAATGGTTCTCCAAGATTGATTTTTAACAGAATATATTTCAACAACGTGACGCAGATGTGCTGTATAGCTCACCTCGTATACACATAATACCTTATAATCCTCGGCCACAAAATCATAGACGAAACCAATTCGGGCAATATTCCACCAAAACCTTTGCAACGTAGCAGGAACGGGGATCAGTTTGTATTTCCGAATAGCAGGATTCCATAACATCATATTGCCAGGATGGTAAATAAAGACCAAGCCATCACACGAATGCACTTGTAGAAAATAATATTGACTAGTACTGAATCCTGGAATATTGGGCTGGTCCAACGTTACAACTTTGGAATCAGCACTAATTGATGCTTCCGTTGATAGGACTTTCATCGAATAATCATGGGGTATTTTTCCTTCAACAACGTTAAAAAGGAGAAACTTTTGACGATGAATATCGGTAGATGATTTATGTAGATGCGACTTCATAAACTCGGGGTCATCAATGGAACAATACCATGATTTGCAACTACTTTTGAACCGTAAAAGAGATTTGACTGGTAGCTCTAAGAGGATGGAGTTGACAATATCGTCAGGCAAATTGAGGATCTTAGAGCGGCTACCCATCGGATAACGCAGTACCATACTTGGGGTTCAGGGTTTCTTCCTATTTATACATGCCTCAAGTCGACTTTACTTGAAGGAAAAAAAAAATATGCTTTGTTTCAAACTTTCAATAATAAGTCTTTAACCAAAAACTGTAACTTATTAATTACTACTGTAATTACTATTTCTTTTTAGTATTTATATTCTGTAATTAAGGATTTTTTTTAATGGGGAACTAACCCATATATACAACCCACATATCTAGTTTGCAGTCATGTAGCCATTGTATCGTCACTGTATAAATAATGCATATGTAATGTATAAATTGATCAACTTTTTTTTTGCAACTTTACATATACACCCTTATACACTATTATACATTTCATATATATTACATATACATTCTTATGCACTATATATAATGTATATTCTTTGTATAACAATGTATAAACATTGTATAACTATGTATAAACAAAGTATTTCCTTGGGGAATAAAAATTTGACTAAAATCTGAAGCTTCATTGTATATCTTACAAGATAGTATGATCTATTCAAATGTCAAATGCAGCACATGTTCATATCATCTTCTAAAAGAGATGCTTAACAACATTCCAGATATTCTAAAATAAGTTTAATCTGGTAGAATTCACTCACTCCATATAATGACTGTTTGTCCCCGGTTTTTGTAAATTTACTGAAATGATAATTAAGAAGAAAAAGAAAACATCAGCCTTGTAGGATAGGAACCTTGTCAGAGGCTTGAAATTTGAAGGTGGGTGAAACAGAGCATTAATTTGTTAATAAGGAAGACTACTAGTCTGTTGGGCTTATAATGTCAAAGTGGGCGAAGAAAGGCATGGTTGGTATGTTCTGGGCAAAGTAAAGTGCCGAACGGGCACATTTGGTAAGAAGGTGATAATTGAGCTAGTTTTGGCAAATTACATCACTTATCGGTATTGGGCCGTAATTATTCCTTCTTTTATTGGGGAATAACTCATATATACTCCGTTCCACATCTAATTCAGTTCAGTGGTCCCCCATCAGATCATCGGTGTATAAATAATGTGTACTGTTTACGTGATAAATATATATAAACATTACATATACGTTGTATATATATAATGAATATGCTTTGTATAATCATGTATAGACGCATGAAACCAACTCAAATTGTACCTGAATATCGTCAATGTATAGATAATGTATCTTTTCTATATAGCTATATATAAACATTACATATGTTCGTATATCTAATATATATGTTTTGTATAATCATGTATTAACACACGAAACCAATGACTAAAACTTCTAGATTCGCCTATCTATTTTCCCTCCCCCGAAAACAAGAAGAAATGTACTAGTAGTGAACTTGACGGCAAATACTTGATGTAATTTCTTTGGCCAGGCGTCATACGTCATAACTCTTATTTATAAATCTTTATATGGAAAAGCGCAAATATGCCATCAAACTTTTTGAAAGAGTTCGTTTATGTCACGTGTTAATAGTTGGGTTCATTTATGCCATCGCCGTGACCGAAATGGCTCATTCATGCCACTTCTTAATTAACAACTCAAATGGCTGGTTTTCCAAAATTCAGATTTGACACATGGCCTCCAATTAGAGGTCCATGTCGCCAAATTAAATTAGCCCAAATAAAATTAAAATCCGTCCCAAATAAAATTGAAACCCGACCCACCCAAAACCCTTGTAACCCAAATCCCTCTTCTTATTTCCCTCATCAAATTATACGATCAAAACAAAAACTCATTATCTATGTTAGGTTGAACCTAACAGTGTAAAGAAGCATGATCCTGTACAAAGTGAGAATTATAAACTTCACATACTAGATGAATCATTTTAGAGCAGTAGCTATTGGATGGTTTGACAATTAATTTCATATACACTACTAAGGATGGTATCAAGATTGTATAGGTTTTTCTAGCTAATGGATGGTCTGACAAGTAGCTAATGGATGGTATTCATATCCTTTTAGAGCAGCAGCTAATTCTTAATCTAAGATAAGCATTTCTTACTAATGAGTTTCTGTTTCGATCGTATAATGTGATGAGGGAAATAAGAATAGGGATTTAGATTAAAAGGATGGGAAAAAAACACAAATAACCCCCCAATATAACTTTAAACTATAAATAGCCATAAATTTACAAATGACGGCCAATCTAACTTTAAACTCTAAATAGCCATAAATTTTATGCCAATAAGATTAGTTAGTATTATCACTCCACGTCATCTAAGATACCATACTTTTAAGATATCATCTTTAAAGCTTCATGTGGTGCCCATTTTTCATCGATTCTAGCAATACACCCCAATTCACACATTCCATAGTAGTACCTACAACACTCTTATTATACTATTATTATTCGTACTTCAAAAGTAAAATTAGATAGATGACTTTTTATCAATCAAATAGAGCCGAAAGTGCAAAGTGCACCAGGTAAATTCTTTTGCCAAGGCCTGAGGTGTAAGTGGGGTCATTGTTGCAATAAACAAAATCGAATAGATGAAGAATTCAGTGTTATTCAGGTTTATTCGTGTATAACACTGATTATACATTAAATTTCCAGAGGTACAACTCAATGTATACTCTTCTATAAGGGATGTATAATATTATATATCGAATATAATTCAATTATACATCAATTATACACTTTGAGAATACACCATCCGACGTATAATTCGTATATAAATATTATACACCGATTATGCACCGATTAAACGTTAATTATACATCCATTATACACTTTGAGAATACACCATCCAACCCCGTGGTCACCGTCGTCCACCATCCTTTTCCTTAATGAATCACCATAATTTTCTCCATTTCAATATATGAGAATCGATACTCACATCCATATACTTCTCCTGGAACCAATTTAAATTAACCGTTAAATGGAAAGAATTTCAAAAAGAAATAGATGATAGATTTTGAGCAAATCAATGAAACCAATCTGAAATTAGTGTTCCCAGCTTTATTCAAAATCAGAAAAAAATCTGCATAGAGGAAATCTCAAGAACTGCCATAGACACCGCCCGTAAGACGAAGAATCACCGAAATATCAAGCAAGAATTTTCTAGAAAATCAACTAAAACTTCTAAGAAACGACTAAATCGAAGCAACTACCTAGTAAACCAGTGAGGACAACACCAATCAATTTGATTTCGCTACACCTGGTCTAATAATCTAAGAAGAGTGAGAGGAAAATAATTGACACCACGTTGATTTTGGATAAGGAGAATAAGAGAATTAAGGGAAAGAGAAGAATGTATATGCTCTCCAGGCTCAAATATGGTGTATTTTGGTTTACGGCTAAAATTAGTAAAGTACGTGTGTTAAATGTTTAAAGCGAGTTAGTTTTTAAAAAATAGGGTTATTTTAAGTTTTGGGCTTATTTGGGCTGCTAATCTAGTTAATTATACTAAAAGGATGGGGATCATCAGTCGGTCAATTTTTTTGGGACGGATTTTAAATTTTATTTGGGCTGGTTTAATTTGGCGACGTGAACCTCTAATTGAAGGCCATGTGTTAAATAAGTTTTTTTGAAAACCATCCATTTGAGTTGTTAACTAAGTGATGGCGTGGATGACGAATTTTAGTATTACGATGACATAAATAAAGTTCAACTATTAACGAGTGTAAATAAGATAGCCTATTGAGAAAACGATATTTGAGCTTTTTCCATCTTTGAATGAAAAGCAAGTGTTGAGACCAAACCACCAGAGGGAGCAACAGCAGAATACCAATTTGATCATTTATTGTTAGCCCAACCATTTGGTCTTTACCAGCCTTTGGTTGAAATCCCAAGTGGCGTCGACAAAGTCCAACACCAACCGATGTGGTGGGGATTGGGGAAAGGATTGAGCGAGACTTTTATGTAAATTAGATTGCCGAATAGTTAATTGGGGTAAGAAGTGGATACTTGGGCTAATTTTGGCAAACTAGATGCCCAATTGGACACCCAACTTAATTTTTCCCTTTTTATTTGGCCCACGAGTCAACAAGCCCAGTCTCGATTAAGCCTCATAGGTCGGCAGACTTACTTAGGCCGTGCTAAAAGGTTTCGTTCTTAAATGGGATCCAAAAATAATAGCCCAACCTTATTAAATCATGGGCAAAATTACTCTTATCAAGCATGTACTGCAGGCCATACCCACCTATACCCTTGATGTCACGTGTCCTCCAAAAGGGATTTTCAAGCTCATTGAGAAACGCTTTTCAAGATTTTTCTGTGGATCTGACACTGAGATTTTTTTTTTTAAAATTATTTTTTATTACATGGAGGATAGGAGAAGGGGAAATGGAGAGAAGATTACAATGTGAGAATTCGAACTCTCACTAACAAGGTGAAAATACAGGTAGTCAACCAATTGAGCTACTAAGTCCCTACAATACTGAGAATCTTAGGTACCACTAGAGCTCTTGAATAAATCTTTGTAAAGACCAGAGGAAATAGGGGTCAGCAAGCCTCACATATATTGGAAATACCTTAGCCATCAAGAGATCGTGCAATATTAAAACCAAACAAAGTTAATTATGGAGCTCTTCCATCAAGTAAATTGCATTAACAAAGTTTTGATAACGGAAACCCCAATTAACCAAATACTCCGTAATATTTATTTATTTTCTTCATCTGTCAGAATATCAAAGAAACAAGCAAACCATTAAATTTAACTGCCAGTATTAATAATATAAAATAACTATTTTTTTTTAGGGATAAGGCATTGAAACACACCTAAACTATGGTGAAATTGCCGGCCAACTATACACCTAAACTATTTGGGGGTCATCTGACCCCCCCGAATTTATTTTTTCGTATTATTTACCATCGTTCCTCGAAATATTTCACATTACCCCATATATTGGAAGAATATATTATGTTTTTGTCTTACTTCTACTAAACAGTAACGCATCAACAAGGTCTTATTCACCCAGCTATCTTCTACGTTGCATAGATTACTAAATGCTTGAACGGTGTGTTCAGCAAAATCCAGAGAAGCATATAAGATGGGAAGCAAATAACTAGTATTACATATACTAGATAAAAATTGGAAGGCAATATACTTCAATTAATACCCGAAAGTGCTACCTTAAGTATAAGGCCGAAGAAGCTCATCTATGAGTCACACAAACATTAGGGAAACTAAGAAAGGTAAACCTGCAAATCTGAATACCATAATATTGGAATTTCTTAATCCCACGGAATCTTCAAGGAGACTAAACTTTCCACATACAAAGTATTGTTGCCCAAATTTTGCGGAATTTCTTTCAGGTTAAATTCAGTGTATTCATTTTTCAGTGCATTGTACTCAATAAATCGATCACCATGCTTTCTCCATAATACATTTCTGTTCTTCTTAATACACATGATGTTACCTATGTTTCGGTACTCCTTAACAAATATGGCGTCACCTGAGTACAGACGCTTTGCGATCACTGTGCCTAAAACGGGAAACTTCGTTATGTCATTCTCGAGCGACCAAATCGAAATTTCCTTGCCAACAGTCCCCATTAAACAGACGCGATTACCAAAAAGCATGTAATTTCAAATGTTTCCCACATTCACTTGGGACTGGCGTTACAATAAATTTTTCATCTGATAGGTGGAAGGATATAACCGAGTGTTCAAATTCCGCTCCGTTGCCTTCACCTGAAATTGCCATTATGTAAATGGCACCGTTTAATAAAATTGGATCGTTGAGCGAGCACAATGGAAAATCAGTGGGAACGGGAAAAATGTTGTCAATTGTTCTCCAAGATTGATTTTTAACCGAGTATATTTCAACAAAGTAACGTGGATACGTCTTACCGAGATCATGTACACATAAGATCTTGTAATCCTCGGCCAAAAAATCATAAGCAAGACCAAAAGTTGAATGCATAACCAAACCAGGTTGCTGTTGTGACAGATAAGGCTTTGGAATCATTTTGTATTTTTCGAATTGCAGGATTCATAATATCATACTGTCGCCAAGATGGTAAATAAAGACCAAGCCACAGCACGAACACACTTGTAAATAATGAACTTTACCATAGAATCCTGCGATATTGGGCTGATCCAGCGACACAACTTTGGAATCAGCACTAATTGATGCTTCTGTTGATAGGACTTTAAATGAAAAATTGTGACGTATCTTTCCTTCAACAACAATTAAAAAGAGAAATTTTTGACGACTAATATCAGTAGATGACTTATGTAGATGCAACTTCATAAACTCGGGGTCAGCGATGGAACAACACCATGATTTGCAGCAACTTTTAAACCGTAAAAGGGATTTCACAGGAAGCTATGGAGTTAAAAATATCTTCAGGCAAATTGGGATTTTTTGTGCGGCTACCCATTGGATATTAGGGTGTGTTCAGTATGGAGGAAAATGTTTTCCTAGAAAATAAGTGAATTTTCACTTATTTTCTCATGTTCGTTTGGGTAGTAGAAAATAAGTGAATTTCGTCTTTTTCGTGCACGTTCGTTTGGTTGATAAACGTTTTCCGGAAAATACTCATCCAAGCCTCACCAAATCCAACCCAACCCTATACCCCCACCCCACCCCCCTCCAAAAAAATTTTCTTTTGATTTTTTTGTTTTGTTTTTGCACCTCCACCCCAACCCTCACCAACTCCAACCCAATCCCGCCCACCCCTCACCCCCCCACCCCCTCCCACACACCCACCCACCCCTACGCCCACACCCCCCTCCATTTTTTTTGCACCCCCCACCCCCCAACCACTCACGTAACCCATACACCACTCCCTTCCCCCGCACCCACCCACTCCCTCACAACATTTTTTTTGAAGTTTTTATTTTTTTTTCAAAATTTTCTACCCGACCACATCCCCTATCACCCCCTCCCCTTGCGTGGAACTCCATACCACACCGCGCACCCCCCCCCCCCCCCCAAAAAAAAAACCCCAACATTTTTTTTGAAGTTTTTTATTGTCTTTTGCGGGTCTCTACACCCCAGACACCCCCTACCCCAAAAAAAAAAAAATCTTTTCACCATCCACCCCCACCCCCCCAAATACCCTATCACCTCCTCCAAAAGTCTTAATTTTTAACCACGCAAACATTCAATTTTTATAATTGTCAACTTTTTTTCAATTTTTTTTGGACGGGGGTGGGGTGGCATGGGGTGCAAAAAACCAAAACAAATGTCAAAACTTTTTTTTTCAAAAAAAATATTTTTTTGGGGGGGGGGGGGTGTATAGGGTGCGGGGTAGGGATAGGGGTAGGGGGGTGCAAAAACTAAAAAAAATGCCAAAACTATTTTTTCAAAAATATTAATATTTATTACGGGGGGGGGGTGGTAGGGGTGCGGGGTGGGGTGGGGGTGCAAAAAAATGTCAAAACTTTTTTTTTGAAAAAATAATAATTTTTTTTGTGTGTGGGGGGGGGGGGGGTAGGGGTGCGGGTAGGGGTGCGGGGGTGGAGGGGTAGGGGTGCGGGGTGGGGTGGGGGTTGGGGGTGCAAAAAATAAAAAAAAATGTCAACTCTTTTTTAAAAAAAAAATAATTTTTTTGTGGGGGGGGGGGGGGGGGGGTAGGGGTGCGGGGTGGGGGTCGGCTGCTGGGTGGGGTGGGGTGGGGGTTGGGGGTGCAAAAAACCAAAAAAAAATGTCAAAACTTTTTTTTTCAAAAAAAATAATTTTTTTGTTGGGGAGGGGAGTAGGGTGCGGGCTTTGCTTGGGGGTGGGGTAGGGGGGGGTGGGGTGGGGCAAAAACCAAAACAAATGTCAAAACTTTTTTTTCAAAAAAATATTTTGGAGGGGAGTGTCTTTGGGTGGGGTGGGGGTAGTGGTGTTGGGTGGAGTGGGGGTAGGGTGCAGGGTGGGGTGGGGGTTGGGGGTGCAAAAAACCAAAAAAAAAATGTCAATTTTTTTTTTCAAAAATATTAATTTTTTTTTGTGGTGCGTGGGGTAGGGGTGCGGGAGTGGGGGAGGGGTAGGGTGTGGGGTGGGGTGGGGGTGCAAAAAAAAAGTCAAAACTTTTTTTTTCAAAAAAAAAATAATTTTTTTGTGGGTGGGGGAGGGGGTAGGGTGCGGGGTTTGGGTGGGGGGGGGGTGCAAAAAGCCAAAAATAATGTCAAAACTTTTTATTTAAAAAAAAAAATTATTTTTGGGCGGGGTGGGGGAGGGATGGGGTGGTGGGTGGGGGTGGGGTGGGGTGGATGGGGGTGTTGGGTGTGGTTGGTGGAATGAACTTGTGAATTTGTTTTCCCTAATTTTATTAGGGAAGTCATTTTCCCCAATTTTAGGGAAAATGTTTTCCAAAAGAAAATGTTTTTCAAAAAAAAAAATTTTTTTAAAATTTTTGACCAAACAAACATGAGAAAGTTGAAAAATATTTTCCTCTATACCGAACACACCCTTAGTGTCTGCTACTTTAGGTTTTCTTTGGGTTGTTTCTGAGATTTAGTGATGCTATATAAATAACCATGTGCTAATAAGATTTAATCCTAATTCTACTCGGTTACAATTAAATGGAACACTTAAAAAATAAACAAAATTAGAAAATATGTGGAAAGAATAGCGGATTGAAAATAACCGGAAAACTTCTTGAATACTACTCCCTCCGTTTAAAAAAAGGGGTCTTTTTTTTTTTTAAACATATTTGACCATTTGGCCAAAAAAAAATTACAACGCTAGTCAATATATAAAAATATACATTAATTATGTATAAAATAAGTATTATAGAAGATATACATTTGCTGCCTATTATTTTAAGGGGAAATTTCAATTATGTACAATCCAACATAAGAAAATACATCCACGTAGCCATATTTTTAAGGGAAAATGCTAAAATTTGCAATCGAACTATCCGAATGTTACACCTCGTGAATTTTCGAGTCGTCGTAAGCAAACTAGCGTGAGTTTAGAGAGGCTATGATACCCCTATAAGGTCAAGGAAGACTTTTAATAAGTGTTAGACAAGTATTTAAAGGTTTCGGGATCAAGCGAATCGAAGAAATTAGGTTCGTTGAAAATTTGGAAAAACTTGGCGGAATTTTGGACAGAAATTTTGGTCCAACTTGAGAGCGGTATATCTCCTAGAATATGAGGAGTTACGGAATCCATAACCTATGTAAATTGAAGTTCAGCGAGTCTTCTTTTCAATGCAACTGATAGATCGCATTTCCGTGAAGTACGGAGGAAAGTACGGCCCGTACAATAAAGTACGTCTCGTACTTTTTGGGCGTATTTTTGCAAAAATTTCCAGAAAGTTAAAAAATTTGCCTCCAAAGTACGGGATGAACAGTATAACATACTTTGAAGTACGTGATGAACAGTAACACGTACTTTTCCTGAGATTTCTAGAAATTTGAGGTGGTGGAATTTTTTTCCCAAGCTTTTAAATACCCATTTCCACGACTTGGGCCTCATTTTCCGCCCAAAATCAATCCCTAATTTCTCTCTAAGCTCCCTTTAACACCCATAAACACACCAAATCATTCCAAATCAAGTCAAGAGAAGATCAACATTGCAGACCTAGTTAATTTATGTAAGTTGGATGTTCTTGCTTTCACTTAGTGTTGTGGTGAACTTGGCCTTGGAATAAGTTGTGTGAGTTGAAGTTCTTCAAATACAAGGTATGTTCTTCACCCTATTTGTATAGTTGAGTTGATTTAAAAGTTTAATACCCTTTAGAAGGGAAAAGAATTAAAGTGGAGAAACTATGAATGTTGTAGTGAAGAAGGTGACTATGAGGTGAACTCAAAAAGAGGAATTGGTTAAATTTGAGACTAATTCAAATGTAACTTCTTGATTATGATATTATGGATGATGTTATTGTTGTTTGGGGGTTGTTTTGCAATATGGTGGAAGTTGATAAAATAGGGGGAGTGCTGCCCAAATTTCGTTAGTTCGTAATTATGTTAGTTTGAACTTAAGAAGATTTTCAAGACCTAACCTTAGTGTAAATCCTCTTAAATGTAGTTTTCGCGGATGTTGGAGGAGAACGTTAAGTAAATAGAAGCCGTAAAGGTATATAAGGCTACCCTTTTCTTTCAAAAGGCATGAATCCTATGTTATGATCCCCTATATGCTATCTATGTTACCTTTACTCCTAGAAGTTCTAGTGAACTTTAACTATCAAGAGTCTTATGATATGATTGAGCTTACCATGAAATTCTTGACTACGCTCATAATAGTTGGTCTCATCTTATGTTGTTATTCCCTCAAAGCAAGACAAGATGGTGATGATGCTTATGATGATGATTTCCGTCCTAGAAAGGCTAAAGCTTAAAGTTCTCAATGTTTTCATGATACTAATGAGTTTGTCACATGTTTATTGATTTTATTCATTATTGATGATCTCACCTTATGATCATTGTTCCTCGAGGTGAGATGTAGCGACGATTAATGTTCCATAATATAATCGGAGGTTACTGATCTTACGTCACTCCGATAGAGTTGTAGCTTTTAATTGGGCTCTCATGCATGCTTATTTTTATATATGATTACACCAGGCCTAGTTGGCCGGTCAGACACCACTTCGGTGGGTGGCTTATGGATGATGATATTTACATCGTGCCTAGTTGGCTGGGCAGTCACCACTAGTGGGCGGCGTGAGATGATCACCCCGGACGCGGGCTAGTGATGATATTATGTTATGTATGTATGAAAAATGTTTTCTTAAACGGGCTAAGCATGCATGGTATTAGCCTTAAGAGGCAGTTTGATATACATGTTATCTCTTTCCCTCATGTTTCCTTATTGCTTTATTACATTATTGTTCATGCTTTACATACTCAGTACATTGTTTGTACTAACGTCCTTTCTTTTGTGGACGCTGCGTTCATGCCCACAGGTAGACAGGGAGACGAACCTGATCCCGAGGAGCTTTATCAGCAGAGTTAAGGAGCACTCCACTACTTCAGAGTCGCGGTCTATTGGTACCCTTCTTTTGTGTATATATTGGGCATGGCGGGGTCCTGTCCCGTCCTTATGATTACAGTACTCCAGCTAGAGGCTCGTAGATACATATGTGTGGGTAATAGATGTTATGTGACCTCCTTAATGTACGTTTTGTACATCATTTTTGTAGCCTTATGGGCCTATGTTTATATATATGTTTTCGGGAGGAATTTAGTGATCATTCATAGTAATTCTTGATTTGAGAAATTATATATATATATATATATATATATGTGTGTGTGTGTGTTCAGGTTGGGTATGATAGTTAGCATTATGAGTGGTGCTCGGTAGCCAGCTCCGTGTACTCGTCATGGCCCACTAGTTGGGTCGTGACACCGAAAAAGCTCATTAATGCGATTCGTTAATAGTTGGGCTAAAAAATGTCACGCATTACCATTTTGGGTACTCTATCAGATTTGGCCACGTGACATTATCTAAACCTTTCATTTTACGAGTGACATATATGAGTCATTTATGAATCTAATCTTATTCTTTATCATTCACACTTTTCAAGTACTTATGACTATTTAAAAAGATCTAAAAAAAAAAACATTAATTTGTTTAGGAAAAAAATAGAGACGAGTTTAAAAGAGAGTACACTAATGAGATGGGTATGAAGAGTTGTATTATGAGCGAAATTTGGCGTGTTAATAGTTGTTGGGAGAAGACTCAAACTTGTCACACTCATATGTATTTTTCATACCCAACCTATCTCACCTCATTAGTGTACTCTTTTTTAACCCGTCTCTGCTTTTTCTTAAATGAATTTATGTTTTTTAAGATCTTTTTAAAGAATCATAAAGAACATGAAAAGTGTGAATGATATAGAATAAGATTATATTCATAATATAACTAAACAAGAGCATATATAGTTTTTCATTGTAAAATAATAATATTATTAGTATAAGAGATAAACTTGTTACATAAAAATTAGAAAAGATGGAGATATAGGAATTAGGAAAAGGCTCAAATATGTCATTGAACTACAAAATGACTCATCTATGCCACTCGTAAAATGAAGGGTTTAGATAATGCCACATGACAAAATATGATAGTAGTAGAGTTCTGTTAGTGAGTAATGGCATATACGACCCAAAATGGTGATTAATGGTGGTGGCATTTTTTAGCCCAACTATTAACGAGTGACATGAATGAGCCTTTTCTAATAGTTTGATGTCATATTTGAGCCTTTTTTCCTATTTTTAATTTACATTCCCGTAGCCACTTTTTCACGGTATATTATAATATACAGAAATATATAACTTTATAGACCTACTGTAGACAATGTCTCAACCTTGTATAAAAGTGTGTAACAATGTATAAGAGGTGTTTATACACACCTTTGAACTGGTATATAATATTATACAAACAAATACAAGAGGTGTTTATTCACACTTTTATGTTGTGTAAAATTGTATAATAATGGAGATCATGTCGAGATCTGGCGGTACATGGTAGAGGATGAAGGAGACGACCTCTCCGGTGGAGATCTGGTGGTACATGGGAGAGGATGAAGGAGACGACCTCGCCGGTGGAGATCCGGTGGTACAACGAAGAGGATGAAGGTGACGACTCTCCAGTGACCTCTCTACCGGCTACAACGGGTAAAAAAATTTGGTTAAAACGGGTAATTGTTTTACCCTAATTGGTATAGAGTGTAAAAATCCCTTATTTTAATGGGCCGCTATACAGTGATTATGATTTTAATGGGTTTCAATTTTATTTGGAATGGGTTTTAATTTTATTTGGGCTGGTCTTATTTGGCGACATGGACCTCTAATTGGAGGCCACATGTCAAATATGATTTTATGAAAATCAGTCATTTGAGTTGTTAACGGCAGGTGGCATGAATGAGTCATTTCTAACACGGCAATGGCATAAATGAGCCCAACTATTAACGAGTGGCATAAATGAGCCATTTCGAAAAGTTGAATGGCTTATTTGAGCTTTTTCCCTATTAAAATTAAACCAAGGGATCTGTTTGTATTTTGGAATAGCAGGATTCCATAAGATCATACGTATATGATTTTTCATAAAGACCAAGCCATCGCACGAACACATTTTAAAAAAAGGAGCACGCAACGCCTTCGAGGAATCATGGATTGGGATAGGCGGGTCGAGCAACGTAACTTTGGAATCAACGTTAATTGATGCTTCTGTTGATAGGCGGAAGCAAGTCATGTCCAACTGTTGGTGTTTCTTCATAAGTGACAGAGAAATTTTTGAAGACTAAATACTGGCATGTGATTTATGTAGATGCGCCTTTATAAACTCAGGATCATCGATGGAATGACACCATGATTTGCAGCTACTTTTGAACCGTAAAGGAGACTTATAGGCAGCTCTAACAGGATGGAGTTAAGGATATCTTAAGGCAAACTAGGGATTTTTCAGCAGAGTTCCATTGAATAACAAGGGTGGTCTATGCAACTTAGGTTTTTAAGGTTTCTCATGTCAATTAACTCTAAACTAAATGAAAGGAACACAAATAATTCTTGAAATACTAATGGACCTTTACGGTACTTTTGGTTAATTTTATCTAACTGTGAACAAAATCAGCATCTACTCAATTAAATTATACAATTAAAAACTTATTGTTGTTAATTTATAAATAAGAAGCATATTCAGTAAAAGAGATGGAAAATTCCAACAATGCAAAATATGATAACATTTTACCAAATGTAGGGATCTTAGTAGCTCAGTTGGTTGGTTGTGGACTTCCACCTAGTTGGTGAGGGTTCTGATAAAACCTATGCATCCGCCAGGTTGTCTACCGCCTTCCCTCAGACGGTGCAGTAAATAAATAACACGGATATTCACGTGGAAAACTTCTTGCGCAAGGGATTAAAAATCACGACCTACCACGTAGGATTTCAACTCCACTACACTAAGTAACTTCAGATTACAATCTGTTGCAATCTAGGAATTAAACCCTTAGTCCCTCACCTTTACAATAACCCTATTGTAAGCTACACGCTACGACTAACTCTAGCCATGCACTCAATTAAGTTTAACCACCTCTAGCCAAACCAACTAGCACACCTAGACTAACTATAGCCAAGGGTACCACTCAATAGATTGAATAGGTAAACTGCCTACAAACAACTACTGAGAATTTAAGCTGCCTACAACAGCTTCTTTAAAGAAGAGTAGGTTTACAAGTTAAAGAACATAAACAAAGCTCAAAACAAACTAAGAGACATTGACATCTTCAGTTGTTGGGATTTGGTCCTTCAGTTTGTGGTCAGCTTTATTTTGAACACTTGGAGAATCTCGGGACGGCGGCACTATAAAGTGATTCTAGGTTTTCCAATTGATACTTAATGTGTTGTAACATGTTGTATATATATGGGGGAGCATGTGGGATGAGATAGAGACCACTCATCCTACGTTTGACTTAAAGCACGGCCGCAGAAGCTCTGTTATAGTTGTGTGCAGTGAGCAGTGCAGTTTTACAGCTGTTGTTATTGACTGTACGATGTACAGAGAGAACACATAGTAGACCAGGTCCCTCTCTGGTTCTCCAACTGTTTGACAAATCATCAAAACATAGAATGTAATACAACTTATCAATTTTCCCTTTTTGATGATGACAAACGCAGAATTGATGTCCCCCCTCCCCTCCCGAGAACCAATTCCCCTTGCAAAACAGACCATTTTAAAGCAAGTAACATGTTATCAAACAACGCATTTATTTCATCTTCCCCTTACATATGACACATATCGTCTTCCCTTTACATATGACGCATATCATCTTCCCCCTTACACTTATCATCTTCCCTTTCCTTTACACATCATCTACCCTCCTCCGACCATCCTCATTTTCCCCTTTTTGGCATCATCAAAAAGAAATAAAGTTGACAAGTAAAAAGAAGTTCAATAGCATTAACTCAAAGCCACTTGGGCAACACGACATGAACAGTTTATGAACAAGCAAGCAAGTAACACTTCACAAGCCAGAGTAACTCCCAAAACAACAGAGATGGTAAACAAGAGATAGCAGTCAGATTAATATAGTGCATAAAAATTAAATTGTACAGTGCCAAATCATACAGAAGAGAAAAGAAGACAGATAGCATAAAGGCTGGCTTAAGGAAGAGAGAGAATCGGTTTTTTAAAATCAAGAAGGAGAGGGTGATGAGAATGGAGGGATAAAAGCCTTCAGGAGTTTATCAATGCACTCATTATTGGTGCGCTCATCTTGCATCATTTGGTCACGAATGGCATCAAACTTCTACTTAAGCCATTAATTTACGGCCTTCAATCGCACAATTTCAGCGTTGGTAGCCTCCAAAGCACTAGAAGAGCTAGACTCCTATGGTATTTCAGATAGCTTGGCTTTGAGAAGATCGTTTTCAGCAGTAACCTAAGAATTGAGCTTCAAGAAGCGTAGAGATGGTAGAGATGTCACCAACACCCTCTTTCTTCGGCACATATTCGCATTCCTCTAAGGTTGCTGCTGTGAACATGTGCTTTTTAGACCCCTTGGTGACCTTGCCATGCTAAATGTGGAAATGCGCCATGTTTTTGGTCAAGAGGAAACTATAAAGGAGCCCATGTTGCCCTTCCCGTGCATTTAACATCTTGATAATATGCTTGATCATGATGGCTGGAAAATAGATGAGCTGAAAGGTGAACAGAGCTTCAAGAAGAACTAGATCTATTACTGATGTAATAGTGCGACCTTCAGATCGCGGTAGAAGCACTTTGTTGACTAATTCGAACCCAAGCTGGTACTCAGGTTTTAGCTCTTTCTTGTGAAATCTCGCCATTGGCATACCGTCTGCTCGTTTGGTGACTATACCTTTGAAGCTATCTAATGCCTCTTCTTCAGCTATGAACTTAATCCCTTCGGTAGGAACCCCCAGTATTTTGCCAAGTGTCTCCTCATCAAGCTCGAAAGCAGAATCATTTACTGATGCAATTCGTGTGCGATCATCAGTGTAGCACAGATTTGCATAAAACTCAGCCACATCAGCCTCGGATACAGCAGGTACAGGTGGAACAAATAGGTGACTCCGTATCTGGAAGTCAACTACCTCAAGCAACTCCTTCATACCATATTGATCAGTAATAGCAGGATCAAATACACTTCCTAACAATACCTTTTGACCCCTTAAATTTTCTTTTCGTTCCCTTTCAAGTTGAGTAGCACTTTTGCCACTTCGTTAGTGCTTAGAGAGACCCAATTCCCTTCAACTGCTACTTGTTCTGTTCAGTGAGGAACGAGGTCTAGTAACTCGTGGCTCGATGATGAGTGAGTCGTTGTCATTTTCAGTAGGTCTCCCCGTACTTTTTGTTTTCTGTGACTTCCTTTTCAGAAGCACACCTTCAACAATATCATCACCGTCAGAAATCTCAATATCTTCATCCAACACGATGTCTCCATCATCCACCCTATGAGACACAATTTGTCATTTAGTATGCCTAGTACCCTTAGCTTTATTGGCCTTTAGAGCATTGTACAAGGCAAGTTCGACTGCCAGTCTGCTTTGCCTGGTTCTCGATGCTTTGGTAGGGATGCTATTTACAATGGTGGGCAAGCTCTGTCCTTAGGCATCTCATGCGTATGAGTTCTTTTTCTCCGAAAGATTATACGTATGTCATCTCCCTCGGACTCAATAGTGTGACTAAAGGACCCAAGTTCTTTCTCAGGAGACATGTCACCCAAAGGTACAATAATCATGGATATAGGTTCAAGGTTGACCACGAATTCGAAATCTACCTTTGAGGAACCAAGTGTTGCATCCCAGATGGAAGGCATACTGAGTGCAGGAGACTCAGATTCCTCTTGGGCCGAGGGATCTGGTCCCTCTTTCGAGTCCCTTGTTACTTCACAGACCCAAACTTCAAATTACCGATGACACTCTCACGTTTTTCATAGCTTGCAAGGTTTGTGCAAAATCAGCCAAAATCTCAGCTTCGCTGAGTAGGATATTTGATCCACCCTTTTTCTTCATAGAAATACACCCATCTAACTTTATGGACGAGTCATCTATTCCCTTGTTACTTGCAAAGGAAAGTGAATTACCTCGAGATGCTGTGGAAACAAGGCCATCCTTGTTCACTAGTTTGTCCATTTCAACTCTGTCAGACTCACCTTCTTTCATATTGATAGCAACTCTATTTGCGGCTTCCTGACCTTGTACTTCAGTCTCTTTGGCAGGGTGACTCGTAACCTCGAGTTCACTATCTCTTTCCTCCAATTTATCTGTGTTTTTGAAAAACTTTGAGACTGACATAGTATGCTCACTACCAATAAAGTCGAGCTGTTAAAAATGGTCAGAAATTGGCAAGAAGGCTACAATTTTTCTTGGAGTTTGATTCTTATGAATTCTAGAGGGTCCAGAGATTTAGGATCTTGGGGAGGAAACATGTAGGTTGTTGTCTGTAGAGCTTGGAGATTTGGTCGCAGGGGTAGAAGATGTGGATATGATGGTGTTGAAGTGCAGAAAGTTTTAGCCATGATGGACATACTTGATTCTGGATTATTTATGGAGAATTCAGTGTTGAAGACGAATTTAGAGTGATGGAGAGAGAGCTATTGAAGACGAATCTAGAGTGATGGAGAGAGAGAGAGGAGGGGAGTAAAGTAGGTTTGTAGACTTGAGCAAGGAGAGAGAAATGAAGAACATGAATTTATGGGAAGATTTAAGCAATTGAGTGGGTCGATTCAGAGATGACATGGCACTATAACAATTTCAAATTTATACATGCATTGAAAAGAATACTAAGCTGAGTCACGAGGAGCAGGTCCCTTGACTTTTTTATGGAAGGCTTCGGCAGAGACTCTGGGATCTGCACTGTCACATATGTTTGTGTTGTTTTTTGAGACTGTCATGCGTGTATACTTGTAACAGTATGAGATGAGTTAGATGCCATCGAAAATCACTTTATTACATTGTAACTTTTCTCTTAACATAGCCAATTTATAAAGGAAAATCAGTTAGGCTTGATCAAGCCTAACTCTAGACGATTTCTTTCAAAATGCTCCCTGCTCAAAGCCTTTATGAAGATATCAACAACTTGGTCTTTTGTCTTGCATAAATTCATGCATACTAGATCTTTTTCAACGTTATCCCTTAGGAAATGGTGTCTGACATCAATGTGCTTGGTTCTTTTGTGATGCACTAGATTCTTTGCCATGTTGAGTGCACTTTTATTGTCACATAGCAAGGGTATACAATCAGTGAGAACACCAAAATCTTCAAGTTTTTGCTTGATCCATAGCAATTGAGCACCACAAGAAGCAGTAGCAACATATTCAGCTTCGGCAGTAGAGAGAGCCACTGAGTTTTGTTTCTTCGTATCCCAAGATATCAGGCATGATCCCAGAAAATGTGTCATTATAGATGTGCTCTTTCTATCAAACAAATAACCAGCATAGTTAGCATCTGCATATCCAACCAAATCAAAATTGTCTCCTGATAGATAATAAAGGACTAAGTCTAGAGTCCCCTTGAGATATCTCAAGATTTTTTTGCAGCCTTCAAGTGAGATTCTTTGGGACATGATTGAAATCTCGCACACAACCTGACACTAAAAACTATATCAGGCCTGCCAGCCGTTAAGTACAATAGAGATCCTATGATGCCCCTAACATGGTCTCATTTACTAGAGCACCAGGTTCGTCCATGTCAAGTCGAGTGGCAGTAGCTATAGGAGTATCAATAGGCTTAGAATTTTCCATTTCGAATCTCTTGAGTAGCTTCTTGATGTACATCTGTTGACTGATCATAGTGCCCTTTGAGGATCGTTTTATTTGCAAACCAAGGAAGAAGTTTAGGCTCCTCATTATTTTATTTCGAATTCGCCACCTAATTGATTTTAGGGTGAATTTGCAAATTCTTCACACCGTGAATCATTCATGGCACTAAAGATGATATCATCAACATAAACTTAGGGTTCTATAATCCTAAAGGGAAGGGATTTCTTTCCTTTTCCGTTAAAATAAAGTGTTGTCGATCTTTAAGGTTAAAGCCATTTTCAAGAAATTTTTTTAACAATCTTTCATATCATGCTCGAGGAGCTTATTTTAGATCATATAAGGCTTGGTCAAGCTTGAACACATGCTCTGGATGTTCATAATTCTCAAAGCTAGGGTTTGCTTGACAAAGACTTCCTCCTTGAGATACTCATTCAAGAAAAGCACTTTTGATGTCCATTTGGAACAATTTGAATTCCATATGAGATGCAAAGGATATAAGAATCTTGATTGCCTCCTTTCTAGCCACAAGAGAAAACGTGTCATCATAACATATTCCTTCTTCTTGATTGTACCCTTAAACTACGAACCTAGCCTTATTTCTGGTGGTGTTGCCCAGCTCATCAAGTTTGTTACGAAAAACCCATCTAGTCCCTATTACTGTTCTATCTGATGGTCTGGGGACCAGGTGCCACACCTTGTTTCTTTCAATTTAGTGAAGCTCTTCTTGTATATCAGTTATCCAGTCAGCATCCTTCAAGGCTTTTTTGATATTTTTCGGCTTAATTTGGGATAGGAAGGTGAAAAGTGTAAACATATTTCTCGCCTTAAATCTGGTTTGAATACCTGAGTCCAAGGAAGTAATCACATTGTGAAGAGGATGAGATCCTCTGTGCTTCCAGTTAGAGGCTTGAATCGCAGAAGTGGACGGACCACTTTCCTTAGTGTTGCATACATCATTAGCATTGACTGATACATGGCTTCCACCTCCTTGATCAGCTTCAGGAGCACCTGAGACAACATCTGCCACTCTATGTTCTTCTTCAAGCTTATTCACTTAAACACTGTAGTAATCCGAGAATCTAATGGTTTCTCCGCACCTTGAACAAAAGGACTATCAACATCTTCTTCATCAACTTGTTTAATTTGATTCATCAACTCCGTCTTTCTATTTGAGATCTCAATGGCTTCATTTGATACTTTTGGAAAGACTCCATCTTTATCTTCATCATTTGGAGCCCTGTCATTTCCTTAGGAATTTGACTCATAGAAGATCACGTGCACATTTTCCCCTACACATTGGGTCCTTTTGTTGTAGACTTTGTATGCTTTGTTTTGGGATGAGTAACCAAGGAAGATACCTTCATCACTTTTAGCATCAAATTTTTCCAGTGGCTTCAGATGAAGAGACACTCGCCGTTGTTTAGGACAAACATTTGCGCCCAAATGCTCGTAATGTATGTACAACACCTTTCTTCCATTTAACTGATCATAAGGAGTCTTTTCAAGTAGAGACCTAATCATGCATTTGTTTAGTACATGACAAGCTGTGTTGACGACACACCACTCGCTATTAACATTGTTCAGGCCATATCTTCAAGCGTTCTCTTTTTCCGCTCCACAACACTATTTTGTTAAGGTGTTCTAGAGGCAGAAAAGTTGTGAGTGATACCATTTTTAGCACAAAGCTCTTCAAAGTTAGTATTTGCGAATTCAGTACCTTGATCAGATCTAATACTTACAATGTGCGTGCCAAGTTTTACTTGGATCTGTTTTACTAAGGCATAAAAAACATGGAATGTTTCATCCTTGCTTTTCAAGAACAGAATCCATGTAAATTTTGAAATAGTCATCCACAATCACAAAAATGTATTTCTTTCCTCCTCTGCTCTGTATTCTCATCGGTCCACACATATCCCTGTGAAGAAGTTCGAGTGGCCTTAAGGTACTTACTTCTTTCTTTGGTTTGAAGGAAGATCTCACTTGTTTCCCTTTTATGCAAGAGTCACAAGTCTTGTGATCTTTAAATTTTTCTTTTGGTAGTCCACGAATGGGATAGGAAGGGTGAAAAGTTGTTCACATCGATCAAGTTTGTTTAGTAATGAAAAGCTTGCAGATGGGAGAATTGTTCCGTACCAAAGCTCGCAGTCATCCTCCATCGCACTTAGACAAATCCGAACTTGTGTGTGTCATTTTCATTTTGAGAGCTAAAGTCTATAACATATACATTCTTGAATCTTTTAACAAGTCGAGCTTACCACATTTCACCATTATGAGGAATTTATGCACATTTTCTAGGTGCAAGAGTATGATAGGAACTTTACTTCATTCCCTTTGTCACAGGTTTGGGACACACTTAACAAGCTATATTTCAGAACATTTACGTAGTACACATTTTCAATAGCATGAGAAAGTGTCTTTCCTATTAACATTTTACCATAAAGCTCTTCTCTAAGAAAAAACGATTTTGTTTGTGTTCCAAAGGGCACACTAAGAAAACAAGATTTTGAGTGAAAGAAAATTATCCTTTTTACATTGGTCCACGATAAAAAGACGATCAAGGAAACATAAATTTTGAAATAGTCATCCACTTTTAAAATGCCTCCGTTCACCTCTTACTTCATTATTTTGTTCATTGTCTTTACCATCTGCATCAAAGTTGTTCACAGTGGGGAATGAAAGTCTGTACCAAAGGATTGACTCATATTCATTTCATTTGATCATTTTGAAAAGAGAAGACATATACTTTCCGGAGCGAAGAAGTTCTTCTCGGAAGTTTCCGATTATTTTAACCATCCTTTGGAATCTGGGAGTAAGCTATTCTATGTTTGGTTCATCATTGCCTGATGCACACCATCTACAATACTTTCCACTAGCCACGATCCTAATTTTGAATCGATTGTCCTTCAACGAACTTAAGCTATGAGTGCAAGGAACTCATATTTATGATTTGAATGACTTTTCTAGGTGTTAACCTTTTACAAGGCACCTACTCGATTCGCAAACAATATACTTGGTCTTGTAAGTGTTGTCTAAGCGTGGAACAATATTATCCCTATGCGAAGGTAAACGATTGCTGATTAAGTAAATAACATAGATATTCACGCGGAAAACTCCCTGTTCAAGGATTAAAAATCATGACCTATCACGATGATAATAATAATAATAATAACAAGGATTTCAACTCCACTACACCTAATAATTATAGTTTAGATTACAACCTGTTATAACCTAGGAATTAAACCCTTAATCTCTCACCCTTACAATAACCCTATTGTAAGCTACACACTATGACTAACTTTTGCCACGCACTCAACTAAGTTTGACTACCTCTAGCCAAACCAACACCTTGACTAACTCTAGCCAAGGGCACTATTCAATAGATTGAATAGGAACTGTCAACAACTACTGAGAATTTAAGCTACCTACAACAACTTTCTTCGAGTTGGTTTAGTAGTTAAAGAACATAAACAAAGCTTCAAAAAAATCGTACTAAGAGACGTTGATCATCTTGAATGATCTGGTCCTTCAATTTGTGGTCAGCTTTGTTTTGAACACTTAGAGAATCTCGTGACGGTTGCACTTTAAAGTGATTCTAGGTTTTGCAAGTGATACTTAATGCGTTGTAACATGCTGTATATATATATTTGGGAGCATGTGGGATGAGATAGAGACCACTCGTCCCACAAGGTAGCCTTATTTGGTGGTGACTCATCAAGTTTGTTACGAAAATTCCATCTCGTCGACAATGTACAAGAGAGAGAACACATAGTCTTTCAAAGTCCCTCTTAGGTTATAAATTCGTTTGACAAAATCATCAAAACATAAAATGTAACACGTGTTCCAATCCCCTCCCCCATTCTCCCCTACCCCCCATGCAATAATTTAAAAAAAAAAGATTTAACCAAATTTTGGCTCGATCTCTTTCCATATTTATTAAAGTTGAAAATTGAAACTCAATAAAAAAAAAATCAGTTCATTTCATTTTTTTTTTCGTTTCAGTGCAATATGATTATTTCAAAGAATTTTTACAGGATAGCTTTCTTAAGTACTGTTGTTTAACTTTTAACTCTACTTAAAAAAATTGTGCAAATATAAATTTCCATTAGGACTTCTCCACCTTTTTCTCATTCTTCTTTTTCCAATAATTTACAAACACAGAACTAAAATTGAAAAAGAATGAGATATGTGATGTAGAAAATTGAAGACTTATTGTTTATTTGTGATTTTGTGGTTGGACATGAGTGGGTTCAAATGAATTTAAGTTGTCTATTCCTAATTAATGATTCAGATTAATTTGTTGAAGAAAATTGAAAACGACCATTTTTGGGTTTTGTTGAACTTGAAAAAATTTGTTGAAGAAGTGGGTTTATTAATTTTTGAATGTTGGGCTTGAATGATGAATCTTACTTTTGAAAATTGTTGGGATAGGTATTAGAAGCTTGGATATCAAATTCGGAAAAGGCTCAAAACATGTCATCAAATTATCGAAAATGGCTCATTTATGTCACTTATCAATAGTTTGGCTCATTTAGGTACTTACTTCAAAATGCTCATCCATGCCATTTTTTTATCAACGTCCGCTTATCTTTTAGATATAACTTTTTGGTAGTCGAATTAGAGGTTCAAGTTTGTTTAATTAAACAAACCCAATTATAAATGAATAAAGCTCACCCAACCCATTTTCAAATTTTGAGACAATAATCTATTTCCATCTACATTCGTTCATTATACGATTAAAAAATAGACCTCTTAGAGTTTTTTTTAATCGTATAATGACGAATGCATGAGAGAAATACGATTATGGTTTGTTAAAAGGTTTGGGACACACTTCAAGGATTTTTTAATTAACGTTGGGATTTAAAATTGGGTCAAGAAGTCTTTGAATTAAACAAGAATGGACCTAATTCTTTCCAAAGGCCACGTGTCGCATCGGTATTGTAAAATTGGCGTTAATGAAAAATTGCATGAACGAGTCATTTTGATAACGACGATAGCATAAACAAGCCAAACTATTGATGAGTGGCATAAATAAGCCATTTTCGATAGTTCGATGACATATTTAAGCCTTTTCCGTATCAAATTTGAAGTCATTTGAATTTGATTTGGATCAATTTCACAAAACCATCCTGGGTGAAAATGGAAATGCTATTCTATGGGATTTGTGGCAATCGGGCAATTGGTCACAAATTTCCAAATTCGGTGGTTCGTCATGATATGCGACAAGTTTTGCCTATAATTTGAAATCCGTTCGGTTTTGTGGAAGACTCTGGTGATCCATCAGATTCGGGTGGCCAATCTGTTCGGATTTTTGGCCAAATTCTAGCGATCTGTGAGAAATATCTAGGTGGTCCGTCATGATTTGTGACAAGACCAAGCTTTGCCCATAAATTAATTCCAGAATGTCCTAGAGAATTCACACAATCCATCCCGAACTGGTGGTTAAACTCCTCTGCCGGTGTTATTGGAGGGCGAAAAATAGTTTCGACGCAAGATGGCAAAATAACACCTCTCATTTTTATTACTTTTTCAATATGAAAACGAAAAAAAAATGAAAAATCAAAAGGTCGTTTTATTCAAAACGCCAATCGTGACATCCCTTCTCTCCCACTTCACACCTTTAACGTGAAATTCCTGAGGACCCCGTATATACAATTCATCACGATTTGGATGGTGAATCTGTTAGAATTTGTGAACAATGCAATTTATTGATAAATTTGAAAATATGGCTATTTGTCAGGATATTTACTTGTCGAGAATCTATTTTTGCAAAATTCAAAACATAAAAGTAGACAAAATTTAAACGTGGTGACACTAATACCCCCCATACAATATAGTTTTCCAAATTTTGATCCGATCTAAATTGGGTCTATGAAATAATATAACTTCAAAATTATAGAAATTGTACATTTAGATGTTTTATAGCTCCAAAGGTCATATTGTTGTTTAATATATTGGTGGCCTTGTTGTTTATTTTGAGCTCTTGATACTTTACTGTTAGCCTTACCGGCTTTATGATATACGTTATGTTGTGGCGCCTTGTCGGTCCGCATATGAACATATGTGCTGAATGATCGGATATTCACTATGTCGTTAGGCCTTTCTCGTACGCAGTGTTCTTTGAGTTATGGTTTATAATGTTCAAAGTAACATATAAGTCGAGGTAGCCCCGGTTACGGGGTGTTCCCGCCATACTCTGTAGGGTGTGACATACACTCCCCAACTTTGGTTTGAAAATCAAACTCCCCCCTCAACTTTGAAGAATAGACACTCTCCCCCCTTTATCCTATGCATGCAATGACTATTTCACCCTTATTTTTTTTCAATCCTCCATTTATGTAATACATTTTTATTTATATATAATATTTATTTATTTATTTATTTAATCTAGGTATTTATAGATTCTTATTTTAAGTTTATTAACATTATAAGTAGAATAATACTTTTATGAATTTGTAACAAAAATATAATGCTATTTTTTATGATTGTTATTTCAATATTATATGCAGTAAGTATGTATGTATATGCATGTATGTATATTTAAGTTTCACTTCTCTCTTATTCTCTATTATTTATATAAATAAACAAGTTTTGGTTGTCTCCAATGGAATATTTCTTAAATTATAATAAAATTCATTTACAGTATAAATAAATAAATTTTAAAAATTTACCTCTATTTTTTTAATTGTTTTTTGCATTACCTATATAGAAATATATTTATAAAGTTATTATGACCTGTTATATTTCATTTGTATAAATAAATATTAAAGTTTTGATTATTTTTAATAAAATTAATTTTTTTTTATTCTGCTAATTTATTTTATTATAGAACATCATTAACTTACATACTCAATTAATATTTCTCAATTTTTACTTCGCGTAGAAGATAATATTAAGTTTTTATAATAAATTTGTTACATAAATTAAAAAATAAAAAATAACATAATTTTAAAGAAGTAAAAAAAGAAAACATAAGTTAATATTGTAAGGATAAAATAGGCATTTTAAAAAGTCAATTAGAATAAAGGGGGGAAGAATGTCTATTGTTCAAAGTTAATGGGGGAGTTTGGTTTTTAAAGCAAAGTTAGGGGCGTAAATGATTTTCACCCATATAATATATCATTCATTCAAACCAAACCAGATTATCAAAATCTATAATATATAATTCAATCAAACCAAACCAGATTATCATAATCTTACTGGTCAAATGTTTGAGACAGATAAGCAAGCTGGAGCCATCCACGAGGTGTATATATATAGTACTAATATGGAAGAGAAAAAAACCTAAAACCCTAAAACCCAAAGCAAACACAAAGTCCAATGAGTTATCACTTAAGAAAAAACTCCAACTCCTTCCTCAATTTGGCTGATGATGTGATCACTCACATCCTGTCAAAACTCCCAGTTGAATCTCTTCAACGTTTTAAAATTGTATGCAAACGTTGGTGTTCAACCATAAAGGACCCTAAATTCATCAAGTCTCAAATCGACGAATCGTCGTCCAATATTAATCATCAAAAAATTCTCTTGATTTCATCGAAAATAGCTCCATCGCCTTGTTTGGAGTATAACATGTTGGCGTTTAACATCGGTTCGACATATGCATCATCGCTTAGCATTAATTCTCAAGTTGTTTCTCTCCAACCACCAAGCTTTTTTATGTCCCAAGATGTTTCTTATCCATCGGTGAGTTCTTGTAACGGCTTGTTATGTATGGTGTATAGCTTCAAAATATTTTTATGGAATCCCGTGATCGGGAAATATAAAATTGTTGACAAGCCCGATCATTACGTGTTGAAACGTGTTAATTGTTACGAATCAGCGCTATATGGTTTTGCGTATGATTCTGTTACTGATGATTATAAGATAGCCGCTACATTTGTGATTAAAGCAAAGAATAGCCGTTACATTGTTGGAATATACTCAGTGAATAGTGAGTCTTGGAAAAAGATTCGCACTATTCCTGCTGGCTATCGCTTGTTCGATCAAAATCCAGTCTCATTAGATGGTACTATTAACATGATGGCAACTAGAAATGATGGTAGCGCATTTGATAAGTTTGCGATTATTTCTTTATTGGTGTCTGATGAGAAATTTGTTGTAACGCCCGTCCCATTGCAATACTGTGGGAATCATATGAAATTGTCTAATTTTGCTAATCATCTCTATCTTTCGGTGTTTGTTGAGATGGATTTTTTGGTGTGTTCCTTGGAGAAAGAAGGAGAATGGTGGACATGGACTAATGTCATGAAAATTCCTACATTAGGCTCACTCATTGGAATTGGAAATCACAATTGCTACTTGGATGATATTATATGTTTGAAGGAAAATGGAAATATCTTATGGAGGAAAACGGATGGTGGTTTTCTGGAGTACAATGTGCAGAATGAAGAAGTAACTGAGTTTACCCTGAATCAAATTCCGCCAACTACTGATGTATCCATCTTGTTCACTGAAAGTTTTGCTTCCTTGAAAGTTCCGTGGGACTAGAAAATTTGACTATCAAACTATATTTTGTTGTATTAAATTTGCATTGTATTACCCTGATTTTTGCGTGATCATTAATGAGATTCTTATGCTCTCTGACGCTCGGATTGTTGTGTTGCAGTTAGTAATTTTTGTTGTGGTTTGTTAAAGTTATACATTTGACTGTAGCCCCTTTCCATTATCGAATGATTATGTTATCTTGTCAAATGGTGTTAATTATTAGAAATGTTGCAACTTTTCAAGAAAGGATGTCTCTTTTGGCAAAAGAAGACCCGTCAAGAATGGGCACCTTTAATTTGTTGCTCTATAAACAGGAGGACCAGCTGAAATTTTCAATATGACATTGAAAAAAGAGTTTACCTAATATCGTTTTCAGATTTACAAAGTGAATTCCGAACTTAGAATGAGAGTTCTAAGGAATTCTGCAATATTACTAGTTGTGGAATTCACAAAGCTTTTCGGTATTCTGGAGAGTGTTTGCTATTAACTTGATAACAGCAAACATTGTGTGGAATAAATAGTTCTCTGAGGATAGCAATTCATTTGCGCCCTCAAAGACCTACCTATCTTGTACTTCTATTAGTTCATTACACTGGTATGTTGTTGTTGCCGTTGTTGTTGCTGCTTTTTCTATCAAGATTCTATCAGAAACTTTTCTTGGAAGGTTATACAACTCAAGAGTATGGTCTTATTTTACCAATTCATTTGGTTTAAGACTATATTTCAGTAAACTCAACGGACTCTCATATATGGAACTGGTGGAGAAAAACCAGGCTACTAATAATACAATGTGGTCCCTTCTTATTAGGATTTTTATTCCTGGGAGCTATGGAAAAAAACGGTGTAGTCAAGTATGAAACAGTAGCTAATGTTTTTTAAAGGCGGAATGGCTTGGTAGGCCCTGTACTTGTTCATTTTTGTCATTCCAATGTCCGTACTTACGACCTTGCCAACCAAACATTCTACCCTTTAAAACTAAGCATTTTAAACTCTTTTTCGGCCAGGTCATGGTGCGTGTAATACAACCGTTTACACGTCTTTTTAAAACGCCACATAGAAATTCCAATTTTTTTTTTTTTTTTAAAAGGAAAAGGTTGGCATCTTCAAATCAGTATTTTCCGGTGGTATTGTACCCTTGTCGCCTCCCTTATTATGTCCGTTCTCTTCGTCAACTAGCTTGTATGTTTCCTACATTCTCATCTCAAAAGTTCGTCTTTTTAATTGATTTACTGATTGAAATGACTGTAAAAAGAAATGGATTTAAAGGATTCATGTAGTCGGCGTAGAAGGGTTTAGTTGGCAAATTTGTACGTACGAACACCAGATGACAAAAATGGACAAGTACAGGGGCCTACCAAGCTATTCCGTTTTATCTAAATTAATATTCATAGCTAGGTTATACCTGTTTCACGTGTATTATAATACACAGTTTAAAAATACAGTCAATTAAATTCAACTATATTTTACCTGCTTCGCGTATATTCAGGTGTATTCAAAAACATAATTTTTCCTTCAGAAACACAAAAAACAAGCGAATAAAAAATATACACTGTATTTACACTCAAAATATGAAGAAACGGCCAAATCCGGCCAAATATCCAAAGAAAATACAAAATAAATTGTATTTAAAAATGGAGAATACAATCAAATCCGATCGAATCTCCGGCGAAATATAAAATACATTGTATTTAAACTAAAAAATAGAGAATACACTCAAATCCATTTAAGAATACACTGTATTTACTGGAAAAAATTATATACAAACAACAAAATTTCATATGGACTGGCCTTTAATTTTTGGCCCTCAAGTGGTGGCCTTTAATTTTTGTCACTACTTCTTATTTAATGATAACTTGTGGGACAAAGTATCCTTATTCGCTGGTCAATGGAACCAGAGATTCCAGTTCGAACCCCAGCAGAGGTACAAAAATTGCACAGAATTTCGTAGCAAATTAGGCCTAGTCGTGCAAAAATTATGCTTTAAGGCCTGACGTCTGTAGAATCCTATAGAACTATGCTGGACAAGAGGTAAAGTTATGCCTTAAGGCAAGGCATACCTTCTATGTAGAAACTATGCCTTAAGTCATATTTCTGTAGGATAACTTAATTTCTACAAAAACTATGCCTTAAGGCATAACTTTACCCCGAATAGGCATAGTTTGCTATGGAACCTTGCCTTATGAATTATTATTTTTACTCTACTAGGTTTCTACAGAAGTTAGTCATAATTTGCTACGAAATTCTGTCTTGCAACTTTTTTTTATACTCTGCTGGAGTTCAAACCCAGAATCTCAAGGGTATTTTTGGCCACTTAAAGTGTCGATGGGCTAAAATTGAAGACCGGTAATTTGAGGGGCAAAACTAAAGACCACCCGAAATAGGGCATTTGTGTGAAGGATCCTATAAAAATCCAATCAAGAAGCTACTTATTGTGGAAAAAGAGTTCAAGAATGAATTCAAAAATTATGGTGAAAGATGGGCTAAGTGCTACACATATTTTAAGGTTCAAGCCCATAAAAGCTGAAAATCAAGCCAAGGAGGGGCTAAGATCGCGCCCAAAAGGGCTGAATTTTTTATTTTATTTTTTTGTTCAAAGAAAGTCCACTGTCATGAAACTGACTTGCGATATTATATTACTTTATGTTAACATTTTCATGATTTAATGAAATATTGGTGTTTTTTAGGGAAAGAACGTTGCTGTCCTTGAAAAAACAAAATTCGTTAGGATTTGTGGCCGAATTTTGGGGAGGCCAAATCCCGGTGGAATCTTGGCAATTCGTTAGTATTTTGCCGCAAGTCTAATTTAGCAAAACTTTTTAAAATGAGGTCAAAATTTAAAGGATGGAACTCAAAAATCCTATTTTGTGCAAAATTCCCAACAAATGAAGTCATTTCACCGGGGGGAAAAACAAATAATGTTGATTCTGTTTTTTTTAAGCATTTAAATAACTTTAAATTAATAACTCAAGCTCGGTTAGTGAATTTGAATGGATGGCTCAACTTAATTTATGGCAAAAAGAAAATAATTAATGAATTTGACAAGAACTATTTCATTCTAAATTTTGCCATCACGGGTCACGTCAGGTCAAAGCACTACGAGTTCTATTGGGATTGAGCTGAAAAGTCTCAATCAGTACTCAGAAACCCTTGGTAACATATTATTAAAAAAATCATTACTCAGAAACCCATGGTAACATATTATTAAAAAATCATTACTCATAAACCCTTGGTAACATATTATTACCTAACTCAATGGCTCGCCGCGCGAAAATCCCCACCTTGCCTGACGATATTGTTGATTCCATTCTGTTAGAGTTGCCAGTGAAATCTCTTTTACGGTTCAAAAGAATTTGCAAATCATGGTGTCGTTCCATCGATGATCCCGAGTTTGTAAAGTCACATCTACATAAGTCATTTGTTGATACTAATCGTCAAAAAATTCTCTTTATTAGTTTTGAAAAATTTAAACCCTTGGGGTTTACGGCTAAAATCCGATCAACAGAAACATCACTTGGTGTTGATTCCAAATTTACTTTGCTCGACCCACCCATCCCAGGATTCCTCAATGATACTTATCTTGGTTTAAAAGTGTCTTTGTGCAATGGCTTGGTCTTTTTGAAAAATTATACAAGCATGATGTTATGGAATCCTGCAATTCGAAAATACAAACTGATCCCTAGTTATGATATGCCGCCACTTTGTTGGACATACTCGCTATTTGGTATTGCCTATGATTCTGTGGCTGAGGATTACATGATAGTACATGTAAAGGTGACCGATGAAATTAATCGGGACCATATCATTGAAATATATTCAGTTATTAATCAATCTTGGAGAAGGATGGAGGATATTAGGGTTCCCGTTGGATTCCGTTCCATCTACCAACATCCAGTTTCATTAAACGGTACCATTAACCTTATTGCCACTTCAACTCGAGACAAATCTGAATGCTTTGTTATATCTTTCTACTTAGCGGACGAAAAATTTATTGTAACTCCATTCCCGAGAAAGGACTGGAAATTTTTTAGTTGGAGATTGCGTACTTTTGCCAATCGTGTCTGTATTTCCGCGACTTTTGAGGAGAAATTTTCGATGTGGGCACTGGAGAAAGATGGGAAAACTGGCTTATTGACCTGGAATAACATCACGGCGATTCTAGCTTCAGACTCATCGATTCACAAATTCCCCGGGGGCCTTCTTGACTTCATATGTGTTAAGGAGAACGGAAATATATTGTGGAGATATTGTAACGACGAAAAAGGTCATTTTATTGAGTACGATGTGCGGAGAAAAGAAGTCACTGAATTTAAGTTAGAATTAGAAATTCTACTAAATAGACATTTACCACTTTTGCATGTGGAAAGTTTAGTTTCCTCGAAGTGGGATTAACAAGTCCCTATTTAATGATATTCAAGAGTTTCATTTTTCCTTTTTTTTTTTTTTTTTTTTAGCTCCCCCTAATCGTTTTGGATTTTTTTGAGGATATGCTAAGTCTTTGTCTAATTCGATTGTTTTCTGATTATTCCAGAAATAATTTTTGTTACGCTAGTTTCTTTTTAAATTTAGCCACTTCGTTTGGTGAAAGTATTGTCATTTTGTTGAAGTAGCTTAATTTGTCCAGTTGCGCATACCTTTGTTTTCAATTGATTTGTGAATAAGGTTTCTTGTAGTTATGACCATTGACTACTTAAAAAGGTGATTAATCCTACAGGTTTTAGATGTTTGAAGGGTAATTAAACTGTGTTCATCAATTTGAAAATTGCATATTTAATTTGTGTACAATGGGATGTGTGCTTACATTCTTTTACCCTACTTGTTACTGTTATAAGCAACGCTGAATTACTTCTTCAATTTGGGGTGGTTGGTAGAACCGTAGTTATCTGGAAGTGCCCCAAAAAGACCGCACTAATCACATATATTCTTGTGTTATCGAACAGAACACACCCTTAGTTTCAATATTTTGGTGAAACTCAATTCTTTCAACAATAAGATCGCTCTGGTCATGAAGGCACTCAATCTCCACACATATCGTGCTTCTGCTTCTCCATCATCACCTTCCTCATTTAGAACTTTACCAATGGTAATTTCATCCATTCATCGCTCGTATCTTTGCATATTTTTTTCCATACAGTTGAGCAGTTTTGTGCTTAGGAAAGAATCTTTGATATACTTGGAATCATGCGGCTTTATTCTCACTCTCATGATTGACAATTCTTATCACTGTCTTCGACGTTTTAATGCCATATGTCTCATTGTATATGCTGTGTAGTTTGTCCTTGGAGAGAGCGTTAAGAGTTCCTATCTTCCCTCTAATATCCAACTAAGGTGCAAATTTATAGCTCAATCTCCTTCGGTAAAATAGCATGCTTACTATTTTTCACTACAAGGAAAATACTTACTCGCAAGTCGCAACCAATGTTTACAGAAACCAAGCAACCTAACTTTAGTAGTAACGTGAAAATACATAGCTTAACCATACTAAGAAACTCATAAATTTTTCAATTGAAGTGGTTTTAATTAGTTCGATCTGCATAAATGAACTAAAGTGGTTTTAGTTGGCGAAAATACATAGCTTTCACCATACAAAGAAAACCAAGGAGACAACTTTATCGACAACCAGAAGACAAAACCTAAGACATGAAATGTCTAAGACCATATATCTGCCGTTAAATAAGCTAAAAATTCTAGAAAACACTATTATGAATTTCCACCGGTCGAACCTAAGAAATTAATTTCCGGAGCAATATTTTCAAATCTCTGATCATCGAGACGCACTAGACAACAAATAAAAGGCACACAAGTGCTCATCAGTCACCAACAATAACAAACAATAGTAAACCGCTCTTTTTTATCTGATGAAACAAAAGAATAGTTAACTACAATGAATAAAAACAAACAGAAAAATAACTTAAACTTCCAATATAGTAGCATCCGGATAGACTAAAGTCTCTGCATATGTATGATCGATGAAAAGTGAAACTTGAGGCCCAACAAATTTAAATTCTTTCAGCTTTCGTTTTGCTTCAATCCCATCAGCAACTTCATTAAACTCTCGTGTTTTGGAATCATAAACGACGTATTCATTCTTATCCCTCCTATAAAACATAAAATCTAAATTACCTTTCTTACCCTTCTTAAGGAACACAGGCCCCTGTTCTTCGATTTCCAACATTTTTCCCCACTATCCATTTTTCTTTAAACTCTGAACTTCCAAACCGTATATCTGATTACAAGGTGTATCTGTAAAAGGGACTATCAAAGGTTTAGCCTTATAAATGCGTTCTCCTAGATTAACTTGTATCGTATTTGATATCGGACAAGGGATTTTTGTTGATTCGCTGAGGTCCTCGGGGTTCCAAAAAACAATTTTGTCGGACAATGGTAAAGCTAGAAGAACTAAACCGTTGATGGGAGTATTCAAAAAATTTGAGCATAATTGATGACTTATTACTGAAGGAGGTTTAATAATTGGATCGTCAATGGAGCAGACAATGGCCTTTTCGAGGGCCTGTAAGATTTGGTTAAGGTAATAGTGGTTCTTGACAAATTGAGGATCTTCAATTAGAGAACGCCATGATTTGCAAACGCTTTTGAATTTGAGAAGTGATTTTTGTGGAAGATTTAGCAGTATATCAATGGTGATATCGTTGGGTAAGTTATTAGTATTAGACATTATGATGGTTTTTTGGCTTTGAGCTGACGTTTTTTGAGAGAATGTTTAAGGACGTAGGGTTTAATATCACTGAAGCAAATTCAAGAAAGGAAAAAAAAAAAAAAAAAAGGCAGAGTTTGTATGGGAAAAGGATTTATAAGAAACTGACCTCTTATAGTCTTAACTCTTAAGTCGTTTGGTTTGGGTAGAAAAAGTTTGGTTGGAATTTGGTTTAGAGGGATTTTAAGGTATTACGCCAATAATTAATCCTATCACAGAAATCTCACATAACATAATTCAATATTTTGTTAGCACTATTGAATGATACCCATATTTATTTTCTATTTGGATAATAAACCCACTGCTAAATTTCTTTAATTTATGGTCGTTGGTAGAACCGCCGAATTAGTGATTTAGCGGCAGTTACTTGGAAAAAAAAAAAACGCTAAGTACATACTAGGTTTTTTTTTTTTTTTGTAGTGGATTGAACCAAAATGATTTTTAGGTTTGTTTCTTCCGTATGAACCAATAACTGGACCGAATAATTTCATATAAAGAATCGAAAAAGTATTGAACCCAACCTACTTAATATTTATTTATAAAAGTATCAAACATGTACATTCAATTAGTTATTTATATGGATGACATAAATATTATCATAATTTATTCAAGCTTTCTCAAAACAAAGTGAACACATGGAACTTAACTTCACAGCATCCACAATAAAGTATGGTACACCATGACATTTTGCAGCAGGCAAGCAACTGTGAAGACCGAGATGTGTTAACATATATTCAGAATTTAAAGAATCAATAGATTATATCTCAATTCCAAATTAGTTAGAGATCAACTATATAAATTATTTGCATTCATTAAAAAAAAAAAAAATCATCAGCTAATAGTATAGCTAGCTAGACTTCCCCAATTTCATTAGCTTCTAATTTTGAGGTGAAAGCCTGGCTCGATGGCTTTAATAAGGAAAAAATGCAATTGGGCGGCCCTGAGACCAGGCATTGCCACAAGAATCAAAATGGAGTAGCAGACTTACTAACGAAAGAAGAAGCAACAACAACTTTTTGATAAGATACATCTACTAGCAGTTCCTCCCATGTTTGTTAGTACAGCCGTATGGTTAGACATATTACTCCTTTTGTACGTAATATATCAGCTAGTTTGTAGTAATCTTATAACTGTGATAGCAATGTACATAGCTTGTGATTCCACTGTCCACGACCACGAGGACCCTACGTTTTGTAATGATGCACTTTAGTTATATATAATATATTACTCCCTCCGGATCAAAAAAAAATTAAAACTTTCTTACACCCTTTAAGAAAATACTAACTCCTAAACAAAAATAGGTAATTTGACTAAACTACCCCTAATTAAATAGGCATTGGGATTTGATCACTACCCCTAATTAAATAGGCATTGGGATTTGATCACATAACACTTAATAGGGGCAAATATGAAAAAACAAGGTTAATTCTTTCTTGATTTGCTAAGTGGACTCTTTTTTTATCTAAGAAAAAAAAGACTAAGTGGACTCTTTTTTTTTATCCGGAGAGAGTATCCTTTTAAACCAAAAAAAAAAAAAATGGGGACTTACCAATTATTAATGCTCAGCTGTTATGAAGAAACCCTCAACTGCAATATTCTAACTTATGCTTCTAATCAAAGTCACTAAGAGAAGTAAACTTCTATAGCAGGAGTTCAATATACTGTTTAATCTTCTAGCTTAACATCTCCAAATTATAAGATTCCCCTGGATTTGTTACATTATCTATCAAAGTGCTTCAGAAATAAATATGAAACCAAAACTATAAAGAACAGATTCAGAGTGCAATCTCTGTTTTCTCTGCAACGAAGTTCACTAAACTAATTAGGTCTATATTATTACATGAACCAAAGTACTAACAATCACATCACTTGTACAAGACACATTCAAAATAGTGTTGTATTGAAATTGAGCTAATTGTCCCAAGGAAACTAAACTTTCAACATGCAAAACTGATAAATCTACAAATCGCGGAACTTGGTCGAGGTTATACCTTGTGAGTTCATCTTTCCGCACATTGTACTCTAAAACATGATCACGTTGTATATCAAAACTTACATATAATATATTTCCATTCTCCGTAACGCATAAGAAGTCACCACTTCTTCTCCGTGCCCAAATCAAAATTTTATGCTCTGCAAGCAATAATGAGCCTGAAGTTGGAATGTCCATGATGTTGTTCCAAGTCATTAAGCCAGTTTCCCCGTCTTTCTCTAATGCCCAAATCGAAAATTTCCCCTCGATAATCCTAGAAAGGCATACACGATTAGCATATGTGCACAATTTCATACGACTCCCGTTGTTACTTGGAACTGGCGTTACAATAAATTTTTCATCCGCTAAGAATAATGATACAACTAAGTACTCCTTTCCTCTTTTTACCAGAATGTTAATTTTTCCGTTTAATGAAACTAGATTTTGCTAGGACATAGCAAAACCAAAGGGAACAGGAATATTGTCAATTGTTGTCCAAGATTGATTAATAACTGAGAATATTCTACCAATTACATGCTCTTTATTAATCCTCTTTAGACATACTACTTTGCAATCATCAGCCACAAAATCATAAGCGAAACCAATTAGTGATTTTCTCCAACTGGACCCTGATTGCGACATATCAGGCTTGGGGATCAGTTTGTATTTTCGAGTTGCAGGATTCCATAAGATCATTCTGCTATTATTGTATATCAATACCAAGCCATTGCATGAATGCACGTTTATAAAAGCACCATCGTCGCGGTAGAATTCTGGGAAGGACGGGTCAAGCAACGTAACTTGGAATTAACATTAAGTGATCCTTCTGTTGATAGGAATTTAGCATGACCTAGAGTTTTTTGAGTACCAACGAGAGGATCTTTTGACGGCTTATATCGATAGATGCAACTTGACGAACATGGGGTCATTGATGGAACAACACCATGATTTGCACGTACTTTTGAACCTTAAAAGAGATTTTATTGGAAGCTTTAAGAGGATGGATTGACAATATCTTCAGGTACGATGACAGTTCTTGAGAAGCAACGTCCCATTGAAAATCACGCTACTTAAGGTTTTGTCGTTGTCTTACTTGACTTATTTATAAATAAGACGGAAAAGAGTCAATATGCCCTTAAAGCACGTGAAATTGAGTAGTTATACCCTTCGCAAGCTCACTAATGCCCTTACAGTTCAATAGTTGATCCAAACATGCCTTTAATTTAACTAGAGCCCTCAATTAACCTAATTAGCTCATTAATAAGCGAAGAAGGGCCATAAGAGCCTTGAACTATCGGAAATAAATCACTTATACCCTCCGTTATGTTGTGGTATCAAAATTACCCTCGCGTCCTTGGAATTAACCAAGTTAAAAAATATAGTTTTTTCGCTTGCATGGAGCTATCCAGCTTGGACAACCCCCTCCCAACTCCTCATTCTTTATAACAGCATTTCTCCGCTGAAAAAACTACTCTTGAGGATCGTTGTTATTCTGGAAAAGCTCATAATTCATTCTCTATTATTATTCATTCTCTATTAACTTGAAAGCAATTGAATACTATGAAAAATGAAAGTAACCAATAAGTTCTACTTTCAAATTAACTTGAATTACAACACTAATAAAACCCTTGTTATTTATAAATAAATAGAACTAATTTGTCTTGGATAATTGATAATACCAAAAATTGATTGCGAACAAATTATGAACAAGTACTAAAAGACGTATAGTAACATTACCCACCTAACTAAAAAACAATATTGTCTAGACAATAAGTTTTAATAAATCTCTGTAAATCCTAAGTATCTCTTTCCCCTCTTCTTGAACTCATTTCAGTTTTTTAAAATCTAAAACCAACAAGAGTTGATGGGGGCTATGCTAAGACCCCTTACTACGATCCTGGATAGCCCGTTATCTAGCAAGCCATTGACTCACTTCAAGTCCAAGAACGTCCAACGAATGCATGCTAGTGAATTGAATAATCTTCAAGAATATATAATTAACTAAAAGGTGTTTAGAGAGTCATCAAAACTTTGATGATTCATGCAGCAAAAAAACTTGGAGATTGTGAAGATCAAGCTAGTTACACTACAGAAAAGGTTGGAGAGCAAAAGGTGCTAGAAATGGTTTAAGAGGGATATAAATTAAAAAGCTAAAGAACACTTTCCTGGGAGCACACAATTGTGCACATTTGACAAACACATTTTCTTAGTTGAGCTAGTGTAGGATTATTTTTCTTCGGAGATTAGGAAACTCATAAGAGAGAATTGGGACCTCATGGTTCACATTCAACTTTAGATTACATTTTTTTCGACAATTGGAACTCTGGACGGTAATCTTGTTCTTTAGTTTTTATTTTTATTTTTTTTCTTTTTTTTAATCTCGAGTTCTATTTTATCGTTCCTTGGAGGCGATCAAACTCGTAAGTCAATAGTAGCGTAAGACATGACATTCATCTAGGTATCTAGATTCTTCTGGTTAACATCATATAGACAAAAAAGAAATAACCATATTTACTAAGGAATGGAAAATTTGTTGGTAAATATCCGACGAATTACCAACAGAACTTTTTCGTAACTAAAATTGCTATTGATTATAAAGATTTTTTTACGACATTTACCACCAGACTACCACGGAATATGAATGATGAAGAACCAAATGTACTAATCCATTTTTTATCCGTTAGTAAATTTACCGAGTCCGGAGCCAAAATGGCTTATTTTTGCAGCCATTAGACAAAAATGGTATGCTTTTTTTTTTTAAGACCAAAATGGGTATTTCGTTGGATAACCAACGAAATACCCACACAGCTCTTGTTCATGGCCGAATCAATTTCAATCAATTTTTTTTTTTTTTTTTTTTTTGCATTTCATGAAATTACTTAACGAAATAGCATTAATTTTTTTTTTTTTAATTTGGTTCATAAAAAAACGAAATTAAAAAAATTAAAATTTTTGTCCTATTTCGTTGGTAGATACAAAAATGAAATAGGAAAATATAATAATTTTTTTTTTGTTTTTGTAGTTCGTGATACTACTAACGAAATAGCATTAAAAAAAAAAAAAATTTATTTGGCTCATACAAAAAACGAAATTAAAAAAATTAAAAATTTTGCACTATTTCGTTGGTAGTCCAACGAAATAGGGCAAAATTTTTAATTTTTTTAATTTCGTTTTTTTGTATAAACGAAATATTTTTTTTTTATTTCGTTTATATAAAAACGAAATAGGAAAATATAATATATTTTTTTTTGCATTTCGTTTATATTCATCGTATTCGATTATCTAAATCTCAAACTAACTAACTTCATTAATGTCTAAAAAACCTTTTTTCAGCGGATGGTTTTAAAAAAAACATAAAGGAGAGGGGAGTTGGACTACGACACTGTGAACTGTGGGGCTTGAACTACGACGCTCTCGGATGGGAGGGGGGAAATCGCTCACTCGATAATGAAGATGGACGAGATGGAGAGGAAGATGAAGATGAATACGATAGCATTAGCGTCATTCCTGAGACTGACGAAGATTAGAATATTTACATTAATAAGATATTGTTTATATTTTTAATGAAGTCGGATTTATTAAGTGGAAATTCAAATTAAAATAACATTGAAAAATGAAAAAGGTACAAATACAACACTTAACTAGCCGACATAACAACAGAAAATGCTTATGGAAAATCATCTTCATCGGACATTTCGCGATCCGAGTTCCAATCGTGGGTAACATATAACCAATCTGTGTCCCTCCAAACGCAACCATCGCAAACGCATCCTATTATTTTCTTCGCGAATGCGGTTCAAAGCAAGATTCAATTCTTGGGGTGATGTGAGCGGCATGCCTATTGCACGGCGTTTTAATTTGGACGATGTAGGCCACGACTTCTTAAATCGGTCTCAATATTATGAGCTTCATCCAGGCGGTAGTTCCATTCTCTCCTCATCTTGCTAATGTATTGTCTATTGTAGCGCTCGCTCGGATTAAGCGAGTACTCAAATTCACGTTCCAAAACCCATTTCCTACCCATTGACTCAAAAATGTCACCTGGGTGATATGTCATTGGGCCGCGTTGCCAGAAGAATGGATTCCACGATGACATTTTGAAAGAGTTTGTTTTAGCGTAGTGAGATGAATGAGGTATTATGGAAGACTATTTATAGAAAAATACATGGTGCAGAAAGGTCTAAACCCCACATGCAATTTTCGTATTTATTAAAAAAACAATTCATATAGAAGTCTAATTAGTCGAAAAACACCATAATTCATATTGATGAGAATATATGTCGCTATAGTAAGTCATATATAAGTCTAAATAGTCATAGATACACAATAAATATTTTTCTTCATTTCTATTGGTTCAATCAGTTTCAGACGAGCATCGAATAGTTGTCAAAATAATATCTTTTACATTTCGTGACTTAATTTGCGAAATTTTTTACATTTCTCCGTTTATAAATATTGTCCTATCTTTACCTATGGTATATCCTTCGTCTTTCAATTTTCTTTTATCCATCTCATATCTTTCATCTATTGTTTTTCTCTTATCCGTTTCATATCCTTCAACTTTTATTTTTTCTCTCATATATTTCATAAAAGATGACGGAAACTCATGTTAAAGTGTATTTATTTTGGGGTGGTGAAGTTGTGTATGAAGCAGGTTCGGTTAGATACAGCCGTGGTCCTGAAATAGGACAAAGGTTTCCAATTTCCCTAAAATATGATCGTCTGCAACGCGTCTTAAGGAGTAAAATGTTCGTAAATGATCCTGAACTATCGGTGGTTATAACCGGACGATGTCCAAGTTCATTTATACCGATGGTTCACCAATTTATGGTGAGATGCCAATTACGGACGATGAATCTTTATCGTCATTTCTTCGTTGTCCCGAGATTTTTAAAAATCACATATGCATAGCGGCGCTTGACATGTACGCCGCGGTTCAACGCTCTACCTGTGTCGAAGTACCGACCGACAATGAGTTCGATTTTGGAGGTACTACCTATCTCCCAAGTTTGAATATTGGTTTTTCAAGGGGTGTAGTTCAACAACAAACAATTGTAGGATTTGGTAGTCAGTCAAATGATACAACTAATTATGGTACACAAGATGATGGTATGGCTTCAACGCACGATCATAACTTTGATTGGAGTGGACGGAATTGTGAGACGGGTGGACAAATAATGCTACTACGCGATTGCATAATTTGAATTGTAATGTACGACACTCTTCACATCCTGGCCCAAGTGAATTGGACAGTGATAGGTAAATATAATCATATTTTATTCACTTTATTCATGGATTGTATAATTGTATTTGACTTGTAAATTCTATGAATTTTTCTTATTTATAGGCATAACAATTTTGAAGATAACCCCACGTTGACTCAGCTCACACAAATTGTGAGCAATAATGATTTAGCTAATGATATAATAAATGAGTCGGATAGCGATAGTCCATTAGATCATGAAGGGACGGACGATGATCAATCGTCTGCTGACGGTGACGATTCTGATGAAGATGTTGCGGCCCCCAGTAATGTTTAGTGTAAATTATCATTCAAACGTGATCCCATATTTGGATAATACAGAAGAAGTAGAACCGGAAGATTTTGCATACATGAGATTAGAACATTCAAGCAATTTCCTTCCTTCTAAATACACAAAATTTCTTCATTTCCAAATCGTGCAAATGAAGAATCAAAAATACTCAATAGTAGAAAGTGTATCATGACCAAATCCTTGCTAGAAGCACTTTCTTTTTTATTCAGTTCCAAAGCATAACAAGAACATGCTACAATGGATTTTGATGGAAATAAAAACAAAATAAAATAGTTTAGTAACCTTCTAGCCATTAAAACAAACCTAGACAAAATACTAATTATGCTAAAAGAAGAAAAGCTAATAAAAAATATCACAACCGGTAGCAAGTTGTAGCAAATTAGCTATAACAAATTAAAACAAAATCAACCCATTATCACAATACGAGTTAGCAAAAAATGAACAAATCTATAAAAACTCTATTGTTGTTATATTTTTCACATTTCTTATCAAAAAAAATTAAAAGGAAAAATACCTGATCATCAGTTAGGTTGTCTAAAACATCTCTACAAATTACTAGCACAGCTCGTGCCTCGCTTTCACGAACTCCACGCCGAGTCCACTTCTGCGCAAATACAATATCTCGTTCGTTTATTCTTGGAGGACGAAGTAATGGCTGCATCGGGATTATTCGCTCCCAAGCCCAAACCTGTATAAGTAAATTTAAATATATAAATATTTTTTGAATTAAATAAAATAACCCAAAAAATACACATGAAAATTGTGTTGTTATGGTTGGGTTCCGAGAATGCTCTAATATTGTCGTGCAAGCCATTCGACAATATTATAATTTTTAATGATTTATTATACAAATTATAACACTAGAAAATCTAAAATATTATTTAAAAGATAGCAGAGAAGTTGACTATATAAACGTGTATCAAGCAATACTTTTAAATTGTTAGCGTGATAACTCAAGGAAATATGGTTAGCTGACATTTATATATATATATACAAATATTAATAATCCAGATTGCATTATGTATAGTGGTACATTTAGTGTTTATAATAAAGCTCAACTTTCGGTTCCTAATTTCATTTTTCAAAATTTGGGTAATGGTGGTTATAAGAATCTTCGCTTGATCTCTTATTTCTACTGAAGTAGAGCAATATAATATTGAAATTCACGTACCTGTAACAAAGCAATAAATTCACAAACATCACGGCTATTAGACATCGAAGCACGGCATAGACAACTGTACAAGTATGATAATGCAGCTGCTCCCCAAGCTTTACCGCCTATTGCATCAAGGTCTACTATGTCAAGCAAAAAGTGTAAACTAAGCTTTGAACCAGAATTATCAGGGAATATAGAGCCACCACTCAACCAAAGCAGGTACAACCTGACCCTCTTTTGTACCTCAGCCTCATCAGTGTGTTCATCAATAATATCATTCCCGGCAATCAAGGTTTCCAAATGATTAGATAATTGTGTTATTACCAACAAGCTATTACCTAAAATTGCTTCTTCTCCGGCAACCAACTTGAAGGTCGTACATCAATTCCCGCCACGCTCGATTTAGTTATATTTTTAACATTACTCGCACCAATGGGTGGCCATCCACGGGAATGCCATATAACACCTCGACATCTGCAAGTGTGATGATACATTCGCCGATCCCGCATATGAAATGTATGCGTCTCCGGACGCCATCTCTCAATAAGTGCGGGATGATTCCTTCATCATACTGCACATTACCTACTGCTAAAACTCCCCCAAATCCACACCTCTCAAAGTAATTAAGGATGCGATTATGTAAAGGGTATTGCCTCACGTGATTCCAGAATTCATGATCCGCACGACGTATAATTAAACACGCGTTCCGTCCAGTCAATGTTCCATCCCACACCCTGGGATCGATGTTGTTCTTCGGAGTGTTAATAAATCATAGTTTTCGGACTGGATGTACGGTGACTACTGTGGCGATCCATATCTATAACATTGCAACACCAAGCCACTACTGTTAGAATAATTGACAACACCTTACACAATTTTTTACTATATATTCAATAGGAAAGTCAACAAAGGTCAAACTATAACATATATTATCACGTGAGAAAAGAAAAAAAATTAATAAGAGTACAACTGTCAAAAAATAATTGCATTTCCCTATGGGGTCAACGAAATGTAATTAAACTTTTGGTTAAGCTCATAATTAATTTCCATAATAGTATTCATCTTACATATAACTACTTCTTTTCTATTTAAAACAAACCATATGACTGGAGAGGGGATGCAAGGACAATTAAATTTTTTTTTACCGGATCAGAACAGTATTTCGTTAGTTATCCAACGAAATACCCATTTTGGTATTAAAAAAAAAAAAAGTCATGCTATTTTTCTCTATTATCTTCATAAACAAGTCCAACTTCCTCACGTTTCTTGATCTTATACTTTTAATTTGAAAAGTAAAAATTCTTCATGCTTATCACAAAGAAATAATCTCCAACGACTAATTACAATTTGAACATAGAAAATGACCCAACAAATGATACAAATATCTTTATGTTATATTTAACAATCTTACTTTCCTCACAATTTCTTTATCTTTTTTTTAACTGTTGTTCTATGAAAATGACTAACTAAAAGAACATTTTATAATATAAATTTATACCTTTTTAATCAGTAACTTCGACGATATTTTTAGTATTTTAATTGTAGTTCGTTGACCAATAAACTCTACTAACATTTTTTAAAGCTTTTTTTAATTGAAGCAACGACTGAAATTACCAATTATTGATTAATTAAACTTGTAACTTTTGTTTTCTTTATTATAGTCTACTACACTAAGTACTAAATCAAAAAATATATGTAAAAACTTATAAAATTAAGAAATTACCTCAATTTGAAGAAGATTATAGAGCAAAAGTTGAGGAATCCTTGTGATAGGATTAGTAGAAAAAGAAGAAAAGAATGAAGAACGGAAGAAGAGAAAGAATGGAGGAAGAGGAAGAAGGGAGAATGGAGAATGGAGAAGGTCAATGAACAAAATATAAAAAACCTTAGCTTCCGTATGCAATGTATACAAAAGTGCAAAGTATGCAACGAAATATATGCAACGAAATATAAAAGAAGAAAATCAATTTTTTAGCTTTGCATTTCGCAAAGTATGCAACGAAATATTAAAGTGCAACAATGCTTCTTCCAAGTCAAAAAAAAATTGAAAGCTATTCACTAGCTTCTTTTTTAGCTTCTGACTTGGAAGCAATTCTTTTGACAAGATTCCTGAAAATAATTGAAAGCTATTGTCTCTATAAAAAACAGTGAACAATGGAATTCGTTTCCACCAATTTTTTAACTTTGCATTTCGCAAAGTATGCAACGAAATATTAAAGTGCAACAATGCTTCTTCCAAGTCAAAAAAAAAAATTGAAAGCTATTCACTAGCTTCTTTTTTAGCTTCTGACTTGGAAGCAATTCTTCTGACAAGATTCTTAAAAATAATTGAAAGCTATTGTCCCTATAAAAAACAGTGAACAATGGAATCCGTTTCCACCAATTTTTTAACTTTGCATTTCGCAAAGTATGCAGCGAAATATAAAAGTGCAACAATGCTTCTTCCAAGTCAAAAAAAAAATTGAAAGTTAGTTAGTTTGAGATTTAGATAATCGAATACGATGAATATAAACGAAATGCAAAAAAAAAAAAAAAAATTATTTTCCTATTTCGTTTTTATATAAACGAAATACAAAAAAAAAAAAATATTTTCCTATTTCGTTTTTGTATAAACGAAATAAAAAAAAAATTATTTCGTTTACACAAAAAACGAAATAAAAAAAATTGATTGAAATTGATTCGGTCATGAACAGTAAGCTGTTTGGGTATTTCGTTGGTTATCCAACGAAATACCCATTTTGGTCTTAAAAAAAAAAAAGCATACCATTTTTGTCTAATGGCTGCAAAAATAAGTCATTTTGGCTCCGGGCTCTAAATTTACCAATGGAATTATAGAGCCAAGTTTCAAAAATTACCTTTGGAGTTTACCAACCAGGTTTTAGTTTGTAATTTTACAAACGAATTCAAATTTGTTGGTAAAACTTACCAACGAGCCTTTTAGCTAAGGATCAATAGTCATTGGTTATACGTTGGCAACTTATTTGCGACCGGATTTACCAACGAATTTTTTTATTGGTAATTCCCTTTTTTTGTAGTGATCTACTAAAATAATTAATTCCTAACCGAAGATAGAGGAATGTAAGGCTAACTATACCTGTCAAAAAAGCAGAAGAGTCAACAAAAGGTTTATTTTTCCTTTCAGTTGTGCCCATTTTCCATAGATGAATATAATAGGCAATGCAAAACGTACAGGAAAATATACACTTGTATAAATTGGACAGAAGAATAGCTAATCCTATATAGCATTAGGAGAGATTAGTGTCTCAACATATGGTACAGCACGATGGATGAGAAGTGGTGCTTGAGGCCAAACAATTTTTAATTGTTTCAACTTTCTTCTCGCTTCGAGACCTTTGACCTCACAAACTTTAAATTCTTCAAACTTTTGACTTTTGAAATCGTAACACATGTATCCACCTTTATCCCAACTGAAAAACAACATATCTTCATCCGCCCTAAAACTCACAGGCCCAGGCTCAGTAATAGCCAATATTTTACTCCAACTCATTAATCCATCCTTTTTCAAACACCAAACCTCGAAATCAACAATATTCTCGAAATCAACAACATTCTCTTTAAAAAATTTGGTCCAAAACATAGCCAAAAGGCTTTCTCCTACAGCATACAAAGATACATTTTCCGCTACTAGATCCGAATGTGGAAACAATATTTCCTCAAAATTTTCATTTTTCGAACACAGACATATAATCATGCTCCTACTAGAAGACCAGGTGGGTGGCTGCCGTGGCTGCCGAAGGATAATATAAGCAATTCCATCAGCTACAACTATGCGTCCAATAGAAGCCTCAATGTTTAGAGGTAACTTGCCTACCAATTTCCACGAGTCACTCTTTGTCGAAAATATTTGAACAGGATGGCGACAGTAACCTACCCTAACTATTTTGTAATCGTTCAAAGAAGAAACGTAGCCTAAACCATATTTAGAATAGGACCTGTAGTTGCCCTCAATAGGGATCGGACGAGGGATTATTCTTGATTCTCTGAGGGCCGGGTTCCACAGAACGATTTTGCTAGTTTCTCTCAGGGCGGGGTAGTACAGAAAATTATGGTTTTTAGGAGGGAAAACAAGAAGAAATAAACCGTTGCAAGAATTAACGAATTTACTAATGAACAAATGATTGAATCCTGGAGGAGGTTCAATAGGAGAGACAGCGGAATCATGTTGAAGTGGAGCGTCTATAGAGTAGTATCGGTCCTTCCAGCATGCCAGAAAGATTTTTTAGTAATATTGTTGCTTGATGAATTGCGGATCTTCAGTTAGAGAACACCATGATGTGCAAACGCTTTTGAATCTGAGAAGTGATTTGACAGGAAGTTTTAGCAGTATATCAATGACGATATCATGGGGAAAGTTATTAGGCATTGTTTCGGATATCTAAAAGATTTTGGGTTTGAGCTTTTGTTTCTGCTTCTGCTATGAAAGAATTAATACCTAGGGTTAGGGTTTAATATATGTGAAGCAAGCAAACTATTTTTGTCATGCTGCCTATCATTGTGCAAATATTTCTTCTCACTGAAATCTGAAACAGTTGCTGATTTTATTTCGTAATTTGCTTTAATAGGACAGAAAGTTATCAAAAATATCACAGGAAATAATCATGAAGATATCAAAAATATTACTATATGATAATTTATTCAAACTTTGTCGAAACAAAATGTCACGTTTTGAGACTGTTAGGAGTTTTAATTATTTACATAAAAGTCCCTTAGGTTCTAGAATTGCTAATTAACTCCTTTAGTGGGTTAGTTGTCTTTATATTTCAGTAGCAAAGGTAATCTTGTATGCTATGTTGAATGAGAAATATCTTTACTTCTTTCTCTTTCTCCCTCTCTTCTTCTTTCTCTAATTTCCCCATTGCTGAGCTCACTAGAGCTCTTCATATCGTTACACAAAAGTAAAAATGGAACTTCACTCAAGTATGGTGCATCTCGACTTCAATGCATTGAGGGGCTGTTTGGCTTCAGAGGGATTAAGTGAATTATCCCGTGATATAAACTTAGGACTAAATCTATCCTATGTTTGGTTTAGACTTGAGGGTATTAGCTAAAACCAGAATAAATTTTATACTACAATCATTGGACCCATATAAAAGGTGGGTTAATTTATCCTAGTTATAATCCAAAATTATAATCACTAGATAATCTGGTTTTGAACCAAAACGACCCCTTTACTTCTCTAGCAGGCACGCAAACATGAAAACATACAAGATATGTGTTAATAAGTATGCAGAAGTTGCAGAACATTTAATCAATACTACATCACATTTCCAAATTAGTTGAGTCCCTTAAATAATTTTTTTGTATTTATTACGTTTTATTTAAACCAAATTCACATAAATGATATTGATAATACAGCTTGAAAAAATGCAAAAGTGGACAATTTGAGGAGCATCAGAAACTATTAAAGATATCTTTCCATTATAATTTTGTACAGCATTTAATGCATTGACAATTTTTTTTGGCATGAAATACATGGTGGTAGTTCTGCTTTCTTCGACCCTAGAAGCATATTGATCTACATTTTAACTGCTATGTTAAAAAAAAATACAACATTTGTATAATTACATATAGCACTTATATCACTTCAGAAATTCACGAATTCTTACTGGTCTCTTGACTGCATTGGTGTACCCCTGCACAGAATGAAAAAAACAAAATGCTGAAATCAATTGACATTCACTTTCTTCACTATCCAAAAGTCAAGTCTATCGTGTTCGTGTATATGATCATATAGTAGCATTGCTAAAGCTAGATGGCAGCAGTACAAGTTAAGAGGAGATACTCTATTTGAGCTCAAGGATATGAAAAGAATGGTACCATGTTTTAGGTTCACAACAGTAAATTTAGATTGATTAAATACCTCGTTAAATTTAAACAACAAAGGCCGTGAATCCCTCTCCTCCAAGTTTTGTCCAGGTTTAGCATTGTTGTTATCTTGAGCATCTTTGCCACTTGGCTTCCTAAACCTGATTAACAGAAAATCATCATGAGTAGATGCATTTACCGATCAATGAAATGCCAGAACATGCTTCTCAGCTGACTCTATAGTTTCCCAAAAGCTCATCAAGTAGAATGAGGAGGGAGCATTGTTCCTCAGCAGTTAACGAGTACTCAAAGCAAAGACATAAATCTCAATTCACAAAAAAGAAAAAGAAAAAAGGAAAAAAACATTTGCAAATAATGACCATGAGATACTGTGAACTAAGGATAAGACAAACATGAGATGAATCAAAACACACTGAAGTTAGGCATAACATATTGCAAAAGATATTGATCCTTTAAGCTCTCCGTTGCGCAGGTGAAGAGACCAACCACAGCACATAAATTAGCAAAAGGTTTTAAGAACAGACTTTCATGATTTTCCATGTGTAAGCAAGCTAGACATGATAGATATTCCCAACTCTGTCCACACAATTAAGACTTGCCTCCTCTTATCCTTCTATCCGAATTTCCAAAGGTACTGAGGCTTTGCTTTTTAATAATAATTATTGACTTGAATACTTCTGCATCATTCTGATTGATTCTCCTTCTTTACACAGCATATGAGGTAATCGAAAGAAGACGAGTTTGGTGACCAATGAGTGACTATTTTTAGGAATCACATGCTTAGGCAATGAGCTTCACTTGGGATTTTGGGTCAGATATTCGCTTAAATAGGATCTTTCTATGTGGTTTTTATTGTTTTCCACTCTAAATGTGTTAGTTTAACTACTTGATTGATTTTGTTCTTTAAAAACCCGTGTGAAACAGAAACAACAAGGAGAGCCTATCCTGCCTCGAATTTACCGTAACATAATTGATTCCAACAGACGATAGAGGAATGTAAGGCTAGCTAACGCTAACAATACCTGTCAAAAAAGGAACGAGAATCGACAAACGGTTTCTTCTTTCTTTCAGGCAAGCCCATTTTCCCGCTAGCTGTGGTACCTCCACCAGATCTTTTATTCTGACTAGAAGAGCTAGGCAAGTCATATTGCTTTTGTCTAGAGGTATCTCTGAAATGTATTGTTTTATCTGAAGAAGCCGATGCTTTAGACAGTGTACTGCTATTCTCGCACCTCAAAATGTCCTGGCTTTCCACACCAGTGGATGGTGAGCGAAGGTAGCTACTTCCTTGCAAAATTTTTTGCTTTTCCGCCTAAAATAATGTTTGACATACATGAACATATGACATGAAAAAGTTCCCATAATGCACCACAAAGCAACATAATCTAGAAATAGGATCTTTGGAGAATCACACGGGAATGCCAGTGACAACGAAGAAAGTCACATGGAAACTAGATAGGCACACATGCACATACATCCAAAAGAGGGAGAGGGTGACAAAAAAAAAATACGACAAGGTTGAGGGTTCGCTCGGCGAGTGCCAGGCTCGTCGGTGCTAGTCACAGACCACTAATTCAAGTCGTGACAAAGCCATCCAACGACTATTTAATGCTGACAATCTCCAGCACACCACAAAGAAAATGACACACCACGTGTAAACGTTGGTGTCCACCTGTGTGTGTAAGTATGTGTGTTATATACATTTTTGAGACATAATATAAATTAAATAATTAAAATTGTGCTCTCCATGACAGGTTATAACATGTTAAGCTTTCTGATGAGATGGTCAAACACTTTAATACACACACATATATATGAACTCCTCCCTAAAGATCCAACCAATGTTCACTAATGCAGGACTAGTTTGGGTTCTATATACGTGCCTAAAGTGAATCAACTTGGTTTTGTTTTTCAGCAACAGAGTGCATTAAAATTCACAAGCAAAGAGTTGAGTGCTCCTCTACTTACCTCATGTACCAAGAACACTTTCACAGCCGATGCCAGAACAAGATGACAGGAATCATAACCCTGCCCAAAAGCATCAAGTCAAAGCGAATAGATGAAATCTTCAGTTCATATCAGTTTGATACGATGATAGGATATATAGACTATTCAGATCTAATTTCCTTCCGTGGGTGCAGTTGACCATGCTAACCTTGAAGTTTATAAATTGACCAATTGGGGGATCCAATGAAAGCATTGATGCATCTGAAGCACCATGTTGCATACCCAGTAAAGGATCAGATTTTATGTTCTTGTACGTCATGGCATAGGACACCATTGTATTTACTAACTGAGCCAAATCAGCTTTTTCTTTCTCTGAGAGCATATGCAATGCTACCTGCAAAAGGAAGAATACATTTCCAATTATCACCAATAGGTGAACCCAAGTTCTCACAGCAACATTCGCAAAGGATTAACCAACTTAGCCTAGATTCAATACTAACACCAGCCTAAGCATAACTAAAAAAGATTAAGCAGAAGAATAGTGACCCAAAAGAGGCAGTAACCGCAAAATCATTTCTAATGAGTAAAACGTTTTCTTTCCCAATATGGTGAATATCTTTTCAGAACTCAAATTCACTAGGTTTATACACTTGCAACCTTTACAAATGATAAGTAGACAGAGCCTGGGTGAAATTCTTTTCCAAAGATGCATAATTGGACAAAACTCTAGACAACACAATCTGGTAGTCCAAGCCAAAAGTGATTTATGTGTAATTAAAACGCTAAAGGAAACCTGAATGCAACTAAACCAACAGATAATTCAACAAGAATTACCGGTTTCAGTGTTGATGGGGACAGAATATGTAGGAATGGAGAAATCAAGTCTTCCACAAAGGATTTAGTTGAGAGATGCCTAGAGATGCAGGGTGATATCTTGTTCTTCCATGAGTGTAAGATTTCCTTCTTTTCTATTGACATTGTTCGATATCTGCAATTTGTGGTGAGAAGAACCAACAGTCACCACTGTTAATATTCAGAATGAGTATCCAGGAATTTAGCACTACCTTTGGAAAGACTTAGGCCATTCAATATTTGGTTTTCCAATTTGAGCTATGAGCCCATGTATAGATATTGCAAGAGGAGGCTGATAAACTGCAGTAAGAAAAAATATAGAATAATGCTTAGAAAAATATTAAGTTTCAAGCAAGTAGATGGTATCATTTCATTTACCTTGAAGGGAGAGATGTTGAGTGCGCATGGTGTATTGATGAAATATATCCGAGCAACCAAGAATCTCTAAGCATTTGACCTTCAAGAGTAATTAGAATATGAGATACTGCCCAAACTAGACGCGGAAGATCAGATGAAGTAAAAAAGAAGAAGGAAAAACAATTGCGGTGCTCGATGAACTTACTGTCTTTTGCATCACAGGGTCCGTATAATGGAGTTGCAAAAAGTTCTCATGGATCCCATCCAAAATTAAGTCATAGTCACCACTGAAGAATCATCAAAGATTAAACTAGATAATCCAGAACTTCAAACAAAAGTATTCCAATTTTTCACGTACCGATGAGATATTAGAGAGTGCAGTGTCTCAAAGTCACTGGACATACTGCTGAAGCAATTAAAAGATTTCTTTGTCTGCTTTACTTTCCTCTTTTGCAAAACCTTCAAATATCAAACAATAGTAATAAGCAGAGAGAGGGTGAAAAGAAGGATCATGAAGAAGAAAAGACAAAAATAATATAGCTAGAAGTTAGATAGAAGTAGAACTTGAAGATATCGGCAGTTTGCTTACTTCTTTCCAAATATCAAAAGCACTTCTTGCTGCATCCTTCCGCCCAACAACTTGAGAACTGAGCTCCAACTTTAGAAAGAATGTATCATTCATCAAACCAGAGGAAATAGAAGGATGCACAAAAGAAAAGCTTGTATAACACATAAGGGACTATGTCCCTAAGACCCCAACTACAGTGAAATTCATCTTAAGTCAATTGCAAATTTCAGTCATGATATAATGTAACTGGTCCGTCTTGAAAGTATAACTTGTTTTCTAATAGAATTTGACATTTTTTTCAGAAGTTGAATGCACCTGCAGCAAAACAAATTATACTCTACAAAAGTCTTTAAAGATATCACAATGGCTCCATAGAAATTAAATAATGGCAGTGGATGAACCATGAACTAGTATTCCTAGAATTCACATGATAAGTGAAGGGTTGGATAAGTCAAAAAACAAACAGATCCAGATTTAGACAGTTAGCAGTTGTTACACGTCGTTCACACGATGTGACTCAGGGATGGTAGAGGCAATATTTTATCTGATAAGCACTTTCAACCGCTTGACGGAAAGATAGTTGCAAGCAAACTGATCTTACAAATCATAATACTAGACTTTTGACGAATTCTCGAATTCTCAACCGTTTTCCTCTATTGGACTAATACCACAAAAAGAAATGTATGATAACTATAAATCCATACCACATTAAGAGTCTCCATCTTCTTGTTAAGAAACTGAAGGGTGTTCAGGCACGATCTTATGTCACATTCTGGAAAAATAATTTCAGAAAACAAATTCAGGTTACTGATTAACAGGAAAACATACTTAGCAAGATGTAACAATTGAAAGCACAAAAAAAGGAAAAATGCTGGACATTGGATAAATAAGCAATTAGAGCAGCTGAATAAAGATCCAACAAGAAACTTGTCACTGATACGAAAAAAGCTTTGCAGTCTATATCATTTCCCCCTCAAGAACAACAAATTATTTTTATGATATGATCAGTAAAGTAAGAATACTGTCTGTAGAGCGAGAACCAAGATGATGCATAGCAAGGTAACAAAGGTTAAGAAGGAATATGCAACAAACGGCAAAAACTAAGGTGTGCTAGAAATTGCAAAAGCTCTTCAACCTTGCTGGACTTTCTTCCATACATCAAGAGGTGTATTTAAGTATTTGGTGTCAGCATGCGTCTGGTGTCTTCACATTTTCAGAGGACAATTCTATCATAAAATATGGTGAGGCACGGGTTCCCTAATCTTTGATTTATCAACTCCCATCAAATAAATCATCTCATATGGGTGGTATAATCCACTGAATCCCAAAAAATATAGAAAATAAACCAGGGTCCTTTACACCATTTAGGAGGGCAAAAAGACGCAACTGAACAGACTCCCTGCTCATTGCCTTTACCAAACTGCATGTTCCCTCCCATCTAACTGGAGCTTATATCAAAGTGTGAACAAGCACAATCTGTGTGGATTATAATCATTACTAGCTATGCTAGAGACATCTGCAGTCACTGTCATTACTGTTGGACATAACTGCAGATCAAGGCATTATTCTCAACAAATTAAAATTTCTGCAGGAAACGTCTCTTAAAAAGATTGCCAGTCCAGAGATCACCACAAAACTTAACAAAGCAGCCATCCTAAAAGAAGGATGGCAGACTTAGGTTCCTCCTCCCGTTATCCACCTTTCTCATGAGCCAACCACCTTAACCATTTTCCCAGAAAATATTGAGTTGGTTTCTTCAGATCCTTCATACCAAAGCCACACTGGCTGATAGGTTTAAATATATAATTCCCTCCTCACTTTATCAAGTCTCCAATAACTGATGTAGGTAGTGTAAAAAGAGAGGAAGTAGCAATACTGCTGAGAGCACTGCTAATGTGAGTGATTATGCCTCCTTTAGAAGCCACCGTCTCTTCCACTAATCTTTCTCAAACTAATTAACATCAAACATACAAATTTAATCCCTGAATACAGACCCAAAAAGGTTGGCCCAAATAGGTATATTTACGATAGTGCATGCAGGTACTTGTTTACATGAGTAAGCAAGTGTATACATCACTTCAATAGTCCTTTTGGCAGCCTCTCCACTTGCAATAATTTATCATGCATCAGGTACTCCAAAAAGCTTTTTGTTTCAAAGGTTTTAATGACAATCGGACTTTTTCTTGCCACAGCTACACGATATTTATAGTTCCGGAGGCCGGCCAATAGGCAGGTAAAAGTGCTGAAGTGCCCTGACAATCAGTAAGCTAAATGCTTGGTTCTAGCACTTTATACATGTTACTTTTGCATGTTTTGACTCAATATATAAATATCAATCATAAGTTACATGGCTTACATTGTTCCTTTTAACAGATTTTCGGTGACAAAGCAAATGAAATATTTTACTAACAGTTCCTATACTACTACTAAAATTTCAAGTAACTTCTCAAATAAATTTAGATTCAGATGAATCGAAGGAATGGCACTCACCAGTATACTCTGCTAGAGCAGTAAGAGCGATGGAGCTTGTCTTAACTCTTTCTTTGTTACAAATGTATTTGAGCCTACAATTGCGCAGTAAATTAGGTTTGTTAGACTTAGAAATATCTTGTGAAGATACTAGCACTGCTAATAAACAGATTGTTCTATGATAGATCTAAATTAATGCAAGGTCCTAACAACTGAAAATTGGAACAAGTTTCCTGCTTCTTACCAATATGTGCATACTTCTTAAAACACAAAGGATTCATGGAGTACATGAAAGTGTCAATACTTTTTGAGGTGTAATATGGAAATGCCAATCACCCATTTGATCATATCCAAGAAAAAAGAAGACAAAACAAAAGTGAATTGCCGGAATGTGTTTGATGCTTTATCAGATTATGTCAATCACCTTGTCTTTTTTCTTTTTCTTTTTTTTCTTTTTTTTTATGTCAATCACGTTGTCAGCCAAGATATAACTTTCCAATAGTATCAACTGGAAGAGTTGTACAAGTCATTATATAGCATGACTTTGAGAGAACTACACCAAATAGAGTTCTCATTTTTCAATACGATAGGCTAAGAAGCCCTCGGAAATATAGCACTCTCAAAATAAAACTTGTAAACTCTACATGTTTGATAATAGCATACATATAGCAGAAAACATTCTGAATTGGTATCTTAAACTCCATTCGAGTGAAACTTGAAATCCTTTTATAAGCCTTAAAATTCAATAAGATGCAAATCCTTTTGTTAATGTCTAAGATTTTTGTAATGATAATCTATACATTCAAATACCCTCAATTTTAACTGACTCAAAATCCTTCTTTTTTGTGACTGTGACTAACAGTCATTGAATTTAATTATTTTATCTGGTCAACTTGGACAAACTATTACACTTTGGTAAGATAAAAGTTACAAAATCTCCAGGATTTGAAATCACTCAATCCACTTGAAGCTTTGCATTACTTAAATCTGAAAGATGGCTTATGTTTGGAGGTTAATCCAGTATCCATGTGGGTTTTCCTTATACTCTACCAAACAGTTAATCATGCAAAAAATGGAAAACATATTTTTGAGGATTCATCTGATAATTTAGTAGTAAGTACCTGTTAACAACACGACTTACAGTTGGTTGGACAAAGATATGAACCCTGCAATTCCAACCACATAAACAAGTACTTCGTTAGTTGTGTGATTATATATAATATAGAGAAATGTGTGAAATTGTCCAACAGAAAATTATTAACATTTGCTAAAAAGGGAATCCGGATCATTCACAAATAGACTTCATCCATTACCAGAAGAACTGAAAGGATCACATACAACAACAACAACATACCTAGTGTGATCCCACAATTGTGAAAAGATCACACAAGGTCTATAAAGTTACACCAGGAGAAGCCCTAATTGCCCAACATAGATTGCTGGTCCAGATGTGAAGCAAAAAAGGAGAAAAGTAGCAATAAGAATTTGATGATGGACATTAAAAGGTAAGAACCAAAAGCATTTAACGACAAACTATTGAAGGCACCATATGGGAGTTACAAGCTAGCACAGATACCTAGGGGAATGAAATAATGAGTTGCACTAAGAAAATAACAAGTGAAGCTCTAAGCATGTCTAAAACCTATGACTTCGACCACGAAAAATCATGGTTGTGGAATGAGAAGGAGCAACAAGCTATCAAAGCAAAATGGGAGTGGACAGTAAGTTATCATCAGCAGAAGATAAAAAGCTTTTGAATAGTATAAGAGAACAAAGAGAGGAGCTAAGCAGACTATTAACAAAACTAGAGACAAAGCCTTACACAACCTGTACCAAAAGTTAGGACGCAGATAGGAAAAAAGAAATGTTTAAGCTATTCGAGCGAAGAGAGAAGAGGAGTAAATACGTGAACCAAGTCAACTGAACTAAAGATCTCCACAAGTTTAAGAGATAGTGAGATCAAAGAGAGATGGAGATGCTACTTCAATCAATTGCTTAACACAAATCACAAAGGTAACTACATAGATCTTCATACATCCACAACAGACAAAAAACTTTGCTGCACACGTGAAATTAGGAGGGTGTTTGGATTGGCTTATTTTAAGTGCTTTTTGGCTTTTAAGCTCTTTATTATGATTGGGAAAAATAAAAAGTGCTTTTAGGCACTTACTTTTAGGCCAAAAAAGTACAAAAATAAGCTAAAAGCCAAAAGTTGAGTATTCCTAACTTATGGCTTTTAGCTTTTAGCTTATAAGCTATTTTTGAAAAGCCAATCCAAACACCCACTAGGTACAGTGAAATAAAAGTTACTGCAAAGAATATGAGTTACAAAGATTATTCCGCAGATAATATCCCAATAGAAGTTTGGATGTACCTTGAAGAGGTAGAAGTGGTATGGCTAACCAAACTAATCCATTTAAGAAGTGAACAGATTCCAATGTATAAGAATAAATGTGACATTCAAAAGCGAACTATTGTGGATGTATTAAACTTAGTCAAGCATGAAATTCTAGGAAAGAGTGGTAGAGTATAGACTCTCATCACAAGGTTGACACAGAACCAACTGGATTTATGCCTGGTAGATCTACGACAAAGGCTCTCCCATTTTATTCATCTACCTAGAGAAGGCATATAACAACTGGGTAAGTAAAGTCTTTGGATGCTTGAGAAGAAAGAGTTCATCTCAAATATACAAATAAAATAAAAGGATATTTATGAGGGAGTGGGCACACGTGTGAAAACAATGGCCAGAGATACCACATGAGTTCTCTATAACTATGGGGTAACACTAACAATCGAGCTTGACCTACACTTCTTTCCCTAGTTAAGGATGAGTTCACCACTAGTATACAGGCTGAGGTTAAATTCTGCTTTCCACTTGCAGAGTGTTAATTGATGAAACAAACAACCAAAAGATGGAAATACTAAGAAACAGCTCTATAGAGTAAAAGTTTTAGAAAAAGTAGAAGCAAGAACACAACGCAGATTTACACGCCGCATAAGAAGAACAAAGTTGAACAGAGATTAAACAAGTGTGTGTGACTAAACTTAGACAATTCAGATATCTATGTTAAGTTGTTCAGGAGTATGGAATGATAGATGAAGATTTAACATAGAACTAGAATAGGACAACTGAAGGTAAGCACGAGAATGCAAGGCAATAAGAACCCTATCAAACTCAAAATCAAGTTCTATAGAATCATCGTGAGACCAGCAAATGTCATATGAAAATGATTGTTGAGTCTATGGCTTTCTTCATGGACCTAGCATTAAGATCTCTAGATGCTAATCTATGTACTTCAATCTGATGTCTTGCAAAATTTAAGCAATACTTACTTTGCTACCTGACGCAAAGGCCTTAAGGCAGGAGCATAAAGGTCATTACAAATGCAAATAACCTGCGAATGAAACACACAAGTTGAGATTTGAGAATGACATGCCTAGTTAATATACAAATGAACATATTTAGACAAATTCACTCTTACAGGTCTTAGCAAAGATGCTTTTTGATGCCTCTTTTTTGATGACTTCTGCCCAGCATTTCCTCCCTCGGATTCATTTTCTTTGCCTGCACGCAATTTTCTGTCAGCAGAAACCTGCATTGCTAAAGCACACATTGTTATTCTATCAGAAACATACATACTGTCAAGAAAAAAGATATAGGTCCAACCAAAGGTTGAAATTCACTTCATAATTACTATGAAAAATATATGGTGCCACAAAGTACTCCATATTACTGATATTATCTTTCCCTCAAGTTCCTGCAGACCAACTAATTTACTAAGCAAGTACCAAGTGCAAGTTTTTTCAAAGGTCTTTAAGAATGTCCGGCCCTTCCCCGGACACCGCGCATAGCGGGAGCTTAGTGCACCAGGCTGCCCTTTTTTTTTAAGGATTTGTGAGTCATAAGCTGCATTAACTAATAAAGCTAGGGCTAGAAATCTTACATTTCAATAAATTTGTTTATCTTTGAAGGTGCACCCAAAACAAAAAGGATGGCTCGACTCCCAACAACTTACTGTAGTAAGCAAGTACCAAGTGCAAGTTTTTTCAAAGACCTTCAATGATTTACGAGTCATAATCTGCATTAACTAATAAAGCTAGTGCTAGAAATCTTACATGTCAATGAATTGCTTTATCTTTGAAGACCAAAAATAAAATCAGATGGCTCGACTCCCCACTTTTGGAGTGACTAGTTGATTTATAAAGTTGAACATATATGTATTATTCAAGCTGTAAAGTAGAAAGCTAGCAAAATATACACTCCATTGAAAATTAATCAGCAGTAGGTACAGACGGCCTTAAAATCAATCTGTGCATGTCCAAATTAAAATTCTTCACAAATCTTAAGTTCTTTTTACTTCTCGTTTATGAGACAAGCAAGAGGGGTGCGAGGTGCTGAAATGGCACAAATGACTCTTCAGGAGCCAGTACATAAAGTTTTCTTACAGCCATAAGTTATTACCCGTCATAATGGGATTACTAAAATTACCAGGGCGAAACAAATCAAAAGCAAATATGTATATTACCAATTTTAGGATGACCTCAACAGCTCCCTTTCCATCATTAAGAGCACCATCTATTTCATCAATAACCTAGAACGGCAAAAAATGAACCAAGGTTCACAAATAAAATCGTAAGTTCTGCTGAAAAAGATTTAAAACTGAAATCACAACTATATTCTGACTAAATATTTGGGCTTTGAATCATCAGAGGAAGATTAAAAACAAAAATTTAGAACTTAAAACTGACCAAACATTTGGGCTTTGAATCAGCATTTATAGAGTTCATTTGAACCACATCATGTATTTTAGCTTCAATGCTGGAGGATGATCGATCATCACTTGCATTAATCTGCAAAGGAAACATTTCAATCAACAGATAAACAGACATCTATTACTCCACATTAATTTTATCCAGAGGATATTCAGGATTGGAGGTAGGTATAAAGGCATTTTGAGATTGTGTAGCTCATATTCAGCAGGGAAATCAAATTTTGTCATCAACTTATCCATGAAACTTGAGAAAAGCCAAGCATACACTAGAATGTTGGCACAGCAGAGGGCGTCCGTCCGTTTCGGGCTTCTAATATGTAGGTCGAGTTGAATTGCACATGCTTTTTTTCATCTGAACTGATTTAAAGAAAATACAATTCCCGGAAAATTTCTTATTCAAAATAAGAGACATAAACCACTAGCACCCAGGGATTAGACATATGTAGAATTTAAGTGTGGAGTCAAGTATACTTGTTATTCTAGCACATACTAAACAACAACACCATAACCAGTATAATCCCACAAAGTGATTCTAGCACATACTAAAGAGTAGAATAAATTAAATAACTTTTTCAAATCCTTCATGGTAACAAAATAATTCATAATGTGACTTGCAATGTGCTAACAATCTCTTGCCAGATCTCTTTCACAATGATTGCGATAATAAGATAAAAAGGAGATAAAAGTTTAAATGAACAACTATATGGGACTGTTTGAAATGAGTAGGTTACAAGACCTCAACCACTCGATACCCACAATGCTGAGCAGCAACATGTGCAAGTGTTGTTTTCCCTAGCCCCGGAGGACCACAAAGCAAAAGAATCTGCAAGCAATTGGGTTCTCACAATTTAGTAAAATTAGAATAAAAATGAGAAAGAAATAAGGAACTAATAAACAGAGGACAAACAGGTGATAAGTATAAAACTTACATTATTTCTATATATGCAATATGTACCATAGAGGATTGGTGAGAACAGTGATCAACTTCACATAATAGGGATATGACCAGAGATGCAAAATGATGGAAGTCCATAATGAGGTATAATCTGGCATCCGGACCACTAATCTAGGACTGCATTGAGAAGTAGATGGTAGAGGAAGACTATTCAAGGCTTTCAAGCACCATTGTCTGCCTTCTCAAAAATAGCAGTCTTGGTCCATACTAATCCATAATAACAGTCTTGGTCCAGATTTTTTTACGGCCTGGTTTAACATTATCATCACTCTAGAACCAGTGGTTATAATGGTGAAATCATAATTGTTTCTAAGATCATTGTCCAAAGTAGCTGAGTAGTATGAGCAAATATGACTTGGCATGGCTGACATACAAACATCAAATATGACGCCAGTCTTTTACAACCCCAAGTGCTTCTTATTTCATTATTCATCCATTCATTCCTTTATGTAACAAAATATATTATGGATTTTGTTCGTTATTCTCTTCATAGGTAGTCTAGCAGCCACATGCTATTCACTCCTTTCAAAATTATAAATGTTTGACATATATAGTTTTCTCTTCATCTGATTCCTTGAATCTACCTTATCATTGCTCTAAGAATAACTATACTTGTTATAATAACAAGTAGTCACAAGGCTTAATGGAAGAAAAAAATTTAGAGGAAATGTTGAGAAAATTATCACACATCCAGATACCTAAGGATATTTAAGAATCAAAAAACTAATCACAGGAAAAAATCCTGACTCCTATAGACAAACACAACCAAACACATGGCAAAAAGAAACAAACAGTTGGTGAGTCCAAATATATGAATATTTCAGTTGATTAGGCAGACTATGACTTCAGACTCAGCTGAGCTTGATTTGATCACAAACTGTTGGACCACCTACCTCAAAACTAGAGCAGAGCCATGATGATAGGAGGAGCACAGCTGTCAGACTATCGATGTTCATGGTAAGTAGGGTAAGGTTTTGAAAACTTCAGTTAGGTAATGTCGGTTTTCAGTTTTTAAAAAATGTACCATCACCATACCAAATTAGTTTGTATGGTTCAGTACTTCTAAGTTCAGTTTCGGTTTGTGTGGGACGGCGGTAACCACTGTTTGTCAGATTTCAACTTACATACATTGGAGAATTATGACTTCGATAACGGTGGGAACTCTTTCATGCTTGAACTGAATGAAAATTGTCCAGTGTTGGCGGGAAACTACACACATTTTTGAGTAATCTATATTGTATATGACCATACGTAATTAAGTATCTAGTTTATATATAGTAATAGAAACTTTTAGCTGAAGAATTTTCAGATTTTGGTCTTTTATTAGTTTATATTTAGATTAATTAAATTATTACATGTATAATGATATAATTTATATGGATTGTATATGTAATTAAGTATTTCGGTATTTTTTCTATACATTCCAATGCCATACCAATACCAATATTTTAAAAATGCATACCAAATACCGTTGTACCAAGACCGAATTGCAAAAAAATTTGGTTTCGATACAGTAATTCGGTATTTACCAACGTATGCACATGCCTAGTCAAAATCAAGAAAATGACATGATAGACTGCAAAGTAAAGAGAGGCAATCACCAATCATAGTGCAGAAGCAATGGCTGATCCCTTCTTAACAAGTATAAAAGGGAAGTACCACCTACTTGTAAAGTCTCATTGAAAAAGAGGAAAAAGCCAGCAGTTCAATAAATGGCAGGAGTGATTTCCGTGGGGGGGCAACTTTTGGTGTTAGCTCATTATTTATCTTATAGTTTAGGGGTTTTATCCATCCTCAGTTTCATTGTCGTGTTATAGCTTAAGGGTTTTACCATCCTTGGTTTCATTGTTTGTTGACTGCATCATATAGTTACTACTATTTGAGAAGATGAATATTTCAAAAGAAAACAGATAAACAGTGCCTACAATAACATTGTGAAACATGAAAAACAAAAAAAAACAAAAAAGAAGATTAGTATCATCACTTTCATCACGTGTGAATAAAAGATCAGATCAAGACAAGCAATAAAGCACACCAGCTTAGGGTCTTTCAGAACAATCTATAAGATTGACAAGGGACAGATAGCCTAGTAGTAAGGGCCATCCACCTCAAACTACAAAGTTAGAGGTTCGAGCACCAGTGGAACAAAGTGGGAAAAGGGCCAATTTGACTGACCTTTTGTTCTGGAGGACCACCTTTTCTTTGCTTCTTGTCCCAAAGGTCCTTAATTCTGTCTGAATCACTATTCTCTAGATGCATATCATTATGAGCTCTCTCATTGTCTATTCTGGGCTCTCTGCTATTTCCAAAAGAACTCCTAGAAGAACGTCTTGGATGTTGAACAGCCAACGAATGCCGTTTCAGAGAAGACAAGACATCATCTGTAGTACTCTTAATTTCAACCCCAAAAACACAGGAATCCCATTGCTTCAACCACATTAGTACCTACAGGAGAGTGACCAGAAGTCAAGACCCCAAAGCAGAATCTCTAAGAAAACACCTAAAAAAAACTGATAGGTGAAAACACCTTAAAATTTAAAACGAAATACTAAGTAGAAACCATTATAAGAATAAACAAATTGTTAATATATGTAGTACCTGACGATTTGTTTGCTCATCACTGAGAAGCTCTGTAAACGAACTAGGAGCATACTTATCCACCCAAAGTTGCTCATTCACCACAGTTCCTATTGGAAGATTTGCTTCATTTAGATCTTCAGAACTAGCTTCCAGAGCCTTCATGACAAAGGAGGAAAGTTTTCAAGGAGGAACAAAGATCTTATACATAAGAAAACATGTATAAAATTGTTGGAAACTTTATCTACAAAGGTCAATGCTTCATTTCACAAAATCTCCAATTCATCCAATTGAAAACTAGGGAGGGGAAATGAGGTACAGAGACAACTACTGAACCGACCAACATACTATCCCTCCTACTGAAAAAGGAGCATGGGGAATTAACATATTTTCTTCAAAAGCCAAGTCGGATAAAATGAGGAAGTACTATTAGTATATTTAGTACACTAACTGTCAAATTCGACGGGCAGAAAGAAAGAGCAGAAAATAAAAAAGTCCCAGGAGAACAAATACAACAACATACCCAGTTGAATCCCATAGTGTGGGGTCTGGGGAGGGTTAAGTGTACGCAGACCTTACCCCCACCTTGGAAGGTAGGGAGGTTGTTTCCGAAAGACCCTCGGCTCAAAAGAAAACAAGGGAAAAGAGTCAGATACAGACAAGCAAATCGAAGCAATGCAGCTGGGTATCTGGACAAATGAAAGAAGGAAATAATGCAGGACTTCAAAAAGAACTATCTGGACAAGATAGGATAGTTACCTCCTTTTCGTCCTCTTAAAAGGAGCTTATAGCTGATAATTCTTTTCCTATTTTCCTCCATTTTAATGTGCAAGACAGTTCAGAATTGTAGCAACATTTTCAGAGATTCGGGAACCTTACTCAAAATCTCAACTCTTTTTTTTTTTTTTTCGGTAAAGCTTACTCAAAATCTCAACTCTTGTGAACTGATCGTGTTCCTTTTCTATTTGATAATACTACTTGTTATTACTTATTCCATTGATAAGTATGAATTGATTGTGTTCTAATCATGGGCTTCAGAGGATTCCGTAAATATCAAAGAGAATTTCAAAATACTTTTCCTCTTATCTTTCTTCTGTTTCAATTTGATAGGATCATTCAGAGAAAATTTAGCTTTATAGTGGAGAATGAATTGAGGCATAATTGTTAATTGATTAAATGACTGACAGAATGATAGTGAGCATGGATGGTCTAATAGAAACCGCACCTTTGTGAATTGATCGTGTTCCACTCTTTGCATTAGGACCCTAACAGGTTCCTGAATAAGACCTGCATATCATCTGCACTTACTTAGATATTCAGTGTAAATTGGAGATTTGAGCAAACAAAAGATGGAAAAACAGCACAGAGCATGTCAACAAAATGTAGAGGATAAATTATTAAGCAGAGCACAAAGATGATTTGGAGTATTACTTTCACATTCGTAATCTTTTAGAGTAGATACTGGAATGCTTGATTAACTCCAACTAAATCATATGAGAATTTCCTTTATGCCTGATATTCAAGAGGACGGTTATTTGGTTTCGCTCAATGCACTTCAAGATCACCTATACAGGTAGTTAGGAATCTTTTACCCCTGTGCTTCCTATCTCTCTCTCTCTCTCTCTCTCTCTCTCTCTCTCTCTCTCTCTCCAGTGTGCATCTCTCCCACACTATTCTTGTCTCTGCCTCAGTCCATAAATGATGATTCAAAACATATAGATTGTGCTTAGTTCACTATGATCAAAGACCTCACAGTTGAAGTAGACTAATACAACCGACTACTTAAAAAGAAAGTTTATATGGTCATACGCAAAAACAGCACTACAAAAAGAGTAAATATGGTCATATACAAAAACAGTAACATACAGCAACCCCTTAACTTTAAGCATTTACAATCATCCAATTACACTAGTATAACCACGAAGGAATCGGGAAAAGAGTTAAAGCAGGAAAAAATAAGCACAAAAGAGAATATGTGAAGGAAAATCCATCTATTTGCACTTCAATTCCCTTTCCTTTTCATAAAAATTCTGACCATAATCAAAATTCACTTATTCACACTTTCTTTTTGTGTTGGCATCTCTCTTTGCTTACTCCCTCACAAACCTACAGAAGAAACTTTAACCCGAAAATGTATGCTTCTTTAATCATTCTACTAACACTGGGTCAACATCCAACAATCACAACCCTCTGTAATCCATGGGATCCTAATAATCCATTAATTAGCTATTTCCTAGTGCAAGGAGCATAAAAACAAAGTGAATAGCTAACAACAACAACATACCCAGTGTATTCCCACAGGTGAGATCTAGGGAGGGTAGAGTGTAAGCACACCTTACCCCTACCTCGTCGAGATAGGGAGGTTGTTTCCGAGAGACGCTCGGCTCAGGACAAAACAGAAGCAAAAAGGCATAGCAGATAAGACATAGCAAATAATAGAGAAAGCGTAACATAGCATTCAGGGCAAAATAAAGCGATAATCGAAGCACAAGAAACAAAAGGTAGTACCAGAAATCTAAGGACGAGAAACTATGACAATAATGCTAATACTATCTACCCACCAAGCCTATCCCGCGGGAGAGCGAGACAACACTCAACTACCTTCTACCCTAATCCGCGGCCTACATTGCCCTCCTATATAAACTCATGTTCTCCACAGTTGTTGATTTATTGATTGGATAGGTAGGTGCATCCAATCCATTCTAACTAGGAAAAAATGGAAAATTTAACTTATCATATGTGCATGATATGGTATAAAGGAAAATGCCACATTTACCAATACAACAACATAGCCAATGTAATCCCACAAAGCGGGGTCTGGGTAGGGTAGTGTGTACGCAAACCTTACCCCTAAATCGTGGAGGTAGAGAGGTTGTTTCTGAAAGAACCTCTGGGTCAAGTAACACATATCAAAGCAGTTTTAAAAATAAAATACAGAAAGTAAAGCAGACATAACAAATACTAGATAAAACATCACATGATAGTATTCACAAAAAAATGGAATAAAATAATGTGATAACCGAAGAAAAAAAAAACAGGTAGTAACAAAAATTGAATAACTAACTGACCAGTAGAATATCCCTTTAGCTCCAATTTCTTAACCCTTTCATTTTCAACTCTAGATATCTTAGCATAAACCCTCTCACCATCATCCAAACCAGTAACAGGTATACAATCCCCATCAATCTCCGAAGCATACTTAGCCAGTATCTTCTCTCCCTCTTCCTCTTCCTCTTCCTGTTCCAATACAATTTGAAATTCTTAGTATAGATGTACAACAACAAACCAAAAGTGGGGTCTGGAGAGGGTAGCACCTACTACCTTGGGAGGTAGAGAGGTTGTTTCTAGTTGAGACTCAGCACAAAGACAAGCAATTGAAAGTATCTACTATATGTAAATCTAACTGATTAGGAATAATAAGTGCAAAGAATGTAGAAAGAAGTAAATGACCACCATTGGTTCCTCCTCCTCATCAGGCTGCTTCGGAGGCGAATAGCGTAGCCAATCCTCATCATTATCCTCAACTCTACTCCTCTTCTCCTCCGTAATTACTACATCCGACGACTCAGGATCGTCGGGTAGGACCCTTTTCTTAGCGTTGATCTGCGAGGGTTTAGGGGGAAGTGAGAGAGTGGGTTTCGGGTCGGATCCGGGTTCTGATTGAGGAAATTCGAGATCGAGGTCGTATTCTTCTTCGTCTTCAGGGTAAGTAGTAGTGTTGGCTTCGAGCCATTCGAGTTCTGCTGCATCAGGAAACTCTTCCATATCCTCCAATTGATTGATTCTCCGATTTCTCTCTCTCTCTCTAAAATGTCTTTTTTGTTATGTTTGGCGGGAAATGAGAAGTGAAAAGGGCGGCAAGGGAGTATAGATCAATTTCCATAATTACCCTCCATTGTTGGGGAATAAAGTTATCTCGGTATTAATTATTCATTTATTGCGCACTTGTTATCTCATACTCAAGGTGAGAGATTAAAATCTATATCTATATAAATATAAAAACGGGATATAAGACCGGTGACGTGGCACTCTCCTATGCCAAGTTTACTATTTATCTTTTTTCTTAGAATTTTGAGTTTTTCTCCTAATTATACACCTTTTATGTTTCAAAAAACACGGCTTAAGTTAAAGCGATGCTTTGGTGAAAAAAGCCGAAACATCGCCTCCTTTAGGAAAACGACAAGTCTCATAACAGACCACAAAAAAGTCTCTAGAACCACAGCAGTTCCAAAAACAATTTCAAGAGTAGATAAGTCTTATTATTATTGTCGTCAAGAGTTATAACGAGTCTCGTATTCCAAGAGTGGATGGTAAGATTATGGCAAAAATATTCAGTCCCCTCTTAGTCCGACGAAGATGGGTGGGTTTGACCCCAAGTTATCGGTTCATGGTCGCATAAGCCAAAAACATGTTTATCTTTTCATTAATTACATTAATTTATTTTGCTACATTTACCATAGACTATCTCTGCTGCCTGTCTCTTTGCTTTTCCTAATGTTACACTTTATTTTGATGCCTTCTTAATGCCATGTCTAAGAAGGTTTTCCAGGAAGTACTGAGATTCTCCAGCAACATCTGTCGTTTGCCAGCAGTAAGTTTTTACCATTCCTTTCGCCCTTCTCCCTTTCCCTTATTAATTTTCCTTTAGTAAAAGATAATTTTTGAATTCTTATAACAGTTGTCGGATGAAATTAAAGCATGGCAGCATGAAACACAGAAGCAGAGAGGTTGACGAATTAATTACAACATTTTGCTGACTCTTATACTTCAACGAGGTTACAAAATGGTGCTTTGAAAGATCCAATCATAATTCTTTTGTAATCTTAATCAATTATATATTTTTCATAGGACACTAAATATAACCTGCAGAGAGAACTCTTGAGCCGAGGGTCTTTCGGAAATAGCCTCCCTATCTCCCAAGGTGGGGGTAAGGTCTGCGTATACTTTACCCTCCCCAGACCCCACATTATGAGATTTCACTAGGTATATTGTTGTTGTTGTAGAGTTTACTTTGGTAATAGTAAGGACACACAATATTTCACATATTCTTTTATTAAAGAGGAATAAAATCATCCCACATAGGTGTGGTATGCTTTTCTTAAGTGAACAAATAAATGGAATTCCATGGAAAAGCTTGGTAAGTAGTGTAGATTTTACCCTCTTTTTTTTGTGAAGATTGCGATGTATTTCTATGATTGACAGGTTTAGAAAGTGAAAGATTTTTCGATGGTTGCTGAACTAAAGCCAAACCAGCAGCACAACGCAAGCGATGCTCATGCCGAGGCAACAATTGAGAAGATTGAAATTGAAGCAGTTGAAAAAATTTCACTTTTGTTGCAAGAGTTTTTTGAAAATATTTGCTATTTTTGTGTTTTAGTTTTTACTACTTTCTATAAGAAGAAAAACCATACTTCTCATTTTCTTATCCACTGTAATTTTGTACTATTGTCAAAGAAAACACTACTCTCATGAGAAATTGTCCAAACATGTTATTTTCAAAAGTTGTTAGTATTTTCATTGTATAATATGTACTCATCTGTTTTATTCTAAATTAAACTATTTCTACAATAGAGTTTAGGAAAAGAACTTTTAAAGTTGTTATGTATATTTCGTTGTATAATATGTACACCTTGAATTTTATTTTTATATAAACCTGTTTAGTTGCACACAAATTTTAAGAATAATACATCAATATTATATTAAAAAAATCACTGTTAACAGAAGTATATCAATAATAATACATTGTTACATTGTAGTAACTCATGGTAAAATCATTAAGGATTTTTTTATTAGTAAATTATCGTTTATAAATTTCAGAGCATTATCTATTTTGCTACATTTTGTTTATTCTTTATTTTTATGACCGCGCGAAGCGCGGGTGAATTGACTAGTTACTACTATATATAAGAGACAACCAAAGGGCCTTTGTAGTCCTCACAAAAGTTTTCAATAAAATGGCAAACTTTTCAATTAATTACTTTTAGGTCTTGATCCTATTTTTTAAAGTCAAATTTATTTTTTATTCTTATGGTCTACTTTTCAAAAGTTATTGAACCTCCTACCGTGTTTTTCTTTTTTTTTTTTTTTTTTTTTTTTGTTTCCTATCCAACCGATGTCACCGGAGCTCGATTAATCCGGATTCGCTTCGCGTAGGGTCTATCCGGGGAAAGCGCTCCCCATAAAAAAATATTCATACCCAGGCTTGAACCCGAGACCCCTGGTTAAGGAAGGAACAACCCTATTCGTTGCATTTTATTTTCTCTGTTACTTTCTTCTATTGATCTTATCTATTAACCTAAAAAAATAGTAATTTGTACGCTAGATTCTTGCTTCTTGTTGCTCTCTGGTTTTCTCCTTTTTCATTTGTTGCTTATTATATATTTTTACATGCAGACATTACTTTTACTTTATATTTGTATTATGAAATTTGAGAATTTCTGAAAGTTCTTTTACTTACATGTAGGCAATTCTTTTACTTTATGTTTATACTTTAGTGAGCTCAGGTGTGTTTAAAAAGATTTTTACTAAAATGATTTTCAGATAGTTTTAAAAATCATTATATGATGCTATATAGTCTAGAAATGAAAACAATGTTATCAGTGAAGATCATGTTATCTGTAAAATACCCTGCTTGGTTAACTATAATTAATCTTTTAAACACAAAATAAGTTTGAAGCAGGGCTAAGTTAGAGTGTCGACTGCGGATATGGTCGGGTTCGGTAGCGCTTGGGTTCAATTATGTATTTGTCTTAAAAGTCTATTAAATATGTATAGATTATTAATTTAGAAATAAATAACTTCAAAAATCATGATTGAGAAATCATAAACTTCAAATTCTGGCTCCGCATATGATTTGAAGTAAATAATTTTATCAAACCGGAAATTAAAATATTAAAGCACTGAAATGATAGTTTTGCTTTTATATATTGAAAATAGACTTATTTGAAATTTAATTATTACTAAAATCAACTATACTTCTTTAATTAAAATATCTACTTTTATATCTTGAGTGCCTCGTGGAACTAGTAGGGAAAATAATACTAAATATTTACCCCAAATTGACTATATTTCTAATATTATCCGAAATGGTCATTTTACACATTATTATACATTACTAGACTAAGTTTAAAAACTGTCTACAGTAAGTGTATAATTTTATTTTATTAAAAAAATATTATTATTACATGGGGGGTAGGGGAAGGGGATTACAACTTGGGGTTTCGAACCCTCACCAATAGGGTGAAAGTTCAGGTAGCCAACCAACTGAACTACTAGATCCCTACCGGTAAGTGTATAGTGTTGTATACCGTGTGTAGAAACACAGTTGCAAAAATTACACACCATGTCTATTTGGAGAAAATATTTACCTCTAATACTACCCGCAATGGTCATTTTATACATTATTATACTAAGTCTATAAATTGTCTATAGTAAGTATAAAATATGGCTACGCCAATGTAATATTTTATGATAGATTGTTTATTACTGAAATTCTCTCATACTAATAACACTACAATCCCGATATTAGATATCCTATAACTTTAATTATTTCAACCAAATGTGCGATAAACTCATCCCAAATTTAACTTCGGGATTAATTATCCCTTATCCCTCATACCTAAGTAGTCCTGAGTTCAAGTGTTTGCTATGAGTATTTTACTCAATTTTAGATATATTATATATATTTATGCGGCTTTTATCTGGATATGTCAAATTATATAAATGTTTATTCGGTTTAGCAATTTAATTTTTTGCAACAAGAGGGAGAGATTTTTTATAAAATATATACAAGGGAAAGGCTCAAATATGCCATCAAACTATCACAAAAGGTTTATTCATGCCACTCGTTAATAGTTGGGCTCAAAAATTAATGTCACTCGTTAAATAAAGGTTTTAGATAACGTCACGTGACAAAATATGGTAGTAGTAGAGTTCTGTTAGTGAGTGATGGCATATATGACCCAAAATGGTAACGGCGGTGGCATTTTTTAGCCCAACTATTAATGGGTAGCATGAATGAACCTTTCGTGATAGTTCGATGGTATATTTGAGCATTTTCCCTATATACAATCCTGTCAAAACATGCAACTTGCATACAACTATTTTTTGTACAATCCGGTCAAAATATATAAATATATAACCTACATACAATTTGTATACAAATTATGTGGTTGTATGTATTTTGTTTATCGTGCGTATGTCGCATTATGTCCAGTGATACATTGGACATACAAGTAACATATACCTGAAATATGAAATACAAAACAACATTATTCTTCTCTCGAGTTTCAACTTTAAATCTGAAATTCTAACAAAAACCAACTCAAAATTGACATATAAACTCCAAATGAAATTCTCAATCGTTTACCGTTACGTCAATCCAAATAAATAACAAGGTGGAAAAATTCAATTTCTAATTTAAAGCTTTAATAATTTTTAGTGGCTATTTAGTGAAGTTTTTCTCGGATTGGGTGTGCTTGGTGAGAAAGAGAAGGAGAAAGAGAAAAAATGTGGAAGATTATAGCTTTAAATGGAGAAAACTAGAGCCTAATGTCTTGCATTTACTATAATTGATAAACGTGTTGTTATATTTTGTAATTGAATAAAACTACACCTTATTGATTATGAATCTTGAAGTAGCTTTCCGATGTAAAAATTTATATATTTGTGTCTATACTAGTAAAATGAAATGATCCAACAAGAGCGAAGTAAGATACCAGGGATTGGTTTTACTTCAATCAAATTAAAGGGTTTTTCCTTCTTCTAATTTCTCACTCGATGTATGATATTTATAATTGAGTTCGATTAAATCAGAACTCGCACAGATAGAATAATAAATAAATAAATAAATAAAGTTAGAGGCTACCATATAGTTGTGGCGTTGATGTTTCATGAGCAATATTGCGATTTCTTTTAGCAGAGGACCCTCTTACGTATATCTATATATAAATACTGAATTATCAAAAAAAAAAAAACACTTTGAATATAATAGTTGGTCAATAATCAAAGATGACTTAGAACCTATAGTTTGTTATCAACATAATTACTTTTTGAAAATTAAAAAGCAATCGCCAGATGAACAATCGTTTTTGGGGATACGCAGGTGAAATGTATTGTATTGGATTGACTATTTGTGGATTTACAAAAAAATATTTATACCTGGTAATTATATTAATTCCATAAACACATGACACATATTTTTACATATATTAATATCATCTATAAATCATAATTAATTAGGGAAGCAATTGGGGATTTGGGTTTACTGGGTCTGGCTGGATGTAAAATAGGTATGATTCAACAGTAGATTTCAGGCAAACTGGGAAGAAAGTAAATTAAAAAAGAAAAAGATGGAAAAAAAGAAAGAGCAAAGAGTCAAGTCTCGATCGGTTACAAAGTAAGCACACGGTATCATGTCAAGGTACCATATTTCATGTTGTAATTATTGTATTGGATTAAAAGTAGAACTCTTTGCTTTTTAATGAAGAAATAAAAGAAAAATACAAGTCAAAGTTGATATTCTACTCCCACAAAAAATAATGTGAAGTCATTTGATTATCACAGAAAAAGTCCTCCCCAATCAGAGTCATAGTTGACCCGCTCTTTTAGATCTTGCTTTTATGAGCCAAATCATGCTCTTTTAGATCTTGCTTTTATGAGCCAAATCATTCTTCTCGACTTGCTTATATTAAACCCAAATCAAAAATCAATTGCTCAAACAAAAAATCATCAGAATGCTAATAATAACCTTTCCCGTGATATCGCCATCCTTATACTTGCTTCTAAAATTTCCCGGGAAATCGCTTTTATGGTTCAAATGTGTTTGCAAATCATGGCGTTCTCTAATTGAAGATCCCTAACTCATCAAGTTTCGCAGCGATATGTCAAAAATGACGTGAATCGTCAGAAAATCTTCTTTTTTGTTGTGAAGGTGGCAACAAGAGCGATTATTTCTACTCCGTAGACGCTCCACTTCAACATGATTTCGTTGCCTCCCTTCTCAAGCTTCCAATTACAGGAATTAATCAATTGAGTAGAGTATGTTTTACTAGTTCTTACAGTAATGTATATTTCTTTTAGTTTTCCCTTGCGATTTAATCGTTTTGTGGAACCTGGCCATGAAAGAATCAGGAAAATCCCTAGTCCAATCATTAAAAAAGGGAAGGGAAGTGGTTCCTTGCCATTTATGGTTTTGACTACATTTCCTCTACCGATGATTATAAATTTGTTAGAGTATGAAAAACATTATGTTAATCAAAGCAATACACCACATTACAATACAATACGATATATCATTATGGGTGTGTTCGGCGGAGGAAAATGTGTTCTTGAAAAATAAGTGAATTTCTACTTATTTTCCCATATTCGGTTGAGTGGTGAAAAATAAGTGAATTTCTTATTTATTTTCTCATGTTCGTTTGGTTGGTAGAAAACATTTTCGGAAAATACCACCCATGCCCCACCACCCCATACTACACCAACCCCCGCCCTCACCACTCACCACCTACCCGGAGCACCCATCCACCACCCTCCAACCACTTTATCTTCACCCACCCCTATCTGATGCAGGTCGAGCTCATCAAAGCTTTCCACACAAAGCCAAGCTAAGAAGCTTGAGGACCTTCAAGGCTTATGCGTGAGGATGGAGAATTGAGAGCGAGCTTTGGGGATATTTGAGGGATTCAACCTACTTGAAGACAAAGAAGCTCAAGTAGTTAAAGAAGAGAAGTACGAGATCGAATAAGACAGGGTCGATCAAGGGTGGAATAGAGAAGAAGATGGTTATTTATCCAAAGATGTTGTTCATTAAATAGAAGCCATCATCCACAAGGAAGACCAAGCAAGGCCCTTATTTTATTAAGGGTATTTTTGTAATAAGCCTTAGTCTTTTACTCTTAGCCTAGCTTAGTATAAAAGTAACCTTATGTCATTTTAGAGTTAGATTTTGATGAATGTTGTTATAGTTTCTCTGGAGAGAGATTGTGAGAGGCTTTTGGTAAAGCTCTTGTTGAACCTTGTTTGGAAAACTGAGTTGCTAGGGATTGTACTACAATTCCCTTGATGTCCATTTAATAGGTTTAGGTGCTTTGGCATGGTTAATTCAATTGAGGTATTAGCTTTAACATAGCTTCGGTTGCTTTTGATTCCATCTTTTGTATCTACCTTATATCCTTTATTTTATTGTTCTTAGTTTCTTGTTTCCGCGTCTTTAATATTGTATCCAACCCACCACCACCCACTATCCCTCGCAACCACCCGTCCCACACCAAATTTAACCACACAAACTTTCCATTTTTATAAAGATAAAATTTAATATGAAGTAGAAAATTCGGGAGCGAGTAAAGGGTGGATGTAAAAAGTCAATTTTTTTTTTTTCAAAACTGTTTTAAACAAAATTGCCTTTTACGGAAGGGTGTTGGGGAGGGGGGGGGGTAGAAAACCAAAATAAATAAAAAAGCTTGTCATAACCCTTTTTTTGTTTAAAATGACTTTTTGGAGGGTGGTGGGGCGGGGGGGGGGGGGGGGGGAGGTGTCGTAGAAAACCAAACTAAAAAAAACCATTCAAAACTTTAAAAAATAAAATAAAAAATGGAGGGGTAGTGGTGTGTTTGGGGGGGGGGGAGGGATAGGTGATGTAGATAACCCAAAAATAATAAATTTAGAAACAAAAAAAGAAAAAAGAAATATTGGGGTTGGGGTGGTAGGTGGAGAGGTGTGTGGGGGTTGTGTGAGTTGTTGGGGTTTGGTGATGGGACTGGGGTGGGTGGTGGTAGGGTGATTAGTGAAATGCTGACTAGCTTTAATTAGGGAAGATAATTTTTTACATTTTTAAAGAACTTGTTTTTCTAAGTAGGCGTTTGGCCATGAAAACGAAATATTTTTCACTTTACTTGATATTTCGGAGTTGGAGTTGAAGATGAAGTTGTGTTTAGTTATAGTTTTTGCAAAGAATATTTAGTTGTTTGAATGTATTGAAAGTGGAAAAAAGTAAAAAGTTTGTTGGTGTTTTCTAAATTCTAAATATAATTTCAAGTTATATTTAAAATTTTCATGATCAAATATTTATTTTTAAATAAAGTAAAAATATTTTCCAAAAAAAATAATATTATTTTTTAACCAAACAAACTGAGAAAATTGAAACAACATACGTGACAACCATCCAAACAAAATGTTAAGGAAATGGAGAAAATAATTAGCCTAAAAAGCAAAAGGTAAAACAAAAAAAGAAAAGAAAAGTGGGGCCCAAACTGGAGCTTAGCAGAGGTAAATCGAAGATGCTCAAAATTAAGCTCAAAACAGTCCAAATTATAATCATCTTAGAGGGTGTTTGGATGAGCTTATTTATAAAATTTGTTTGCGAAAAAAAATTTAAAAAAATAAGTTGGGGTAGTTAACTTATTTTTTGAACATATGTTGTTTTCGAACTTTAATGTTCGCTTTTTAGATAATTTAAATCAAACGCCTAATTATTTTTTGAAGCTTTTTTAAGCTGATGAAAATGATTTTTGTTTAAAACCAAACATCAAAAACGCAAAAAAAAAGTGAAAAAACATAAAAAACAACTTAAAGCCCAATCCAAACGGGCTCTTAGTTCCTAAAGATTGTGTGTTTCGATTTGTTCAAATTCAGTCCAGATCTGGATGGTACATCTGAAAGGTATGTTCTTGAAACACCCCCTTTTGAGCTTAGATCCAATGATTGTCGCAATGAAATTGGAGGTGATTCTACTCTTGGACTTCATTGCCCATTGTAGCAGAGCCAATATTTACACTGGGTTCAAAATATGAAAGAAGTAAACATGAGAAAAGGCTAAAGGTTCACATATATACATAAATAATAATTTTCAGTGTTATTTTTCATCGAAAACCCCTAGGCCCAACTTGGCTCCGCCCCGTGTCATATGCTATGTTAAAAATTTCTTCTTTTTTTGTTTTCCCTAGTTAGATGTCTGAATATCAGCTATTCTGACTTTGTTCTTATGCTTCTTTTCACTGGGAAATAAGCTCTATGTTTCATTAAACTCAGTTATTAAATGGAACTTTCAGGTAGTACTGCTGTTTTTGTGTATGAATGACCATCTAAGCCAGCAAAATGCTGGAAACGAAAAAACAAGCAAAATCAGCGAAAACATTAAAAAGAGAATCAAGCATGGCTTCAGGCTCTAACACATTTGCCATAGCCATGTTGCACCAAAACTAATCAAGAATACATGGTTTTTTATTTGAGCTTAATTATATTGTCATTTCTGTTAAAAAGTTCTAGCTTTCCTTTCCTTCCACAACGAGAGAGAGAGGCCTTAGCAATTCCTTCTAGAAGAGAGCTAGGACAAGCCTACAAGGGGAAAAAAGCTACTAGTTGGCTAGAAAATTTGGCAGTGTAACAACAAATGGTTGATCTTCTTTACAAATAATGCATCTACTGCAAAGGTGAAGGCCTTTCTTTTGAAGGTTTTTGAGAGTGAGGCACTATCCAAATAAAGCATTTGACTTTGTAAGGAGCTTTGCTTCTCTAGACAGTTTTCCAGTTACAAGAGAGGGTGGGATGGGGGAGGAATAGTGAGCGAGAGATAGCACTTTTTACTGAAAAAATTCCCCCGGTATCGAGAATCCATTTGACATAGTCAGGCTTGGAGCTGAAAAGCAAGGCCGTTGTTAAGGAGCTGAAGCAACTGAAGATATCTTTCAATTTCCTGGCCATTAAGATTTCTTCTAAAAGGGATGTTCCAGTCATTAGCTTGCCTAGATAACCCCTTCTCGAAGGGTGGCACAGTTGCAAAGTATTCTCAACTATAGACTACTTTTTAAGAAGATGAAAAAGATGTATCTGTCCTATCCTGTCAATCTATAAACCTTTCTGTGCTTTCTTTCTGCCCATCTATTTTGAGGGTTAGTGTACTACTTAATATACTAATAGTACTTCCTCATTTCATCTTAGTTGGATTTTGAAGAAATTAACTCAGTTTCCCATGCTCCATTCTCTTAATAGGAAGGATAACATCTTTGTCGCTTCACTGGTTGTCTCGATGCCCCACTCCCCCTCTAGCTCCTTTGGATGAATTGGAGAGTTGGTGAAAGTTAAACTTTAACCTTTGTAACTAAAGTTCCCAACAATGTTATATGTGTCTTTTATGTATGAGATCTTGGTTCCTCCTTGAAAACTTACCTCCTTTGTCTTGAGGGCTATGGAAGCTAGTTCTGAAGATCTATACGAAGCAAATCTTCCAATAGGAATTGGGGTGGTGAGAAACTTTGTGGGTGGTGTTGGTGGTGGTGGTGGTGGTGTGGGGGGTAAATATGCTCTGAGTTCGTTTACTCAGAGCTTCTCAGTAATGAGCAAGCAAATCGTCAGGTGCTGCGTATCTTAGTAATTCATTTATTCTTCTAATGAATAATGATTTCTAGTTTGTATAATTTGAGTTAAAATTTGAGGTTCTCTTTTGGAGATATTCTACTTTGGAGTCTTGACTTTGTGGTTACTTTCCTGTGGGTACTAATGTGGTTGATGCAATGGGATTCCTGTGTTTATGGGTTTGAAATAATGTATACTACAAATATCTTCTTGTCTTCTCCTGAAACGACATCTGCTGGTTGTTCAATGTCTAGGACATTCAGTTAGGAGCTCTTTTAATAGCAGAGAACCCAGAGTAGACAATGATGAATGCAAACCATTATGAGCTCATGACAAATGACTATTCTATGGATGCAAACCTTTTTTTTTTTTTTTTTTTTTTTTTTGATGAAGTAAGTTGTTATATTCATATTCAAAAGCATCAAGCAGATGCAAAACTTTACAAAGAAAAGGTTAAAAACTCCAGACACTGCAAAAGAAAAACTATTAAGAGCTGGGAGTTTAAAACCATGAGCAAAAGACTCAAGGATACTAAGCCACTGAGAGGGAGCCAATGAAATCTAAAAGGGGGATAACATCATTCACAGGGGATAGATTGCTCCAACTAAAAAGGTTAACTAAGCACTTTGATTTTAGAGAACAGATAGGAGTTGAAGTCCCATCAAAGCATCTGCTGTTCCTCTCTGTCCATAAACACCAAAAAATACATGCAGGTATCATTTGCCAGATCTTGTTGATGGTTTCGTTCACTTTCCATAAGCTTCAACTTTCAACTGTTCCTTTTAAGCAACATGGGGTTGTCCAACTGATTCCAAAAATTGCTGTAAACATGTGCCAGAGATCTGCTGCAACAGGGTAGTGCAAAAAAAGATGGTTTACTGACTCTGACTCTTTTTGGCACATATAGCATCTGTTCACCAAATGGATCTTCTTCTTTTTTAAATTATCCAGAGTTAGTGTGGCATTTTTGAGGGCTGTCCAAGTAAAACACTTGATTTTGGTGGGTAATTCTGTCTTCCATATCAATTTCCAAGGCCAAGGATCAGTCAAAACATTGATAATATTCATCCTATAATAACTCGTCTTCACTGAGAACACCCCTTTCTTGATTCTTCCCATTTCAGGCTATCTGGTGTTTGTGAATTCACTGGAAACCCTTCCAAAGATTTAAACAGGTCAAAGATCTCTCCCAGTTCCCAGTCTTGCAAATTTCTTCTAAAACGGATATCCCAAATGTTTCCATCCCTGCTGCTTGCAACTGTGGAGTCTGGTTCTGTTGCTATTAGGAAGAGTCTAGGATGAGAGTCTTTCAGGGGAATATTAAGCAACCACTTATCTTTCTAAAACTTACAGGGGTGCCATTTCCAATCCTGGATGCAAACCATTATGAGCAGCTGTACTCTAATTAATCACTACTACTTCTTTTTAGAACTTTTCTCATAATGGTTTGCATCCAGAGAATGGTAATTTGAAAGGAATTAAGGACTTTTCTCATCATGGCTATGCTCCAGCTTTTGAGGTAGGTTGTCCAACAAATTATGATCAAATCAAGCTCAGCTAAATCTGGAGATAATCTGCCTAATCAACTGAAATTTTCCTATTTGTGATTCTCCAACAATTATCTCCTTCTTCCCATGTGCTTGGTTGTCATTGTTTGTAAGGGTTTCTAGGGAACCTTTCCTATTTTTAGTTTTTCTATATATATATATATATATATTCGTCTGATACCAAAGCGATCCTGGGTCTGCTTTAGTTTTTCTATATATATATATATATTCGTCTGATACCAAAGCGATAGGGGGTTTATATTTATTGTTTCAATAGAAATTTTTTGGCTAATATTTTAAACAATCCTACTCGGTACTTCCTCACCCCTTGATTTCTCTTATCATGTAGGTGTATTTCTTATTTTCTGCCTATTCTCCCAATTTTTCGTTTTTTTTAACGTTTTTTTACGTTTTTTTTTAACTTTGTTCAGTTATGAATCTTATTCTTATTACACTGTTCATCTCTTTCTCTTAATCTTGGTTCTAACCACACCTAGGATTACCGCCAACATCGTCCTTATCATTTTGGACATTAAAACGTCTTTCAAACACCAGGTATTTCTGAGTTAATCCATCGAAAGATATTAAGAAATTAAGAGAATAACTATATACTAAGAGTAATAGATTCATAATAAGTAAGTAATTACTCAAACATTATCAACATAATTTTTTAATTAAACATGAAATAATTTACATAGTAGGGAGATTGGTACGTAAAAACATAGATAAAAACTTACATGACTTGAAAATGGAGAGAGATTTCCCTTTCGGGGAACCCGAAAACTATTTCACACTAATAGAAAATTACTTGAAGGCTTAATACTATTTTACAAGGAAATTATATTACAAAAGGTTTTCTTAGGAAAAGGAGTTGAGGCATTGTGAAAGGGAAGAGGAATATGGAGAGGTTTTTTGAGAGAAGTGTCAGAAGTTTTCTTCTTTCTTGACAATTTTTCTCGATGATCTGCTCTTCCACAAACGCTGCTATTTATAGGAGTTTGGTGACTTCAATCATGGACTTCAAATTTTGCGAAGAATCTCGGTTCGGTCCGTCTTTCTTGGGCCCCATCGACACGCGAAACTTTTCAAAGGATACTTTATAATTTTGTCCGTTTGCTGAGCTGTCCCATTATTTTATAAAGCTACTACTTTATTAAAGATACTTTAATAAAGTCTGGTCTTCTTTTTCTGAATTGTCCTTCTCAGCTTTCCACCAAAAGTCTTCCTTCTTTAATGTCATTGTCTCATCTTCCTTTATCTTTCTGAGAAATGATGCCAAAATGTCTTCAAATGTCATTGTCTCTTCTTTAATGTCATTGTCTTCCTTTTCCTTTCTTTTTCTTTCCTGAAAAGTTCTCTTATTACTTTTTTCTTTTGTCTTTTTGCTAACCAATGTCTTCAATTGTCTTCTTTCACTTAGGCTCTATTATTTTCTTTACTAACTGACCTAAGTGTCTCAGATTACAGTAGAGAATTAGTCAAAACTCATCCGCGTCTACATCATTTGGATCTTGGCAGTCTTAAAAATCGTTACGAAAATTAATATCATCTCCTTCGAAATCTGAACTATGGACAGGTGACATACCTTGACTTGGAGATAATTTTCGGACTAGGATTTTTGACTGTATGTTTATCTTATTCTTTTGCCTGGAAATTTTTTTCTAGTGTCTCTTTTGCTATATTTTCTATTTTTTCATTCTTTTTCTTTTTTGCAAGTATGCTTTTCTTTGTAGAAGTTGCTCCTTGCGTAAGTGTCTTTGGTAGTCTCCGTCTTGTTTGGAGAGATGAACATTTCTCATCTTCACTTTTTGGCAAAGTGACAGCCATCAACGGATTTGATGAGTCTTTACTGCAATCGTTTGAAGGCCGACTAATTGTATCCTTACCCGATACAGTGGGTCTAACTGCATTCATTGGGGAATGCACACCCATCTCATCCATTTTTGTCTGAGATGAAGAACTCTGAGATTGCACCAATTCAAACTTAACCGCTTGCATTCTTTGTTCTAATATCTTCACTTGATCCAAAAGTTTCATTTTTTCTTGAACCAATGTCTCTTTCTGCTGGTTTAGTCTCTTGACTACTTGATCATAAGTAACAGTTGATCACAAAAAATTATCTTTGTCGTGTCTTTTTGCACGTTAATCTTGAGGGTTTTGTTTGTTTGGATTTTGTCCGAGTATGGGGAAATATAGTAGTTTGGACCCAACACTCTTTAAAGATAGCCTAATGCCTCAAAGAAATCATTAAAGCCTTTAAAAAGAGGTTTTCTTATATCTTTAATAGAATCTAAAACTTCTATCCAGGTCTGAAAAATATCATTAGTCCTACCATGGATTACAACATAAAATTGAAATTTCTTATCTGTAAAATACTGATAAAGTGCATTTAGAGTGGCTACAAAATGGCTAGCGTCTTTTTTATTATGTGATATCCATAAATTATCTACTAAACTAAACATGTCTGTTGTTTGTCTATTACATATTCTTGTAATACCTTAAAAGTTAAATTAGATGGTGGAAAAAATACTAAATTATTGGTTCCGAAATGTATTCTTTCTATAGTATTTCTCTCTAATGAAGAGGTAGGTCTAAAATGAAGGTTACCTAGATCTTGTCCGTCCGTATGTGTGTCTTGGGCCGAGGCTATGCTTTTTCCCCTTGTCTCGCTTTTCGAGAACTGGAAGGTCTCGTCGTTCAAATAAAAAATCGATTAGCGTAATCTTTAGTCTACTTAATTGTCGCTAAATTATTATCTTTTCCTTTTATATGTTCAAATTTTAAATTATAAATTGAAATGGTATCTAAGAAATTTAGCCATCGTCTCTACTACTATTTTTATCATTTATCTTTTGATAAAATTTAACTATAGCTTCATCCGTTCTAACTAGTATTTCTGGTTTATTTAGGATATATAGTCTAAAACTATTTAATCCATATATTACAGCTAAAATCTCTGCATCTATACTACTCATATTTCCTTTTTCTTTATACTTACCACTTTGATAAGCACATATCTTTTCTTCATTTTTATTACTATATTTATTGGGTTTTGCTTTTAGTACTGCTCCCCATCCTTCAAAACTACCGTCTGTTTCTATAATTAAATAGTCTGTTTCTAGAGGCATGTTTAAATCGGGAATGTTTTTATTTTTTCTTTTATTTTTTATACTAATTTAATGTCTTCAGTATTAAAGTGTTTTTTATCATTGGATCCAGTCTTTGAATATAATTGTCCTGCTATTTTTCCTAAATCTTTTATAAAATTTCTAACCTTATTTAGACAGAAATAGGCATGTAAGAAAATATCGAACAGAAAGGAATTATAAAAATAAACTAGAATGCTTTATTTGTGAAAGTGTAGAACACTTAGCAAATACATATCCAAAAAGAATAAATAATAAGACAAGAAATTCTTAGCTAATTGAAGATTTTCAAGAAACATTAATAAATGTAGACGAATATATGTCAGATACGGAAAGTATATATTCTATAGTAAATATAGACACTGAAGAAAAAATCAAAACACAAGTCGCACTCGGAAGTTTAAGAATTAATCAATGAAATAGATTAGAAAATCTAGACTTAGAAGCAATAGATAATCTAGCAAATATATGGAAGACTCTAACCATGAGTTCGAAAGAAATAAGTGGATTGATAGTAATGCACGTTTCTTTGTAAACGTATCCTAGTAGAGACAAAAGAGCTAAATTTAAAAATTGTTATATAGAAGGATGTACAATGTGTATAGAAAAAGAGTAGTACTAAATTAGGAGTACTTTTGGCTATATGAGGTTGTAACTTTATTTTACTTTCTCCTAGTACTACTCCTAAAAAGTTTATATAGTTTTTACATAATTACAATTTTTTCTTACTAATTATTATTCCATTTTCTACAAATAGTCTAAATACCGTTTGTAGGTGTCCTAAGTGTTCTTTAATATTTCGACTAAATACTAGTATATCATCTACATATACTAATACAAACCGTTTATGTTCTTCAAATATACTATCCATTTTTCTTTGAAAGAAAAATTGGCGGAGCTGTCTTTAATCCAAATGGCATTACTAACCATTCGAAATGTCCTTCAGGACAGGTGAATGCGGTCCATTCTATATTTTCTTCATGCATTCGTACCTGTCAATATCCAGATTTACAATCAAATTTGCTAAATATTTTCTTTCCTTGTATTCTATTTATTAATTCTGTTTTGTCTGGTAACTTATATCCATCTGTCCTAGTATTATCATTAAGTCATGTTCATCTCTCCAAACAAGACGGAGACTACCAAAGACACATACGCAAGGAGCAACTTCTACAAAGAAAAGCATACTTGCAAAAATGAAAAATAGAAAATATAGTAGAAGAGACACTAGAAAAATTTTTCCAGGCAAAAGAACAAGATAAACATACAGTTAAAAATCCTAATCAGAAATTATCTCCAAGTCAAGGGATGTCACCAGTCCATAGTTCAGATTTCGAAGGAGATGATATTAATTCTCAGGACAATGCATTTTAAGACTCTCAAGATCCAAATGATGTAGACGCAGGCATGAGTTTTGACTCAATTGCTCTACACAATCTAGACACTTAGATCAGTTAATAAAGAAAATAATAGAGCCTAAGTGAAAGAAGACGATTGAAGACATTGGTTAGCAAAAAGACAAAAGAAAAAAGTAATACAGATAATTTTTCAGGAAAGAAAAAGAAAGGAAAAGGAAGACAATGACATTAAAGAAGAGACAATGACATTTGAAGACATTTTGGCATCATTTCTCAGAAAGATAAAGGAAGATGAGACAATGGCATTAAAGAAGGAAGACTTTTGGTGGAAAGCTGAGAAGGACAATTCAGAAAAAGAAGACCAGACTTTATTAAAGAAATTTTTAATAAAGTAGTAGCTTCATAAATAATGTATTGTACCAAAGAACAGACAAAATTATAAAGTATCCTTTGAAAAGTTTCACGTGTCGATGGGGCCCCAAGAGCACCCGACTGAACTCAAGAGATTCTTCACAAATTTGAAGTCCGCAGTTGAAGTCCGCCAAACTCCTATAAATAGCAGCATTTGTGGAAGAGCAGATCATCGAGAAAAATTGAGCTGCAGCCATGCAAATGGATGGAACACATAACATATATAGACATTATGTTCATGCGCCTACATTAGCTTTATAAATACATGTTCAGAATTTTATAAACCAAGCTATAACATGGACAAGATATGAAAGTAGACCTTAATATAAATGTAGATTTTGTCAGATTAGACTTTATGTTACATAATAATGACAATCGTACGATTACAAGAAAGATTCGGAGAATTTTCTTAAAAAATATTACTCATACACCAAGATAAGTCCTTAAGATCGAAACTAGAATCCGTCATAAGAAGATCCCTACCATAGACCGAATCAACCTGCAAAAGGAAAAACAAAGTTGTTGTAAAGATTCCTCCATTGTTTGTCATGTCTACTTCTGTTAGTCCAATTATTGATTTTTTCATGTCTGACCATCTATCCTCATAAATTACTATTAAAACTTTTGTTCCTAAATTCTTTCTAGTTAATCCTTTTAATCCTGCTACTATTAATCCCATATGCATTAAACTTCTTCCAGTATTTTTTATTTGTCTTATAGCCTCTGGGTCTATTAAACTTATTGTAGTAACTTTAGTTCCTATGGCTGATAATTGTTCTTCTCTATAATGTCTATATAATTGTGTTGTACTTGAGAACTGTCCTATGTTGTATTGGTTTTGTTGAAAAATTTGTCTATCTCTATCTACGTCTATTACCTCACTTAGCTGTTGATTGTTTTCTTCTGGTCTTCTCCTATTTAGAATTCTTGATAAAAGATTATTACCTATTCTATTGTCTGAAAAACTTACTCTAGGCATTCTTTTCCCTGATGGTTTAACATTGTCTAAGGGTTCTCCTGCTGTTCTAAAAACTTTTCTTCTTGGTACATTTCCTGTACTAGTATCTACAGTGTATTGTTCTCCAGTTGTTCTTTAAAATGGACTAGAACTAGACGCGCTAGATTCCATTAATTCTTTTTGACTTATAATCGAGTCTATCTCTATTTCGTCATCACTATATTGCATATCTTTTAATATCTTATCGAATTCGTCTGATTTCTTTTGGTATATATGTTCTACTCTATATCTCCAGTTATCAGTTCGAGCTTCACATAATTTAAAATGACTTATGGTTTCTTCTATTGTTAGTTCTCCTAACTTACACCCTTTACATCTAAAAAGTATATTTTTGTTATTTTTGTGGAGTCTTTTTGCTTCTTCTATAGCTATGTCTACCGTAAACTCGTCTTGTATTAGTTCTATATTCATAAAATTTGATTGTGTAATTTCATTTTCGTCTAAAGTACTTTCTTCTTCTATGTCTTTTTGTGGCGTATAATTATAATTAGTAAAACGTATAGATGTCTCTCCCCTAGAATTAGTGTACATTAGGTGAGATTCTGGCTGTAGAATCTTTTTTCTAGTAAAATCTTTTAGATTTCATTCCATCCCTGCATATTCCTCAGGATTTATCTTTATGGGTTTTATTAGTCTTATTCCTCTATTTCCCATTACTTCTACTACATCTTCTACTTTAATTTTAAATTTTGTATTTCTATTATTAGTCACTTTTTCCTAGAAATCCTACGCATATTAATAAATTATTACCGTCACACATCTCTTCATATCCCTTGCTCTGTATTCCTATTTTTATGTGCTTTCCAAATTCTGCTAAATTCATTATAAAATCCGAACTAATATAAAAGATTCCTCCATTGTTTATCATGTCTACTTCTGTTAGTCCAATTATTGATTTTTTCATGTCTGACCATCTATCGTCATAAATTACTATTAAAACTTTAGTTCCTAAGTTCTTTCTAGTTAATCCTACTACTATTAATCCCATATGCATTAAACTTCTTCCAGTATTTTTTATTTGTCTTATAGCCGCTGGGTCTATTAAACTTATTGTAGTAACTTTAGTTCCTATGGTTGATAATTGTTCTTCTCTATAATGTCTATATAATTGTGCTGTACTTGAGAACTGTCCTATGTTGTATAAAGTTTTTGGATTTAATAGTTTTAATTGGTTTTATTGGAAAATTTGTATATCTCTATCTATGTCTATTACCTCACTTAGCTGTTGATTGTTTTCTTCTGGTCTTCTCCTATTTAGAATTCTTGATAAAAGATTATTACCTATTCTATTGTCTGAAAAACTTACTCTAGGTCGTTCTTGTCCTTGCCTTTCTAGTCCTCCTTCGTTTCTTGGTCTAGTTGAAAGAAAGTCTATTTTTGTGGTTTTCTAATTAGTTTAACTTTCTCTTTCTGAGGTGTTATTTCTGCCTTTTTTAATTGGTCTATTAATTCCTCAACTTCTTTATTCTTAGAGGTCTCTTTATTGTTCTCTTTTTGTTGTTCACTTAACAACCGAACGCGCTCACTTATTAATTCTAACCTTGGTACTATTATTTCTATTTTGTTTATTAGTTCTAATATTAATGAAATTATTGTAATATTCTATTGTAATGTTATTTAATCCGATTTAGCGTTAGGTATATAATATTTATAGTCTGCTGGTAAAGGTATAGACTTCTCTATTAATTTTGAGGCTTCTTCTTGAGCTAAGGTGGGTCTACTCATGAAAGAGTAATTTGTTTTAGTTCTTTTACTGTCTTTTTTAATTCTTTAATATCACTAGTTAAAACTTCTACCCGTTGCGTTATTTTAGAAACTATTTGGGTTGTCTTTAGTTCTATCTCTTTTGATTTTCCTGTAATAACTTTAACTAACTTTTCTATTTTCGTCTTTGTAAGTAGTTTTTCTAGATTAAATTTGTTAACTAAGAACTGAATTTTTCTTTCTAATTGTAATTCTTGCGTTTTTAAGTAATCGAAATTTTGCTCGAATTTTTCTAGCTTCTTCTTTTGATTAGTCTGAGAAACTTCTATGACTTCTAATATTCTAGTAATATCTTTATTACTTTCTTGAGTCTTTTCACTAAAATTTATGACTAAATCAACTAGTGGATTAAATTGTTTGTCTTCACTATGTAATATATGTTCTTTTAATGCTCTATAATGCTGTAATATACGTTACTAAAATTACACTTTATAATGCTATGATCTTTTAATGCTCTATATTTCTTTTCTGGATATATTCTTAAGTCTAAGTATTTTAGATTCTTTAGTGTATCTATTTTTCTAGCTTTATTTTTTACCCTAACGGAATCTTTATTTTACAAACTTTTTTCTGGTACTCTATATTAATTGTAAGTCTTTCTATATCTTTTCTTATATCGTGTAATTCTCACGTTGTGGCAGAGATTGTTTCTTCGTTAATCTGACTTTGTATTATCATTAAGTCTTTTATTGTTTATTATCATTCTAGCTTTTCATCTTACTATTAGTGTCCTCTTACTATTAGTGTCTAACAAAGGGTAGTGTTTTCATAAAAATAACTAGTATGGCTTAAATCGTTCCTGGGTCTGCTTTTGAGAGTATTTCCTAGATCGTATGGTTCCGAAATGTATTATATATATATATATATAAAGGCAGGACATGAGGCTGGTGACATGGCACTCTCCTAAGTCAAGAATCATATTTCTCTTCTTTGTCAGATTTTTGGCATTTTTATTCAATTCTTTCATTTAAAACTGCTACATTAAAAAAAAAAAAAAAAAAAAAAAAACCGCTACTATTTTAACTGCTGAGATTGAAACAACACTATTCAAGAAACGATGCCCCCACGGTTAAAAGGCCTTGACTTCTGTGATGTATTCATCTTCCAATCTCAAAGTAGACTTGCAACTTTTGCAAGTTGAATTTCAATCTAAATAAGTTTTTACTTCCTGGAAGTTTTCATCTTTACTCCACAACACTTTGCCGTAATATCACCATCCTATTTTCACCATTACGCTCACGGGCACAGTAACCTCCTCCGTCATTCACTGCCGCTTGCCACCATTTTCTACGGTACATTCTCCTCATATTCCTCAACATTTATAGGTGTACGTCAATTTGTGCGGGTGTGAATTACATTGATATTAACATTGATTATAGCAATGTGCAACTGATGATCGTCATTCAATTGCAAAAATTATTTCCAAATATATCTTTTTTTCACTGTTCCTCTGTTTTCTTCTCTAGAATGTATTGCTCGAATGTTTCTCGAAACTTACTGTTACGGAGTCGTTTCAGTTTTCCCTGTTCAAAGGATAAGGAATTAGTGTGGACCATTTGGTTGTTAGAGAAAGATATTATGTGGTAGTTAAATCCATGGATCAATTATATCCTTTTAAGCAGTATACTTGTAAGAAATCGATGCTCAGTTGGTTCTGTTATTCGTGGTTGGCACAAGCATAATAACAAAATTATAAGTCTCCAATATATCTGAATAGTAGTGACAATATGATCTAAACAGAGGGACACTAGCCACTCGACACAAAGAATTGAAGCAGGAAATTTCAGCAGCAGTATCTTACCCCACGCTTAGGATTAAGAGGAGGATTGATATAGGCGAAAAGATACTTGAAAAATTTGTCAAGATGAGAACCTCTCCGATGGAAAATATTGAGCATCTTAAGGTGAGACTATCTATAATACCCTGTCATCTACCCTTTGTCATTTTATCAATGGGCTTATTATTAATCTTCCAGCATATATGTTGGGCATGCGGTTGTTGTCAATTTCGTTGTCCATTCTCATTACGTGATTGCAAGTCATGCTTTGCTGCTGAGTTCGCTTAAGATTTTGTAAAATTCATTCTGCAATGAATTTATCTTCCCTTAACATATTAGTATTACGTAATTTTTTGTCTCTCAAGCTTCAGTGCAAACACAATAACAGAAAATGACTAAAGCATGAAGAGCTTAAAGGTAACGAAGCTAACATCCTATTCCATTGTTTAATAAACTTAGTAGCAAAGCTGGAATCACGTATAATGCTTCCAATTTTAAAATGCATTTTATTTACTTTGTGACAATTATATCTGATACAAATTACACGCCCCTTTTTGTTGTCACAGTGGAGAGTTGAGGGCATAGGCTTGATACTAAGTGGAAGTTTTTGTACCAACCACAAGTAAGTTTTATTTTATCTCTATTATGTTATACCCCATGTTGTTTAACAAATTTATGTTTCTTAATATATGTAATGCGATGATGGTTAGATATATCAATGAGATGTATCTTTAGGCCAAGGATCATATTTTTTTCCTCCTTTTTTTAATTTTTTTTTGATCTTATAATTGACACACAACTCACACTTGTTTATTTATATAACTACTAGTCTACCACTTACTACTTTGTTTCTCCTTAATACTTACTATATACGAAGTATTAAGTTTATATGATAAGACAAAACACTGGAATATGAGAAATATTGTTTTCGGTGACACTTTTTGTGCCCCATTAATTTAGTCGCCACATTACCTAAGGGAGTTTGCCCATTTTATGGTCACAATATTAATATCCCAAATCATTGCCTAAAAAGATATGCAACCCCATATCAAGAACATAATTGATGAAGTTATATTCGATTCAACTGTGTAAGACTATCTTCAAGGCACAAGCCATTAAGCGTACTCACATTAGCGAACAAGTAAAAACTAGAGGTGAATTTATGTATAGAATTTGGGTCACGTGAACACATGGTCACTCGACTAAACTTAATGTATTATGTGTATAAATTCTGAAAATATATCTAATATTAACTGAAGGAACACACGGTCAAACTAGGCCGAGTGGAGCACTGGTTAGGGCCTGTGTTTATTTCCCCAAGGTCTCGGTATCGAACCCGAGCTCCCGTAGGTTTTATGCTTTTTTTTTTTTTTTTTTTTTTTAAATTACATCTAATGATTTTCTTCCCCTTTATTTCTAATTACCCAAGTCCAAAAGACAAAAGAAATCAAAAAACCCCAAAGATGCTAAACTGCAATGAACCAAAGGCAAAAGAATAAAAAATTCCCATAGCTAATGGTGAACTTATCCTCTTAAAATCCTGAATTCGCCTCTGGTAACAACAATAATACTTCGGCTAATATCGTAAATAAAAAGCTAATACCAAATGTTGTGTTGTAAAATGCAGACAATGAAGCTTATTTTCATTTTTTTCCCTGCACATCTGTTGTTATATTGTGTCAAAATACCTTCTAATTACTTTGGCATGGAATATGATTTGTTTGTAGTAGATCCAGTGAAACTCTTAAAGAGAGATCAAAAGCATATCAGTGAATATCTTAAAAGGGCCAAACCATGTTTTTGAAAATAAGAACAAAGTATTTTAAAAGTAAATTATATCTTAAGTAACCTAATATTTATTTTGCAACTAATTACTTGATTATAACTATTTATATATTTTTGGGAACAGTTTATACACCAACATTATAAACTAATCAGGATAAAGTAATCATTCAATATATTAACTTTTTTTGTGCATATAGTTGGTAACTCTTACTGAGTCAGGAATCCACACTTGATTTTTACACGCTAAAAATTTCAAGACTTTTCTTTTCCTTTTTTTTTTGGGGCGGGGGGGCGGGGAGGTGGGGGGTTTCTCTATATTCACTTTTTCTATTTTCTCTTTTCTGTTTAAATAAAAGTGAGGTGATGCTTTAACATGATTTGACTTTTAGTTTAGCTTTTGAAAATTTAAGTTTTATAAAATACATATGGATTAAAGTTATAAAGTTGCATGTTTAGATTATCTTTTGAGTGAGAAACGAATGATAACTTTAAGTTTCTCAAAATATGCTTTGTGATTAGTTTAATTTCGACAATAAAAATAAATTAAAATATAAATTTAAGAAGGTCTTTTATGACAGCGCAAAGCGCGGGCAAATTTTCTAGTTCTTGAATATTCTTAAGGGTATCTGGATATGTCTGATACTATTCCCGACATTCAGTGTCCTTTGAAATTGTTTGTGCATTTAATTAGCCCTTTGGCTACTTGTCATTATAACAAGTGGAGTAATGCTTCTAGCAACAAGAAGGTAGACTCAAGGAATCAGATGAAGAGAAAACTAGAGATGAAACATGCATACTTTTGAAAGATGTATTCCTATCTAAACATGTATGCTTTTGAATTGCACTAAGTACGTGAAAACAAATCATCTTCTACATTTTGTGACATGATCTTTGGAATCAGATGAAGAAAAAACTAGACATGAAACATGTATACTTTTGAAAGATGTATTCATATCTAAGCATGTATGCTTTTGAATTCATGTTACCTTCTCAAAAAAAAAAAAAAAAAAAAAAAACATGTATGCTTTTGAATTGCACTAAGTACGTGAAAACAAATCATCTTCTGCATTTTGTGACATGCTCTTTGGAATCAGATGAAGAAAAAACCAGACATGAAACATGTATACTTTTGAAAGATGTATTCATATCTAAACATATATGCTTTTGAATTGCACTAAGTACGTGAAAACAAATCTTCCTCTACATTTTGTGACACGCTCTGTGCTGTTTTTACCATCATTTGTTTACTGAAATCTCCAAATTTACGGCTGGTTGTCTAAGCAAGTGCAAATGTATTGATAGGATCTTCTCATGCATTATTAATAGGGACTTCACCAATTGTTGCAATATCATGGAGAACCTCACCAACAGACTGGTCCACAACTGTTGGAACAGAATAATCCGAACCAGAACTGGATTCTCCAGCTTGTGGTCTAACTCTTAACTGAGCGTGAGTGTGCGCAAAGAAGCAGGGAGTTCTGGTGCATCTATCATTGCCACACCACCTGGTACGATAGTTATCAGGATGTAAGCTACGCTCATAAAGGCCGTGTGCGAACCAACACCCCTCGCCTCGTCCACATGAGTTGGGGAGTCCCGTGAAGAAACGACATGGGATGGACGAGTGAAGTCGTGGGTCTCTCAGCCTAGCCCCCTCGCCATGATGTCTGTATGGACAAGATGCCCATGTGTGATACCAGTTGAATGGACAGTCGTGGACCTTGTAGGTAAACATCCAGAATTTCTCGTCCCTGTTGTGGAATCCAATAAACAGTTAAGTTGCCGTAGCAAATGACAAAACGAACAGAGGAAAGCTGGGTAGAAAGCACAGACAAGCAAGCAGTTGGTGTAACAGAGAGCATTTACGTTATTTGGCAAGAAAGGAACGGAAGCAGAGAAGCCCCAAGTTGATTAGTAGTAGACTGATCAAGTAATTAGTAGCAGAGAAGCCCCAAGTCCATTTGTGGAAGTGCTGTGAAGCCTAAGCTAGCAAGTAGAATTAGACAAATGAATTTCTGTCTGGTGGCTAGATGACTTAAAGCTATAAAGTTTCCTATTGATGACTTGGGGCTTATGTCCAAGAGTCAGGATAATATTCTTTTTTTTGGGTAAAAGAGATTTTTGTACTTATTTCTATTTAGTAATTAAATGTTACGAGTTGATCATCAATTTTTTTTTTTTTTTTTACGAACCTCTCATTCTAGTGTCAACAAGAAAACTGGATGAGGCACTATTTTATTTGGCAAATGGACTTTATCTGGTCCCACCCCGATTATTTTATTTGGCAAATGGACTTTCCGGTCTCGCTCAAGGCAATAAAAAAAAAATGCAACAGTAAGTCTATTCCTGTGATTCTCAACATAACTAGGACTTTGGCATGAAGTTTTTTCACATTTTTTCAAAAAAAAAAAAATAATAAAAAAAATTCCTACTTTATTTGAAAATCAGCAAATGATCATGAAAATTCCTAATACAACTTGAATATAACTTGAAGTTGTATTTGAAATTTAAAAAATACCTAAAATCATGTTTTTGCTTTTTCACTTTCAATACATTCAAACAATCAAATATTCTTTGCGAAAATCATAACCAAACACACTCATCTTCAACTTCAAAATTACAAATAAAGTAAAAAATATTAGAATAGAAAATAAGAAAGGAAAAGAAAAAAAAAAAAAAAGATAAAAACTATTACATGCAGAGTAAAATTTCACCTAAAAAAAAAATAGTACATTAATTTACCTATCGTTGAGTAAGCTTTTAGGCCCCAAAATGTCATTCCATTCAGCCATTGTTCAAAGATTCCAAGTTCTTGGAAGATTACCGTTTCTTGAAAGCAATGTGAAAGAATTACCGTTTCTTAAAAGCAATGTGGAAGAATGAAGCGGGAAATATTAGTTTGATTTTTACCCTGAGCCGTTGGGAGATTACTATAAAGTATATATAGTTGTGTTCATTTCCGTTTATGATAGTTTGTTTTAGTTGATTAAGACTTTAGGGGTCGTTTGGTTTGAAGACAAGTAATGCTGGGATAAGTACTTCTGGGGTTAGTTGTATTGTTATTAGTTATCCTGGTATTATTTTGTATCCACTGTTTGGTATGTTGTATTAGAAATAACACGCATTGCCTAATTTTTAAGAAGTCTGTTTACAAAAATACCCTCCACCCTATTTAGCCTAAAATGCCTAAATTTGCTCTCAGGGCTATTTTAGTCAATTTTCCTGTTTTATTCTGAGATAAGTTATCCTAAGATTATTATTCCACCCTTTGATGGGTATAATTTATCCCGGTTCTATTTTTAATGCTAGAATAACTTATTTCAGGATTAGCAACCAAACAAGGGATAAAGAGGTACTAAATTTTTATTCCAGGACTATTTTTGCTTATAGTTCATACCAAATGTTCCCTTATAGTTTTGGGATAAATTGTGGATATTTTATCTCATATTTGGTATTATAATTTTTTATTTTGGGATTAGCAATTTTGAAATTATCAAAACACATCTCGAAATTTTTCTCGTGTTCCCAGTGCGAATGCATTATGCCCGGTATAATCAGTTACACCAGCTAACATAACAACACTCAACACTCCAAGTGGCATAGCCACGCGAAGATTGGTTAAGGTCTCATAAGATAGAGTGACCCATGCACAACGACTTGTGTTTTAAACCATTGCAAGCAACCTTCAAAACCTCTTACACATGGTGTTAGCTTACAACAGGTATTTCAAAAAGTGGTGGAAACAACCTGCAATTGTATATATGAAGCCTTTATATCAAGCATTGCCCTCTGTAATTGTCTGGGAGCTATGAATGAGGAGAAAGAAAATAAGATTTGGAAGACCCGAGGCTGGGGTGGGGGGTGGGGGTTGTGACGGGGGGAACGACAAATGTTCTTTGGAATGACTGAGCATAAAGGGCATGTAGGCGGTGAATCGGGTCAAAAGTGAAAAATGCTAAAAACTGTCGAAATGCTTTCGAAACCATTCATTTGAGCGAGACAGAGGAGAGTGGAATTTCGTGTGTACTATAGTCAAACTTGTTATATCCCGCATTTTCAGAGCATGAGCGTGGTACGTGCTTCCTCAAAAGAAATTGAATTGACAATCATGTTGTTGTTACATAATTTAAACTCACGTTGATAGTGTTGTATCCCGTATTTTTGAGCGTCGGATTATTTGTAAGCTGAGGTGGGGCCCATACATCGAGATTTTTTTTGAAACATCTGAAAAGTCATATGAATCACATATGTGAAGTTGAACACAACTCAAGAAGGACCCTTGGGCCAAATCAAAGTAGAAGCCCTCCAAACGAATATTTTTAAGAAAACGTTTTCGGGTGACCTGACTTCGAGGGGCAAAAACGGTATTATAAGTTTGGAATGTGGAAAAATATCAAGAAATAGAAGTTGTATATAATTGAATTAGCTTTCCAACCATAGGTCGTGGGCCAATAGGTGATATCGGAATAAGGAGATATGGACATTTTAAGGCAGAAAGGTCGAGATGAACAGTGAATTCGGCCCAACCCGATTTCAATTCGGGTCAGGCCCATTTCTATTGTCATATAATGAAAAATTTCGGTCTTCTCTCCACATTTCAGACCAAAACACACCCATAAAATTTCAGAACATTCTAGAGAGAGAAAGGGAGGAGAAATTTAGAGAGAAATCAATTTTGACCAAAATCTAAGCCCCGAATCGCGAAGCTCATGAAGAGAAAAGTGTTGTACGTCGCGTTGCCTTCAATTTGAGCTAAAAATCAGCCAAGAAGAAGATTGTTGAAGTGGTTGCTGCATACTTTAGGTAAGAATAAGGTCCCTTTTTCATTGTTAACAAGTTTATTTAGAGTTTTAACGGATTAGAGCGGAGAAAATAGCGTTATAAACTTGTTGTTGTTTTGTTGGGATTTATGGATTAAGGGGCTGTTTTAGGTGGATTAAATGGATGAAGTTAGTTGAGTTATGATGTATAATAATTGTTGATATTGTTGTTGATGTTTTTGATAAGTTGTTGTTCTTGAATTTGGGAGAATAAAGTGTATAAAGATATTGTATACAAAGTGTATATCGGGCTGTTTTCTGACAATATTTTGGGGCTGTTTTATGTAATTTTCGTGGGTGTTTTATGACTATATTTTGGGGCTATTTTATGTAATTTTCGTGGCTAATTTGTGACTATATTTTGGAGCTGTTTGGTATAATATTTGTGGCTGTTTTGCGATAATGTTTTGGGGACTGTTTTATGGTTGTTATGGACTGTTTTGTGAGCTGGAAGATCAGAGGATTGGCTGTAGTTGTTGTTGTTATATTATGGATATACGAAAATAAAGAAGTGTATACAAGCATTGGCAGCATGTATATTGGGCTGTTTTGGAAAGTAATTTAAGAATGGATTTAATTCTAGTTTGATATGAAATTGTTGGTATTGTTGTTGGTATGGTTGTTGATATTTTGGCCGAGTTAAAATCTCGGGGATGTTGTATGTATAGGGGAGATGTTGCCCAAATTTTTGTAGACAAGTATTGGTTAAGGTTGAACTCTTAAAGCCTTATAATTAATATTTGGTAAATGTGACCAATTGTAGATTTTGGAGAAAACGGGATTTGAAATTGGACAAGCGTAAAAGGCAAATAAGGTACGTGAAGCTTTACCTTTCCTTCTCTTGGCATGTCCTAGGTGTACTAGGTTTGGATTCGAGCCTCGGGGACGACTCTACTCTTCGGAATCTACGTTCAAATTTGCCCCTTTTTTTCATTCAGTAGAATTGAATTAAATATTCTATGAATAATTGGAAAAATTATCTAAATGTCTAGAACCTGCGCAAATAGGACCCGACTACCTTAAAACTTGCATAAGTGACGCCATGAAGTTCAACATACGTAATTTGTGTACGCCACCTCGTTTGACCCGAGGTGGGCCCACTATTCCCGGACTTTTCTTTATTATACCGTTTGACTTGTTTTTAAGTAAAAATCCAAAGAACACTCCTGGCTACTCTTCTAACTACTATATGACAGTCGTTTTAATTATTTTATTGAATCTCGTAATATGTTTGAAATATGAAAACGATTTCAGAAAGATTATTTTGACACAAACCGTTCCGACTTCCGAAGGGCATACACTATGATTATCGCTCAATTTCTTTTATATGATTTGTCATCTGAATTATGCTATCGAGTTTCTGTAAATGTTTTGTATTTTGATATGTACAAATAATCCCAGAAGTTTTAATTTGATATAATCCCTCACGACATCCAAAAGGTACGTACTATGACTATCGTCTGATTTCTTTTCTAAATGACCTGTCGTTCGGATTATTCTATCGAGTCTTTGTAAATATTTTATGATGCATATAGTTTCTCACTACTCCACTCATGGATGCCTCAATGCTTCCTTCACTGAGCCCGGGCCAGGATATGTTATCACGCGTATTCCACTGCATTGTTCGTCGTGCCCCGATGTGAGGGGGCAGGTATACATGTACATGGGTTGTGGAGTATCTTTGTGCCATGTACACTTACTCGATATGCTATGATATGATATGATATGGCCATCGATATGCTATGATATGTGCACGCTCCCCGATATGATATGATATGTTACGGAGCTATTCCCTACTCCGGAGTATGATGTGTTGTGGCGGCAGTGTCGGGGTGGCGACCACGTTCTGTTCACCGAGTCCCATAATGGGGGCCGGATATGGCATATGTTCTGACATGCATTATCTCTGCTCTATGAGTAAGCGTTTTGATTTTCCGGTTATTGTACTTACTTTCTGTACATCTGACTTTGGTTATGATTCTGTCTGTTATATTTCTGAACTTCTGGTCCTAATTATGATTAAGCTTATTGTACTTTATGCTCTACATACTCAGTACATATTTCGTACTGACCCCCTGTTCTTCGGGGGCTGCGTTTCATGCCGCGCAGGTACACCCAGATGAGTACAAGCTATTATAGGAGATGTTCCAGCGGCGTTGGCAAGCTCCATTTGTTCCTGGAGTGCTGCCGAGTCAGATTATGCAGGCTATGTGTTCAGGTTATTTGTTAGAGACTATGCAGACAGAGTCGTGGGTTCTGAGTGTCAGTTTTGTAAGCCGCTCCATCAGCCGACAAGTCATTCTGCATTATGCCATAAACTCCATATGATTACAAATTCTGTCGAATTGTAAACTGCAAAAGATTATTTCCAAAAATATTTACTGTATGTGTCATTTTTGCCTAATTAAGAGTCCGAAAGATTAGGTTTGTAATAAGAGTCTGCGGGTTCGCTCGGCTCCGAATATGGAGTCGGGTGCCCATCACACCCTAGTAAGATTAGGGTGTGACAAAACTCAAGAAACTTATGAAGGGAAATAGGAAATTAGGAACAGGGAATTCTAAAGCCACTTTTAAATAATCAGGGATAAAATTTTATAGGACCTTATTGGGTTATCATTTTAATCGTTAAGTAAACTCAAAGAACTATATTCGAACTGATAGGCCAATATAAGAAAAACAAAAAACCGTTAAACAGATAAACTAATTGCATTTTTTCATTTCAGTATATTGATTAAACCGAAATTTGCACACCCTATCTGTAAAAAGTATTTTTTACACTATCATTATAGTCCAGCATCTAATAGCAGATTATTTACTATTTTTACCGATATATTTATTAATTAATATTTATCATAAAGAGTTACTTTTTATTAATGAATGCGTTTTTCTTTCAAATTCTATTGACAAGTGCTTACTCAAAAAATGTCCACTCCACCTATTTGCTTTCTCGCTTTGCAACTATACTTACTAAAAAAGAACTTTCGAGTTCACAGGAATAAACAGATACAAACTGCACGAACACTTCTATCTGACAATTAGCTGGAACAGTTCTAAGGCTATTTATAATATACTTCTAATCTTTGTTCTTATCCCTTTCGTGGAATTCATGTTTTTAATCAAGCATAAGCTTAGAGTAATAATTTCATTTGTTGCTTTTGTCGACAATTATTTTGCCTATAATTTTTGTTGCGTAAGATGTGGCTAAATAACAGTAAAAATTTATTCGCATCCAGTATTTATTCCAAACTCATAAGTTTAAGGTACTATCTTGCATATACATATTTATCACTTAATTATGTGATCTCTTTATTTTTTAACTAATAAAGTTAAACTGTCTGGTATAGTTAACCACCCTGTGTGCGGGTAAATAACATAAATAACATTTGGAAAGATTTGATAGGAAACAATGAATTGGAAAAATGATAGCAGTATTCTACTGAACAAACAATTAAAATAATACAATTCGAACAATTCCCAAAAGGAGAAAAGTAAGACGACCTGATCCTTTTCAATGTTTTGCATCATCACACCCTTCATTAACTTCTGAAACTTGAACTTCCACCTTAACGAATTTGCTATTTTCTTCAGGATGATCAACACAGTACTTCATGTCCTCTTAATTTTGGCTAACAACAAGAAGGGATTGATTGACTAATTCGGAAACAATTGTTAAGTAGCTTATACAAAAGATAAGGTACATGAAGAATATAATAGGCAAACTTAGCTACCCAAAGTTTACATGGAGTAATTACCATTTTCATCCTTTTGTTTGGTTTATTTTCAAAATTTCAACCCATTGAGATATGTGTTCTTTTTCTGTACTCGTGCATTCATCTTTTTGAAATTCTGTATCCATGCCTGTTTAGGAGAAAACAAACTTTCTGCATATGATACAAGCCAATTGAAATAAAGTGGTCCCTCAAGCCCAACGACTTCAACTACTTCGAATTCATGTCTATTTGAATTATAGACCTCGAAATAACCTTTATTCCTCATAAACACTATGTCTCCGTTGGTCTTTGTAAAGCTCACAGGCCTCAAGCAACGGCCGCTGTGCATCGATGGAATCGTCAAGATCTTACTCCATGGGTTGCTCATTAATCCATCCTTTTTCATACACCAAACTTCAAAATCCCGACTCGAGTTATCGTGCAACCTAGTCAAACACAGGTTTTCTCCTAAAACATACAAAACAGGATCTTGGAACCTTTGAACCCGATCCGGAAACAATACTTCTTGAAATTGTTCCGCCTCCAAACAAAAACTTAATATAGTACATTCATTCATAGACCAATATGTCATCGCTCTCATATAAACAATCCCATCTACTGTAACAATGTCTCCTTCAAAGAAAAAGTTATTCGGAGGAAACTTGCCGATCAATTTCCACGAGTCAGTTCTCGTGGAAAACAGATCGACCTCATAATAACCGGCTGAGGTATCTTTTTTTCCTACTCTAACAATTTTATAATCGTCGGTAGAGGAAACGTAGCCAAAACCATAAATTGCAGGGAACCGCTTCCGTAGCCTCTTTTTAAGGATTGGACTAGGGATTTTTCTTGATTCTCTGATGGACGGGTTCCACAAAACGATTAAATCGTAAGGGAAAACTAGAAGTATTATACCATTACTGCAAGAACTAGTAAAACATACTCTACTTAATTGATTGATTCCTGGAATTGGAGGTTCCAGAAGAGAGGCAACGGAATCATGTTGAAGTGGAACGTCTAAGGAGTAGAAATAGTCGTCCTTGTTGTCACATTCACCACCAATCAAGAAGATTTTGTGACGATGCATGTCATTTTTGGACATATCGCCATGAAACTTGATGAATTGGGGATCTTCAATTAGAGAACGCCATAATTTGCAAACGCATTTGAACCGTAAAAGTGATATGACGGGAAGTTTTAGAAGTATATTAATGGTGATATCATAGGGCATCCTGATGATTTTTGGCTTGATCAACTGATTTTTTATTTCCATGTCCTGACTAATGTACGGGTTTATATAAGCAAGCAACGTAACTGCAGTATTTTTGTGGGAAAAGGATTCTTAAAGTTGACCTTTTTCTTGTCGGAGTAGGATATCAATTTCAACTTGCATTTTTCTTTTATTTTCTTCGTCAAAAAGCAATAAATTCGACTTTTAATTCAATCGAATTACAATAACTAATACTGCATGAAACGCAAAAATTAGCAGTCATTAACTCGAATTCTTTCTTTGCTAAACCAGACACCTGATAAGTATACATGTTAAATGATGTGGAATCTATATTTATATTATATATAATATAAAGTTAGGCATATACAAGATGATGTGACATCTCTCTGTAACCAGCATTTATAGTTATCTTTTATCTCATTTTTTAAAACATTTTTCTCTATTTTCTCCTTATTATCTAATTAAAGAATGAACATATTCTAACCTATTTATTGAGTTTCATTAAATTCTGTAACAACCATATTAATACAAAGAAAATAAAGATCAATTCATTAATTTTCGTAATTGGCCTTTGGACTCTCTTGCTCTTCCTACTCCAGGCGTTCAGCCAATTAATAGCATTTACTCTTCCTTTATTTTTTTCCGTTCCTCATTAGTTCCTTATTTTCTTTTTAAAATCTACTCAAATTCAAGATATATTTACTCCACGATTACAATACATTTTGTGTTCTAACCCCTCCCTGACATCCTTATATTTTCCTCAGATCTCTCCTTCTCTTCTTCTGCAAATGACTTCCTACCAATCTGAGTGCATTGATAGTTTCTCTGAAGCGAAAATTACAAAGGTCATCTGGGAGCTGTTAATACTTTTGTTGTCTCTCCGGCCAAAAATAAACGCAGCAACGGCCACATAGAAACAAAAAGACAATGCATGCTTGAGGTCTGTTTTCTGAAATGTACACTAGTTTTCTGTCGTATTGTTCTGTCCTCATCTCTTCTCTCATAATTGTGTATTTATTATTTATTTACTAGATATAAGGCTTAAACGTACTAATATAAGTGATTCTACATATGCTTTAACCACTACACTACAAAGAGAATAGGAATTAGAGACGGATAAATTATGTAAGCTAAATAGCAAAATCCGTCAATAATCCTATTTAGCAACGGATTGTCAAAATTCTGCTAGCTATGAGCAATTTAGCGATGAATTAGCGACGGCGTTTGTAGCCAACTAATTTTTTTTTTTTTTTTGCTATATATAGAATTAAATCAATATTCCCTTATTGATTTAATTCTATTTTTTTAATTAAATAGAATTAAATCAATATTCCCTTATTGATTTAATTAAATATAGAATTATCTACTTTAATTGTGCTTACTAATCAAGCCTATGTGTTGTCGTATGATTTCGTGAGTTAGTATATTTTGGGTTGTAGTATGTTGTTCCAAAAGAATAATAGTTCTGTAATTAGAGTCCGGAGCCTAAAGGGTATAAAAATACACGGTATTTACCAAAAGGGGATGCCCAAAAATTTATATACCAAAAGGGTTATATCGTGGGCTGATCCACGATATACCCCAAAGTTTTTTTTTAAATTTGTCGAGCCAATCAACTAAAAATTTAAAAAAAAAAAAAATTGAACGTATAACGTGGACTGATCCACGTTATACAATATATTTTGTATAACGTGGATCAGTCCACGTTTTACCTCTAAAGTTTTTTTTGTTTTGTTTTGTTTTTTTTTTTTTTTTTTTTTTTTTGCGAGAGCACAAAAAAAAAAAATTGGTAAACTTTTTTTTTTTTTTTTTTTTTGCAACACTTAGTGTGTTTTTTCATATTTTGATCAATGATTAATCGTGTGTGAAGACTCAAACGTCAATATTTTATATAGAACTCGATATTTTTTTTAAGTACAATAATGTAGGCTCAATACATCAAGGATACGTAGACGTTCGGATCGTCATTTTAGGGGTTGAAAAGGTGCCCGAAGTAAGTTTTGTTTGAAAAAAACTTAGTGTTTGACTTTAAGGTTATTTTAGTCAACTTTATATGTCGAGAAAATTAATCGAAACTTTATTTTCAAAAATTGAAACCGCGAAGTGAAATTGACATTCACGGATACATTACCCCGTGATTTTTACGTTGAAATCTATTGCGTATCATCATCTTATAAGTAAATAAAACTGAAAATTTCACGCCAATTTGGGGGAAAATCGAAATTGAATGGGATAAAACGAGTTTTTTTAAAAATCGGCTCGGCCAAACCGCCTTGCGGCCGTTTGTTCGCAAGAAAGTTCGAAAAAATACGCAAGTTCAAAAAAAAAAACGCGTAAAACGGACGTTCGAGCACAAAGTTATGACCATCTAAAGTTTGACCACTTTACAACTAGTTTTTCTCCCTATATCTTTTAGAATTATATTTATATTCAAAATAATATTTTGTCGTGATTAAAAAATAACACACTTAAATCAAAACCTTAAAAAACAAAACACTTAAACCTTAAACAAAACTTACTTCGGGTACCTTTTCAACCCCTAAAATGACTATCCGAACGTCTACGTATCCTTGATGTATTGAGCCTATATTATTGTACGCAGAAAAAATATCAAGTTCTATATAAAATATTGACGTTTCGGAGTCTTCACACACAACTAATCATTGGATAAAGTATGAAAAAACACTAAGTTTTTTCAAACAAAACTTACTTCGGGCACCTTTTCAACCCCTAAAATGACGATCCGAACGTCTACGTATCCTTGATGTATTGAGCCTACATTATTGTACGCAGAAAAAAATATCAGGTTCTATATAAAATATTGACGTTTCGGAGTCTTCACACACGATTAATCATTGATCAAAATATGAAAAAACACACTAAGTGTTGCAAAAAAAAAAAAAAAAAAAAAAGTTTACCAATTTTTTTTTTTTGTGCAAAAAAAAAAAAAAAAAAAAAAAAAAAAAAACTTTAGAGGTAAACGTGAATCGGTCCACGTTTTACAAAATATATTTGTAAAACGTGGATCGATCCACGTTATACAAAATATATTGTATAAGGTGGATCAGTCCACGTTATACGTTCAATTTTTTTTTTTTTTTTTAATTTTTCGTTGATTGGCTCTGACAGCCGAAAAAAAACTTTGGGGTATATCGTGGATCAGCCCACGATATACGTTCAATTTTTTTTTTTTTTTAATTTTTCGTTGATTGGCTCTGACAGCCGAAAAAAAACTTTGGGGTATATCGTGGATCAGCCCACGATATACCCCTTTTGGTATATAAATTTTTGGGCATCCCCTTTTGGTAAATACCGTGTATTTTTATACCCTTTAGGCTCCGGACTCTCTGTAATTACATCAGATTACTCTTCACCTACAAAGTTGAGTCATTTGTATTTATTAAGGTCCTTTTTCTTGCATTTTTCTTCATAGGAAAAGGGCCAAATAAACCCCTGTACTATTGGAAAAGGACCAAATGAACCCTATACTATTGGAAAAGGGCCAAATATATTCCTCGTTATACTTTGGGTCCAATATACCCTTATCGTTATACTTTGGGCACAAATATACCCCTCCACCGTTAAAGTTGTCCACCTTGGGCATCCTATCCTACATGGCAATGATATTTGATGAGGTGGATGCCACGTGGCATTGCCACCTCATCACCCCTAACTCTTTTTATTTCTCCCATCTTCCACCACTAAAATTTCCACCCCTCCACCACCATTACCACCGTATAGTCAGAGCTCTAGAAACTTTTTATCCATTCTGCCTAGTATAAATAGTAATTTATTTATACTGGTCTGTTATATTATATTATTTGAATATATGGTACCTAATTCTTTAACCATATATATGTTGAATAATGATTAATATACATAATGATTTTCAGAGTATATTAAATTATAATTAATTGTTACGTTATTTTATTGAATATGTGACGAATACTATTAAAATAGGTAATTTAAGTGGACTTTTGATTGCCTGAGTCGACTGGATCTGGTTGAGAATTATGAAGCAGTGGCGGCTCAATGGTGTTTTTAGGAGGTTGGTTGCTAACGATGCAAAACTGCTAATGATCCACAACCATTATTCCTTAAGCCTCACCTCGGATTTTTCATATACCCTTACTAGGGATGGAAATTTTAGTGTTGGAAGATGGGAGGAGTAAAATGGGATAGGGCTGACGAGGTGACAATGTCACGTGGCATCCACCTCATCAAATATCATTATCACGTAGGATAGGATGCTCAAGGTGGACAATTTTAACGGTGGAGGGGTATATTTGTGCCCAAAGTTCGACGGTAAAGGTGTATTTGGACCAAAGTATAACGAGGGATATATATTTGACCCTTTTCCAATAGTACAGGGGTATATTTGGCCCTTTTCCGTTTCCTCATATTTGAACTCGCTCATCTTCTATTTAAAATGTTTATATAGTAACTGTTAAACTTTAATAGAATGATGTACATTTTCACGCAATTGACAAAATTAAATTAAATGAGGCAAGTTGAAGGAGTAACAGACAGGGATAGAAAGGAAATCAAGAAGAAAATATTATAAGGGAAGTGACAATATAAAAGAGGGGGGAAAAGGGAAGGAAGAAAACTATAATAGAGGAGTGACGGGAAGATATTCAATTTAATATTTCTCATTGAAACAAAAAAATAATAGATGAATGCAATTTTATAAAGTTCTTCGTCTTCCATCTCAGAGTAAATTTACCCCGAAAAATTAATTTAGGCTTAATGCATATGCGTCCCCCTAAAATTGCCCTTTTTTTTCATTTTGGCACCTCAATTAAGTGTTGTTCCTATTGAACCCTGAACTCATCCTCAAATGTATCTATCAAACCCCCTAAATCTGATTTTTATTAGAAGCAGGATTAAATTGGGAAAATGAACGTGGAGTAATACTTTAGACATGTGATAAGTTATTCTTTAGGTTATGGATGTGTCGGTTTATTGCCGCTTTTTCAACGTCGCTTAATTAAGAGCTACTCTTTTTTTCCCTCTCAATTGTTGCTAATCTTAGCTAAAAGATGACATAATTAAATAAGAACATATATTAGCATGTTGTTACATTGAAGATGGAATACTAAGTAAGTCGGATTGTGTCTGATAGATACACTTGAAGACGAGTTCAGAGATTCAATAGGAAGAACATTTATTTGAGGCGCCAAAATGAAAAAAAGGGACAAGTTTAGGAGTCGCATATGCATTAAGCCATTAATTTATAAGTTCACTTGAATTTTTCATGAAATAACCGTGCGAATCGAGGACCATTTTACTAGTATTCCTATACTCCTATGTGCTTACGTTTTAACCTAGCTCCTCATTACTTCTTAATCATTTATTAGAAGTATATTAAAATAATTTTTCTAAATTGATATTTTAGTTTCAAATTCAAACAAGTTAGACTTATTAGAGATTTTAATATCTAATATTTATGGTACATTCGTTCATGTCGAAAGAAAAGTAAAATCAACAAAAGGAATAGTTTTTCATAAGTCAAAACTTTAGGCCTTTTAAGCTCGATTAAATGATATAGAACTTTTAAAATTAGGTTGTATATTATTCCTAAATTGCCTTGTTTGTAAATGAATAAAACTTGGTTCTTTGCTCTTTCTTCTTTTCCATCTTTTTTTTTTTTAGTTTACTTTTTTTCTATCCTGAAAACCATAATCGAATTCCCCCACTTTAAAGTTTCCTTTTCCTTTTTCTTCTTGTTTTCTTTTCTTTCCTTTTTGGTAAATCCTACCTATTTTACCTCCAGCCAGACCCAGTCAACCCATATTCCCCATTCCCCTCCTAATTAATTATGATTCAGTAATAAAAATGTAAATACGGGTGCAAATAAGTTTTTTTTTTCCCCTCAAAATCGCCTATAGTTGGTCCAATATACAGCACATTTCGCGCGCGTGGCCGGGGGCAGCGCCAAGTAATTATATTTTGACGAAACAGTTTATTTTTTTTTTCCTAAAAAAAAAAAGAAAAAAAGAAATGAAGAGAATATGCAACAAGGCTATGTCTTTAGTTGCCTTTTATGTTAAATAGGAATTAAAAAAATAAAAATAAATAAAGAGTTGAAAAGTAAAGGAATTGCGTAAAAATAATAAGCCTAAAAAGCAATTATAGAATGCATGATCGTGAATGGGAAAGAAATTAGAAAACTGACTAAATCCACTCTCTGCGAGGAAATTGAAAGTGTGGCCATCACAATTGTAGGTGAACCTATTGTTCGACGCGGGCAATTTCTGAAGGCATTGCGAGGCAATGCTGTTGAAATTATCCGTGAACTCGGTGTATTCAGCCAAAACCACCGTTCCTCGGGCAACGAAACTATAGATCCAAGTAAAGCAACAAAATCCCGGAAACACATCCAAAGGACAGACTTCTCAAACTATCATCAAGCAGCCAACTGAGACCAATAAAAATCAAAAGAACAAGCTACAGGAAGTCACCAACAAAAATGATGGAAAAAAGAAAAATCAGCAACACAATAATGTGGACAGTGGGGCTATTAACAGAAACAATGATAATGAGCAACACCAGCCGAGGAACCAGCAAAACTAGCAGAAGAACTTGACCAAAAATAAGACTAGAGCCAACTATCAAGAAGCTGATCATACATCCTAGTCAAAACCAATTACTCAGAACCAAGAGATTAAGAATGCTGACAAAACAAAGATAAGGGCAACAAGGATAAATCAAAGGAGACAGTTAACGATCAGGTGACAAAGATCTTGACCAAAAGGCAAGAAAAACAACATCGTAAGAGCCAGGAACAAAGCAGGAAGGACAAAAATATTGCTCAAAAGGAGGATGTACCTGAACAGGTTCCAGACCCTCCAGATAAGGAAATACAAAGAGAAAACCAGCATATCAGTACAAGTGAAAGAAATGAAGACTATGTTGACAATAATGAAGATCTTGTAGCTAATTCTCAATCAGAGATAGAGCATGGAGATTCTAACTATGACTCTGCTACTACGTCAGAAGATGAATCTGAGGAGTATCAGTCTTATAGTGAGGATGATGATAGTGATAAAGTGGTTGATACATTATCTGAGGCCTTAACAGGTTAATACAAAGAGGACGACATAGCCAAAGCCTTCGGAGCCATCACTGAAAAAATAAACCTTTCTCCTAGAGCAGAACCTTCAACTAGAGGTGGAAGGACATCTTGTAGGGGAAGAGGAGAAAGAACACACTATCAAACATTTAACACAACCACAAGGAGCAAGGGATTCACTGCACCATCATCTAAATGATTAGTGCCTTATCATGGAACATTAGGGGCATCAATTCCAATGGTGCCTTTGACGAACTCAAATACCTCAAAAGACAACACAATTTACCTTTCATTGCAGTACAAGAACCTTTGGTCAATAACAATAATTGACAGATATAAAAGGGGTTTGGGAACTCAGTTTGCATTTGCCAATTTCCAATAAGATATGGAGATTTTGTGATGAATTTCTAAAGTGTAATATTATTTTAGACACTTATCAATAGGTATCATGCACCATCAAGAACAATGATGACACTATCACTATTATCATAGTTTATGCCAAATGTGATGCTAATCTGAGGATGGATCTTTGGGATGATATTAGAAATATTGCCACTAACTGTCACAATCCCTGGAATGGTCATTAAAGATTTCAACTGTATCCTCGATTCTGATGAGAAGAAGGGAGGAAATGTTGATAATACCTCTGAAAGTATTCCTTTCTTGAACTGCATGCAAGACTGTGATATCATGGATATGGGATACACTGGTTCTAAATATACTTGGTGCAATGGTTAGGCTCCAAGACAAAGAATCTGGAAAATATTAGATAGAGGTTTGGCAACTCAACAATGGGTGCAGAGATTCAATGACCCTACTATCACCCATTTAGTCAGAACTGGGTCTAACCATGCACCTCTACTAGTTTCTATTGCTTCCACCAGTAATACTAATGCTAAATACTTTAGGTTTCTTATCTTTTGGGCTGAGCAGCCTGGTTTCCAAGAGGTTGTCAAACAAGCCTGGCAAATCCCAACAAATGGATCACCAATGTGGAAATTTCATCTAAAACTAAAAAATACTTGTAAGCAACTATCTTGGCGGTCTAGAAATTACTTGGGGGATATTTTCAACAACACTAAAGTTAAGGAAAGCATTGTTGCTGATATGGAAGAGAAATGTCAACAGGATAATAATGAGATCAACAGAATGAATCTCAATGAAGCTAATGCCAAACTTGTCAAACAATACAAGATTGAAGAGTCCTTCTGGAAACAGAAATCTAGTGTCAAATGGCACAAAGAAAGAGACCTAAATACTAAGTTTTTTCATTCGGTTATGGCGTCTAAGAGAAGAAGGCTTATTCTAAAAAAGATCAAGGATGACACTGGCTAGTGGATTAAAGGTGAACAAGTGATAATCGATAAAGCTATTTCCTTTTTTTGAAAAACGCTTCTCAAAAGACACTGATCTCAGTGATCTATCTCTGATAAGATGCTTACTAAAGGTTATTGACGATGATGATAATTATGAACTTTGCAAAATACCATCCATCCACGAAGTAAATGATGTGGCCTTTAGCATGAATTCTGATAGCTCTCTAGGACCAGATGGGGTTAATGGCACTTCTATAAACATTGTTCGGATATTATAGTTGAGGATCTATATGCCATGATTCTTAGCTCCTATACTGGTAATTCCCTCCCAAGATCTATTTCCCATTCTTATCTAATCCTAATTCCCAAAGTGGATCAACCTCAACAATTTACTGAGCTCAGGCCCATCAATCTCAGTAATTTCTCCTGTAAGATTATTTCTAAACTCCTGAATAATCGACTGAATTCTTTGATGCACAAGATAGTGTCTCCTAATCAGACTGGCTTTATAAAAGGAAGGTCAATCACTGATAACATTATTATGACTCAAGAAATGGTCCGCAATATGAAAGGTAAAAATCCCAATGCCAATGTGATCTTGAAGCTTGACATGGCAAAGGCCTATAATAGAGTATCATGTGAGTATCATTGTGAGGCGTTAAGATAAATGGGTTTTAGTGAGGATTGGGTCAGATGATGTGTAGATTAATGTCCAATAACTGGTATCCTATAAATGTCAATGGTGCTAGGCACGGTTTATTCAAGTCCACTAGAGGTTTAAAACAAGGTGATCCTCTGTCCCCCTCTTTATTTGTGATTGGAGCTGAGCTGCTTACTCAGATGCTGACAACCTCCTGGGATGTCATTTCATTCCTTTCCAGACAGACAAGAAGGGTCCCATTATCACACACATGTGTTCTGCTGATGATACCATACTTTTCTCTTATGGTGATCTCTTGTCCTTAACTATGATGATGGACACTCTGAGACTTTATGAAAAGGTGTCTAGCCAGATGGTGAACAAGAATAAATCTAGTTTTATGGTTCATCCTAGGGCATCTAGTCACTTCAAAGATGGTATCAGGGCTATTACACGCTTCCCACATACCAGATTCCCTATGGAATACTTAGGAAGTCTTATCTTCCTTGGTAAGAAAAAAAATTGTTATTTTAGTGATTTGGTGGTTAGAATGGCGAAGAAAGTCATCACTTGGCGGACTAAAAATCTCTCTGCAGGTGGTAAAGCAGTATTGCTTAAAGCTATCCTATCTGCACTCCCTTTTCATATATGCTCAGTGAATCAACCTACCAAAGGCACATTTAAACAAATTGATAGCCTGATGGTTAACTTTTTTTAGGGTGAAGCTGATGGAAAGAAAAAGCACCACTAGATTGCATGGGACGATCTATGCTATCCCAATTCAGAGGGTAGTATTGGTATTAGAAAGATCCAGAGCTTTTGTGACTCATTTTTTGTTAAGAATTGGTGGAATTTCAGGACTAACAAATCCCTTCACAGAGATTTTCTTGGGGCCAAATGCTGCAAAAGGCTTCATCCTGTTGCCAGAAAGGGTGGTTATGATCAATCTCACACATGGAGAAGGCTCATGAATATTAAAGAACTCTGTGAACCAAATATCTTATGGAGAATTAGTGAGGGAAAGGTGTCCTTCTGGTGGGATAATTAGACTGGTCTGGGACCTTTAGCCAAAATTACTACTTAAGGAAGGAAATCAAAAAACATTATGGTGGCTGAATTTAGTCAGGATGGAAATTGGAAAGAAGATGCTATCAGGGCTACCATTCCCAACAAATTCATCCATAACCTTTTCTAGATCCATATTCATAAGGGGCAGAAGGATAGAGCTATCTGGACACCTGCTCAAAATGGTGAATTCAGTTGCAAATCAGCATGGTCTATAATCAGGAAGTCTAAATTGCCTTCTCTTAGTGCTAGAAATACTTGGCATTCTAAAATTCCTTTTAAAGTTTCCTTTTTTATGATGAAAGTACTTAAAAAAGGTATTGCTACTGATGAGAGGGTCAAGAAGTTTAGAGTGACAGGCCTATCCAAATGCAACTATTGTAGAGATGGACATGAAGAGAATGTTGAACACCTATTTGCTCAAAGTGATATTGCACAACTTTGGCACTTTTTTGGAAGCAACTTGGGCATCAAAATTCAACCTGGATTACTCAAATCTACTACCATGCAATAGTGGCTGATTAAGGCAAAAAATGAGATTCAATCCTTGATGATTCAATGCCTTCCTCTAATCCTATCTTGGGAAATATGGAAAAGCAGATGTTCTGCTGGATTTGATGGTATTCTTGTGTCTATGTTCAGGATTAAAGAGAGGGTCACTTGGTTGATGACTTTAGTTCTTAATAGCCAGTTTCAATGTTTGAATTTTAAAGGAAATTGGTTTGATATGTACATTAAGGTAGAGAAGGCCACTCCTAGTCTACATACCAAATTCATCACTTGGCAAAAACCTAGCACTAATTGGTATAAACTCAACACTGATGGTTGTTGTAAGGCCAATCCCGGAGAAGCTGCAGGTGGTGGTGTTCTGAGAGATCACATTGGAAATATGAGAATGGCTTTTTACTCATATTTTAGGATTTCTACCAATAATAAAGCCGAGGCCAATGCCATCCTTAAAGGACTCCAGTGGTGTGCGACAAATCACATTGATAATGTCACCATAGAAACTGACTCCATGATTTTGGTCAATCTGATCAAAGGAAAAATTAAAGGGCCATGGGCTATCAGAACTGAAATGGAGCAGATCATCAACCTATTAGCAAAAGGAACTTATAAGGTAAAACATTGTTATAGAGAAGCTAATTGTGTTGCTGACACTTTGGCTAATATTGGAGCAATTGAGAAAACTGAGATTTTCTTCACTGAGGAAAAAGTTATTCCAAGACAAGTCAAAGCCATCTTGAATATTGATCAAGATCAACTCCCTAATCTTATGATCAAAGTCAAGAAGAAGGAGTTTATATTCAATAATGATTAACAGGCAGTTTTTCCTTTTTGCTCTGGCCTGCTGGCTATGTACATGAACACTAACTCTCCTTTTGTTATCTTTACATGTAGATCCTGTCATATCACAGTCCTGAGCTATAAAGGACACAATTTATACAAGGAGGACCTATTTATCCTTTGTACTCCACATAGAGGCAAGGATAAGATTCCTCCTATTTGAATGTCTTTCCCTTTGGTTGATATATATAGGTTGGGGTCTGTTTAAAAGGCCTAAAGTTAGAGTGAGTAAATACTCAAAATACCCCCCAACGTTTGACCAAAATTTTAACTACACACCTAACTTTTGCGTTGGTCCTATTACCCCCTGGACAAAATTTTTCAGTATTAAAATGCCTCTTTTTTGCTGATGTGGCAGTCCAATATGCCAACCCCCAATTATTAAATGGCGCTTGTCCACACGCGCCTGGCCCACGTGCCACATCTTTAATTTCCTCCCATTTTTGACTCGTAACCTGACCCGTAACCCTAAATTAAATCAGCCTCAATTCTCATATTTACAAAAAACTAGCACCTATCCCAAATTTCACGATAAACACCATTTTCAACCCCAATCATTGTCAACATATTATCACGTACATATTTTCGTTTCTGCTCATTGTTCATCTAGTAAAGGTTAGTTTCCTTACATTTTTTTCTTTCAAAAAATGATACTAAGATTTTGTGCATAATGTTTGAAATTTGAACTTTAAAGAACAAATTTTCATAGCTCCTCAACTGTAATCAGCATATTTATTATCATATTGTGCATATTGTTTGATTTTTTTCTTCAAAAAAATGATGTAGTCTAGGGTTTTCGCCATTACTGTGCATATGCTTATCATTTTTTTGATTCCATTTGACATTAAGTTGAATTACTTGTTATTCTTTGTTTTTTTATGTATTTAGGTAGTACATGGCTGATTTTGTGTATGTAACCTTAAGATGGTACCATGGAGGTGTGTTACACTTAAATAATGGGGAGCCAATATATGAAGGTAGGGAAGTTACTGATATATTCAATGTCGATGTTGATATGTTATTTTTTTTTGAGTTGAGAGACTTTATTAAAGAATTAGGATATACAACTACTTACACATTTAGTATTAAGCCACCTCATAGTGGCATTTTGGTAGATGTTGATAGTGATGAGGTTATTTTAAATGTGACTGTGGGTTTGAATGATGATGATACTGTGGAGGTTTTTTGTCAAGCACATGGTTGATGAAGCAGTTATTGACCCACCTTTATTAGAATATGTTAGTCATGGGGATAGGAAGGAATCTTGTTCCCTTTTTAATAAAAGGGCTGATGACATACGGCCTGATGAAAGATGTAGCAATGAAAGGGTTGTTGAGGAGCCCTTAAATTGTCCTAATACACCTTTGTCCTTTTCTACTCAAACTTGTGAAAAAACACCATCTCTTACCTCCTATACACCTGCTGCTACTGCTAAAAACACACTACCCCATTCCTCTTTTACTTCAAATTTTTTTGTTTGTAAAAAACACCTCCTACCTATCCTACACCTGCTGTTGCTCTTCAAGAAACAACAGCTCATTCCTCTTTTCCTTGTGCTGACACTACTGCTGAAAATACAGCAGGCCCTTCCTCTTCTACACCTACAACTTCAGTTGAAAATAATCTACCCCATTGTTCTTTTACTTGTGCTGCTAGTACTGCTAAAAATACAACAGGTCTTTTATCTTCTACACTTGCTGTTCATGAAGATCTTGAAGATGTAGGTCCAGTTGGATCTGATTCCTTAGATGAGGGTTCTGATTCCTTAGATGAGGGTTCTGATTTCTCAACTGATGATAATGAACAATCTGTAGATGACATAGAAGGAGAAGGTGAGGATGAATATGCAAGTGATCAGCCTGATGAGGTAAAAGAGTTGAGGGCTGAAAGGAGGATTGAATTTCAGAGGAGAAAAAGAAGTGAGAGGGCAAAACCTCATAGTGAAGAGGTTTCAGCAATTGAAGCTAGTGTGGATCTAGGATTTGATGAAACTATAACAGGTAAGGTTAGTCTTGAGGGTAGGTTAGGAGGTGATGAACCTTACATTGATTGTTCTGCTGATGATAGCTTTGAAATAGATGAGGATGACGGTTGGGATGATGAAGAGGACATTGAATCTGTTGGGTTAAATCTGCCAAGAAGACAAAGGTTTACAAGACGGAAGAATGATAAGAATAAAATCATTCATGACCCCATTGCCAAGAAAATTGTATGGCAGTGGGTATGGTCTTTAAAGATATTGATGAGTTTAGGAGAGCAGTAATAAAATATCTTTGTTAAGAAAAGGGTTAAAGTAGAAAAGTGGGTGAATGAGCCTATAAAGGTTAGGGTGAGGTGCAAGGATGGTTGTCCATAGATATTGTATGCTAGGCTTGATAAAACTACAAATGATTTTCAAATTAAAACTTACATTCCAAAGCATACTTGCCTCCAAACTACCAGAAACTACTTGTGTAATGCCAAGTTTATTGTTGAGACCTATAGAAAGAGAATAAGTGCGACCAAACATTAAAGTTGTTCAGTTGCAAAAGCTAATTAGGATAAAGTTTAATCTTCATGTTGGTAAGACCACAGTTAGAAGAGCAAGAGCAAAAGTACTGAAAGAAATCATGGGATATCACATTCAGGAGTTTGGAAAAATCCTTTACTACAGGGATGAATTGTTAAGGACCAATCCTGGTCCCACTTGTGTAGTTAAACTTGCTGAACCAAATGCTGATAGTAGGCCTGTTTTTCAAAGCTTTTATATATGTTTTGATGCTTTGAAGAAAGCATTTCAGCACTGTAGAAAATGTATTGGTTTAGATGGTTGTTTTTACGAAAGGGGTTTGTAGAGGACAGTTGTTGCTAGCTGTGTGTGAAGATGGTAATAACCAAATGTTGCCTCTGGCATGGGCTGTGGTGGAGTATGAAAAGAAGAGCACTTGGACTTGGTTTATTAGAATTTTGAAGCAAGATTTGGCACTTGGAGGTGTGACAGATTTAACATTGATAACAGATATACAGAAGGTATGTTTCCTTGATTTTTGTTGCAATTTTTTTCATGAAAACTCATGTGTATTCATCTACACTAGTTGTTAATGTTTCAGGGACTAGTTGTTGCTATTCAAGATCTTTTACCTGCTATTGAACATAGAAAGTGTGTAGGCACATCTTGGCTAACTTCAGCAAAGACTGGAGAGGGCTACAAAGAAGACAGCAGTTTTGGAGAATTGCCAAAAGCACCTTTGAGTCTCAACTAAGGAGAAATATTGAGCTGATGAAGTTGCTTAGTCCAACGAAAATGATGGACAAACTAATGTATTACAACATAGATTATTGGTGTAAGGTCTATTTCAACACTAATGTAAAAGTAGATTCTGTAGATAACACTATAGCTGAGTGTTTTAATGCTTGGATCTTGGCTGCTAGGTATGAGTAATGCATGTTTACCTTGCTGTGTGTTTGTTTTTACAAACTGTTTGTAGATAACAATATGACTGTTTGTTTATTGGCTAATTGGTAGGCACAAAACTATAATAACAATGCTTGAGGAGATTAGGGTAAAAATGATGGCTAGGATTGGAACATTGAGGGAGTTTGTAAACACTTGGAGATGTAACTACTCTCCAATGTGTACGAAGGTGTTAAAGAAAAATACTACACTTTCAATGCAATGTAACATTGAGTTTAATGGAGTTCTTTGGTTTTGAAATTAGGGAAGGACTATGTCAACATATTGTGGATATTTCTAGAAGGCGATGCGAGTTTGTAGGGTGTGGCTAAAAGGCATTCCATGTCCACATCGTTGTATTTGCAATTCGATTCAAAAGGTATGATCCACTTGGCTACATTGACCATTGCTATAGCAAAGAGACTTACATAAGAACATATGAGCATGTTCTTCAACCAGTCACAAACATGGAAATGTGGCCTGTCTCTACCTACCCTAGTGTGGCTCCACGAGATGTAAAAAGCATGCCTGGTAAGCCTTAAAAGGCCAGAAGGAAGGAGGCAGGTGAAATTCCAAAGTCTAGGAAGATGCCAAGAGCGGAATGGCCATGACTTGTAGAATCGCCATAATAGAGGCCACGACAAGAGAGGGTGTCCAACAAAAGACTCAGCAGCATGGACAGAACCAGAAAGTTCTAGCAGGGGAAGGGCCAACACATCACAACCACCATTTTCAAGCAAGGTCATGGGGAGACCAAAGAAACCACCAACAAAACTAGTACCTGTTGAAAACAGGCCAAGAGAAAGACCTAGGAAAACTGCCCAAGTAGTAAGAAATAGTCTGCGCGGTTCGAAGTTCATGTTTCATGTTCGCCCCCGCAAAGAACTAGTGCATGACCTTTGCTAAAGAGAAAGAGGAAGTGGTACTAGTGCACCATATACAAGGCCTAGAGTAACGGGAATGGGTGTTTTCCAGGCAGAAAATGGGTTCAAAGCTGTTAATGTGAGCGCCTTAATAAGCACAAGTGTTATTTTATGTGTTGTTTCCATTACTAAGTGTTATTTTATGTGTTGTTTCCATTACTAACTCCTTGTTATTATTTGTGTGAATAGCCTGACATCTCAAGCAGCAGGATTGTGTCAACTAGTAAAGCAAAGGTGACCAGATCAGCACAGGTAACTGGTGACATTGGCTACAAACAAGTGCAAATAGTAAGCTGAAATGGAGAGGCAATGAAGCAATCACAACCAGGAAACTACAAGAGATACAGGAGAAAAAGACAAAAGGTAGAGGTAAATCAGCAAACCAAGCCAAGAAAGCACATTCACGACCCAAGCGACCATGGAAAATCTAATTATAATGAAAAGCTTCTCAGCAGTTCTTAAATGTACACATTTATCGATTGACATTTTAGTATTTTGTCTTGTTCGTTTAATCAAAACAACATTACAGTACATAGCTGTTTAACGTGTTCCAATTCCATTTCAGTTTGACATAGCTGTTAAACGTGTACAAATTCAGCAAAGGACATGAATTTAAAATTGTCAACAAAGGTAATTTAAGGCACTAAATTCGATATGGTCAAGGACCATTAAATGGAACTCAATCCAACATGGTCAAAGACCATTAAATGGCCTATTAATTCGGCTGTAACCCATCTATATAACACAACATACACACACCATATCACACATTCACTACACTAAACTACAACAACAACATTAACGTGCAACCAGCAGCAAGCACAACAAACACAACAACATACCAGCAGCAAGCACAACAAACACAACAACATATAACATCTACATCATACCAAAAGAAGATGCTAGCTTTCTTTACGAAAAAGTTAAACGTTCTTACGTGCAAACCGATGATTTTGTAAGTTTTTTTATATTTGTTATTATTATTTGATTTACGTGAAAACCAATGATGTAAACTTTCTTTTTGTTTATTGAAGATACTTCCACATGAACATCATGACATTTTTCCAACGAGAACAACACATGCCGTGTTAAAGTATCAAGATGACACCGTTCACAAGATGACGTTCAGAATTGAAAAAAAAAACTCGTTTATGCTAAGGGTGGAAGGCATTTATAGATTCAAAAGGTTTGAAAGAGGGAGACACACTAGAGATTTGGGTGTGTAATGTTATACCCTATTTTAACCGGAGTCAAAATAGTTTACAACATTCTGGTAATTCCGGGGTTAATTAAAGTTAGTAGTCGCCACCTAATTAATTATGGTGGATTAGGACACCTAAAGTTCATTACAGTTATTTTTTAAAGTTAACTCCGTTTTAAGGTCTACTAACCTAAGATTCTAGGTAAGGGTTCAATTAATCTAAAGGGAAGGTGTTAGGCATCCTTTAAGATCCATTAATAATGGTTAACCGACCGGACTGAGTAAATTAAAAAGGCCAAGTGTTTGAGAAACAAGCAGGCAAGCACTTAACTTATAAACATTTACAAACCTCAAATGAATTAAGAAGAGGATGACTATCAGAACACTGTTTCGATTCAAGAATGTAAGATTAAAATATATAAAGTGAAATTAAGACAACATTTGATATAAAATGGACATACATAAGTTGGCCTTTGACTTTTTTAAAAAATGTTGGACTCACAACTTACTTTAGAAGTATATAAAGAAAGCATTTTAAGAAAATAGTTGGTAGAAACATTATTTTTTGACATGGCTGAAACTAAATTCCAAAGAAAACTTTACTTGTTTTCATTTGAAGGATACAAAACTATTTTTTTAAGAAAATGAATTCGAGTTCTATTCCGATTACGCAGTTCAGGTTGCTTCCAAGTAAAATTAATCCAGCCAGACTCTTTGCAAAACCGATTTTTGATTAACCATAAAGATAACACTAAAGCTTCCTATATCAGTATCCCAGCAGCTCCCCTAAAGATTCTGAATGTTCGAAGGTCGGTCCTCTATATGGGAAATCAAAATATGGAAACAAAACAGTTAGCACGTCATGACAGAATATTTAACATATATAAAGATGCAACAACAGTTGCGATGGTTCTCTGGAGAGGGAGAGATTAACGAAGACGCTGATGCATATTTTGGATTTCTTCTTGAGATCTTTCCATTTTCTGTTTGGATGAGCTTTGAGGGAGGGCGAGAGAAATGGATGAGGACTGTAAATGCGAGTTCCAGTCTAGCAATGACGTCGAGTCTCGAAATGAGACTCTTCGGCTCCATTGTTCATGCAAGGCAAAATAAGGAATAAAAAGTGAATTAGCAAGGGGTAATCTGCCATTATCAATACAAAGGAATGACACGGAAATAATTTCAAATAATCAACACATGACCGGAATTTTAAGAATACTTCTATGTAACATCATAACAAGGGGGCAAGCCAATAATCCGTAGGTAATACTTCCAGCTTATTCAACGGTCGTTAGATGGATCTTTCTTATAAAAAAACATGCGAGTGATAACAAAATTCCATGAGTTAGCACATAGACAGTATATATGGGCACAAACAGTTAGCATCAAATGATTTTGGCATGCAAAAAATATCTTAACATATGATTCTTGCTAACAAACAGTTCTTATTTAGACTCCAATCTAAGTTTGAGTTTCAAATACTCATAAGAATGATATTTTTATTAAAGACTACCTATATTGGAATAAACTAAAGATGCTTTGTCGCTAAAAGCTTTCAAGTTACCGGAAGAACTCAACAACCATTTAAAGTTATGCTGCAATGATTAAATTAGCATATCAAATAATGTTTCAAAGGAAAAACAGAGTTTAGAACAACACTCAAAGTCAAAACTTCGTGGCAGATTTTATTTAATAAGATAAACCAATAAAAAATGTTTTTTAATACATGAAAACACTACACCAAGCGCAACATGTTGACAAACAAACCTCCGATTGAGGATAAGTTGACTGAAGCATGAACTTTTGAACACTCTCACTGATTTCATTAAAGAGAAATTATCAGAAATGAGATCGGATTTACCTCTTATGGGTGCAGCGAACGGGACGTCGGGCCTCGAATCTACTCTCTCGTTATGAACAGATTCGAAACCAGACACAAATGAGTTTTAAAATCTCTATCACGGTTTAAGTCCGACAGAAAGAGGAACTCCAGAAATTTAAGGTTCTTAGAGTTCAAAATATGTAGAGATTGTATTTGGTGTGTTGGTGTTCACTGATGTTAAAGAACGTTCTCCTTGCTGTGAATTTAAGAGATGTATTTATAGATTAGAGGTTCTGGCTATAGTTTGTGAGTTTCAAAATTTTCATAGGAAGATTCATGGTTGTCATTTTCTAACTGAACAAAGTAGTGACAGCTTTGTTGATGCTGATGTTGAACGTTAGACAAAGAGAAAGTAAGAGAAAGGGGGAAGCTTTTGATTTTTTCAATTCTCACGTGAAGGAAAGGGTCAAAGCAGCTGACTGGATTCAAATGAGGGGTGCTTTTGGTATTTTATTTGTTTGAGAAAGACCTAAAATACATATACATGGGCTGTTATGTCTTGGGCTATTTTGGGTTTACTTTGGATAGATTTGGGTTGCATTTTGGGCTGGTCGTTTGGTCCATCTGATTGGATTTAATCCTTCCTCCCTATTCATTCCATGTGCTTCTTTATATTATAAAAATACTAGGATAACAAATTTAATAACTAGAGTAAGGATGATATAATTTAGTATTATAATCTTACTAGTAATAATAATAATAGTGTCGTCTGAGTTATAATTTTTTGATTAGCAATTGATAAACTAGTAATGATATGAGATCAATAGTAAAATAATTATAGATGGCATAATAAAATAAAGATGTCTATTAATAGTAAAAGTAGCAATAAAAATAGTAGTGAAAATAAGGTATTTAGTTCGTTAATAAATTTAGAAGCCCAAGGAAATAAATTGGAATAGAGGAGGGACAAAATTGGGTGTCAACATGTAAATGTGAGTGTGGAGATTGCATAAGGTTTCATGTATTTAAAAAAGAGATAGAGGTCATAAATATTGATTAGTAGATCTCTATTATTCAATTGTCTATGTTTAACATCTCCATGTATGCTACTATTTTGATTAAGACAATGATTAATGTTATGTGGATGTGATTTTGATTTTAATTTTGGATAAACACTTCAAAACAACATCAAACTTCTTCATTCATACATGATAAAATAGATGTATATGTTACAAAATTTGCCATAATAAAAGGCAAACAAAACATAACATAGCTGAGACACTACCACCACTACCACTATCTATGGCAATTTGATTTTTTCATTGTTTGAATTGCCACTACGGAATACAAAACTTATGAACACAACAACAACACAAACAACAAAACAAAAAACAAAATTCCTATGGAACCTACACCCTTTAGTCTTCCTTGTGTCTTCTTTTTTTTTTTGGTCCATCAACCTCGACCAAACCCATGTCAACACTAACCGAATTATTATCGTTAGTAGTGATCTCATCCAATTCCATCTTCAAACTCCGATATTGCAACAATTCCTTCTCTAAATCTCTAATTTTGTTAACCAATTTTGGGAGGATAAATTTTGATCTTGGATCAACTTCATCTCTGTCCCTCCAACGAAAAAACTTGCATTTTTTAGCCTGAAAAATAGCAAAATAGAGCATAATTTTTCAAATTTAATTTTTCAATAAATCAAAAAATAGGAGCAAGACCATACACCATAATAGGGACAAGACCAATATCTTCTTCCAGGGTTGTTTTTAGACCAAGAAGTTTGCTTTTGCAATAAATTCCCGTGTTGACATTGGACCACGGTTCTAACCATAGGATCACTCTCATCCATAGACAATCGACCAAGGTCAATTTTTTCCATAACAAACCCTAAGAAATGAAAAATGACTAAATATGAGCAAGAATTACTCAAGAAATTTAAAACAATAAATTTCACATGAACCAATTTAAAGAGAAATAAATGAGAAATAAACCCTAACTAATGAACCTCTTTCTAACGATTGGAGCGATTAAGGTGTTGATTTTTGGAGCTATAACGATTGGAGTGGTTGAAGTTGTGGAGTTGTTTACTTTTTTGACAAAAAATGGAGATGGGTATTAAATGGGGTGAAGAAGAAGATGAAGTAGCCGTTTGGGTGTAAAAATGGAAGGAGTTTAAATTCATCTATGTGGCATCTATGTGGCAGTCCATTTGGCGCTCCAAAACACGTCAGATGTTGTTTTTTAAAGGCTATAACGCTCACTGAGCGGTGTATTCACGCTCTTGTCCACATCAGCAAAAAAAGGGGCATTTTAATACTGAAAAAATTTGTCCGGGGGGTAATAGAACCAACGCAAAGGTTAGGTGTATAGTTGGGATTTTGGTCAAACGTTGGGAGGTATTTTGAGTATTTTCTCCCTAAAGTTACGAAAACCAAAGTAACAGTAGAACTTATTAGTTACTCCCTCCATTCCATAATAAGTGGTGTTTTTATCTTATGAACACCCCTTAAGAAATTGCTTACTCTTAGAAAATTATGAGTGTTTTAACTAACTTACCCTAATTAATGCCTAGAAAAAAAGAAGCTATTTAATGATTCTTGATTATAAATACGGGTAAGTTTAGAAGAATAAGATCAATTTCTTTTTGAAATCCTAAACATCCCTTATTTTGAAACAAAATAAAAAACCTAAAATACCACTTATTAAGGAATTGAAAAAAATAAAGAAAAAATGCAAGTTAATAATTTAGACGTAGAAGTTATTGGTTATTTTCTTGTTTCATTTAGTAATTACTAGTTTTAGCGTATGCGCCTGTCCTCATATTAGTAAGAATAAGCTTTTAAGAACAACATAAATATTATTTAAATGATATGTTTGCATTTTACTATAAAAAGTAGCAAGTTCTAAAATAATCATTATTTCTAATGATTAATATGTTAAAACTCCAGACATACAAAAAAGACTTCTAAACCTAAGCAAATTTCGAAGTGTCCGAAAGGCTCCAAATCTTAATTTAGAAGTTATAACTGGCAATATCGATATAATTTTCAAACACCTTTTTTATATTTTTGAAAAAAATATTTGGAAAACATCTTGCTAAGAACTACGTTCATAATAAATCATTAAAACGCCATCTAACCTTTTCAGAACTAAATATTCAGTTAGTAGTTCAGTCTTGGACGAAGTCAATGGTCTTAATTTATTGCATTTTAATTCCGTTTGTTAAATTACTTTGAATAAGTAAACTTCTTATTACCTGTTGAGAAAGAAATTTTCTTAAATTGTTAATCGTCACACATTCGTTTGCCAAATCTATTTCAATTGTCATTGCAAGTGTATATGGAATCACGTGCGCACCCGTTTTAAAACAGACAGGACAGTAAAATCATATAAATAGATAAAAATATTTGAAAATTTATTTAAAAGAAATATTCAATTCAACCCATAATAACAATCGAACAGATTAAAACAAAATTATAGTAAACTGCAGAAATCATGAGTAACAAAAAAATTAAAAGTGCAAGCTAAAATTGATGAACAATCAGCTTATTCAAATGACTTCTTTGTTGAGCGACAAATGATTATATATTGTCTGAACCTGCAAAATCAACAACAAAAGCCAAAGAACATCCTTGCAGTTCGCAGTTTTGTATGCCTTTATTAAGCCTCTTCGAATTACTAAAACTTTAATCGCTCAATCAGTTACAGATTTCTTCAACTTACTAATAGGTATATTTTTCCTAGCTCTTCTTCGCTTTCCATCTTCATTTATCGTATAGTAGCTCCGAGGTAGATCCAAGAACAGTCTACAATTGAAATGTAAGAACGATTTTTTGCTATGTAACTATACCCTTAAGAATTTGAACAGCCAACTACAATATATAGGTGTAGCACATGAGTAATGTGCACATCAATAATTTTGTGATTTGATTGGAAAGACGAGCAACTTCAAATGGCAATGTATATTTTTTTAATCAAATATATAAATGGCAATTTTTAATAATTAACTACAAAAATTTGATAGGAAGTAAATCTCGAAAACTAATAACTAAATGTGTAAATCTCGTAAACTAATAACTAAATGATGCTTCATTGAACTGTATTTACAAAAAAAAATCTAGCAGTCACTTATATAGGCATTTGGCAGTTAACACATAAATTGATCAAAACTTCTTGTCATTGCTCAACTCTGTTCCTCCTCCCTCTTTTTGTTTCCTCCTCAATCTAAAAGACTTTTTGGTTAAAAAGTTTTCAAATTTCAAATAATCTAAATTCTTTGCCTATACCTTCTCATGTTCGTCCACGCTACACATCGAATGTAGAGACAAATAGTTAGAGTTTTAGCTACAGGTTCGATAAAATTTAATAGTTTTAGCTAAAAATTTATATTTTGTGTTAATAAATTCACTTAATATATGTAAATTAATTATTCAAAACTCAATAAGCTACTTTTTCTAGAACTCAGCAAACTCAAAATTCTAGATCCGCCTCTAATTACATACTCTTTCAACTTATTTCTAACCCCAATCATTACGCTTCTCCTGTTATGAGAGCTTCTACCATTGAAATAAATATTTTTTTCAAGACAACAATTTTTAATCAAAGAGAAACAAACAAATCTCAAGAGTCAATTCAAACTATAATAATACAAAAACAAAAACCAAAACTTAAAACATTCATACCTTCTATTCAACCCTATTCACCTCACATTAATCCACATATATATGCAAAAATAGTGGAAAGGAATATGCAGTAATTAGTGACATGTCCTTGTTCAATATGTGAAATACATCGGCAACGGATATTTTCTGGCCTATGATGGCTTTCAGTAATGCAAATTACTTCTATAAAGCTATAGTATAATGCTCATGCGGTGTAAAAGCTATTATTAAAGAATTCGATGAGGCAACGAATTGCCTTTCATATAGTGGTATATGAAACATTATAAACAAGAATCACAGCTAACAACTTCTCAATTAGAAGATTGTCTATCAAAATACATGATTGTCTATTATCATATAACTTCAGCAACAGATTAAAAATTTAGAAAGCTTACCTCAAATGACACGCAAATTTATTTCTGCAGGCATAGACACTATCAAGATTTAAAGAATATGGAATGGAGAAGCACATATAAGAGCTTTGTCGGATCAAATAAAATTGTAGCTTCAAGAACAAGTTAAATATTTAGAAAGCTTCCCTCAAATCAAAAGCAAATTTGTTTCAGCCGTCATAGACACTTTCAAGAATTGTAAATAAGTCAATTTTAAAGTATTAATTTTATATGAAATATTATAAACAAAAATCACAACTGACAACTTCTCAATTAGCGATTGTCTATCAAAAATATACGATCATATATTATCGTATAATTTCAAGAACAAATTAAAAATTTAGAAAGCTTACCTCAAATCACAACAAACGTGTTTCTACATTCACATACATATCAAGATTTTATGCTAAAGAATATGAAACAAAGAAGCAAATATATGAGCTTTGCCAAATCAAACATAATTGTAACTTCAAGAACAGATTAAAAATTTAGAAAGCTTACCTCAAATCACAAGCAAATTTATTTCTGCCGTTATAGACACTATCAAGAATTGTAAATAAGTCAATTTCAAATTATTAATTGCATGTGAAATATTATAAACAAAAATCACAACTGATAACTTCTCAATCAGTGATTGTCTATCAAAATTTTAGGGACTCTTAAATGGTCCAAATAAATAAAGATTTTAATAGTTTTAAAGTCCTAAATATTAGAAAATGGTAAATGATTATTTTATCTATTGTAGAGTCTTTTAATGAAGGGCAAAAAGTTCAAACAATATTTCTAAGGCCCTTTGTGCTTTTAATATAGTATAGATAAAGTTCGTATAGAATTCTCATGGAATAAAATTATAATTACAATTAAATATTTAATTTCTAATGAACAAATTTAAAGAATTTGAATTAAGATAAATAAATTATTTCCATTGGTATTGCGAACAAATACTTATAATTTTGAGTTAAATAATTAGCAAAAGAATCTAATTTATACTTTTATTTATTTTCAACTTGACAAAAAATTGAAGTATATAAATTTGTTAAATAAGAAAAATATTAATAGCGAAAGAAATTAGAAACAAAGAAAAATCAATTATTGTATAATGTTAAATGTCACATTGGTCAAATGCAAATGAAATAACAAGTATGAGATAGTAGAAAATAAAATATATTTTCAATCAAGTGTCATTATTTTTTCTATTACACTTATTTTAACAAATGAAAATTATCAATATTCTTTTATACATTAAGTTATTTCACTGCTAAATATACATGAATTATCCACGAAAAGTTAAACAGTAAAATTTGTTGCAAATCCTATTACGCGATGGATTAGTAACGAATTATCTCTTCTTTCAATTTAGGTTAATGAGAAACTTTAAAAGGACCAACAAAAAATCTTTGATTCTATATTACCAGTCATTTGCATCACCAACCATTATTTATAAGAAGAAAAACAACACCTGGATCCGAGTCTAGCAAATGATTTGGTTTATCTCATGATGACCAAAGTAATTTTGGTCAACTAATCACAATTTTAAGACTCCTAAGCTGAATTTCGTTAGTATGGCTGAAAATTAACAATAACAAAAATAAGGCAATTTCCTTAGTCTCCTGTTCTCTTTTTTTTTTTTTTTTTTTTCTTTTTTTCCAGCGCCCTTTCACATTATTACCTTATACGTTGTATATTCACGCGATCCCCGAATCATGGTAACAACATCAAAGAAGATTATACAGTTAATCTAATTCCAATTGGAAAAAGGGCCAAATATACCCCTCTACTATACTTTATTGGTTAAATATATCCTCCGTTAGCCAAAGTACCTAAATATACTCCTCTGTTAGCTAAAGTTGTTAAATATACCCCTACATTGATGGAAAATACTCAAATTAAATGAAATTAACCATTTAACTTAAAAAACCCATGCTTCATAATTTTAACCCGACCCGACCCATAAATTTGTGCTGATTTTGATTGTTCGAGCTTGAATGCCTTTAATCTACGAGCAGCACTCGACTTTATTATGCTTCCACCACGGCGGGGTTGGACGGAGGATACCGGTGTGATTTTCGAGGCGATGAAGAATTCTGGCTGGCGATGCGGAGAAGGAGAAGAAGAAGTGAATTTTTGTTTTTCGTGAATGATTTGTGGGAGTTTTGAAATTGGAATTGGAAGTGTCTTTGAGAAGAGAAGATGATGAAGAAAATGGAAGGTTCCGGAAGGGTGCTGATGTGCATGAAGTTTGTGACGATTTTTTCGGTTCCATTTTTCGGTGAAATTTTCCGATCTCTGTGAAGATTTATGTTAGCATTCTCCACTCATTACAATAACGAGATGAACAAATCAATGGAAGAAGTGGTTCTAATTGTTTCAAGCAGACAAGTACTGAATGTATCGATTTTGATGGTGTTATTACGGGACTCTTCTATGACCATTAGTGAGGTGTTAGAGATTGAATGGTTGGATTTTAACTTTTAAGTGGGTCGGGCCGGTTAAAATTACGGGACATGAGTTTAAGTTAAATGGTTAATTTCATCTAATTTGGGTATTTTCATCCATGTAGGGGTATATTTAACAACTTTAATTAACAGAGGGATATATTTAAGTACTTTGGCTAACGGAGAATATATTTAACCAATAAAATAAAGTAGATGGTATATTTGACCCTTTTCCCAATTCCAATTACGCCCAATTCCAATTAAACCCAATTCCAAACAGGCCCTTGGTTCTTTTTTCCCTAAATAAAACTGAAACCCTTGGAAGATTTGATTTCCCAGTGGATCGGAAAAGCAATTGTGCCGCCAGCTTTCAATGAGTGATGAAAGTGCAAAATTAGGGAGTTGCTCTCTTCCGGGAGAGGTAATTCTTGAAATCCTCTTTCGCCTTCCTGTTAAGTCATTGTTACGATTCCAAACAGTTTCCAAGTCATGGTATGCTTTCCTCATCACTCCTGATTTCACTCACCTGCATTTGCGTCACACTCATGAAATGCTCCTTAGAGTTAGCGATAGAGGTCCTAGAGACACCCCTACTATTTCTTTCTTCTCTCTTGATCATCACAAAACTACTACTGTTAAAGAGGAGATTGATGAGGTGTACAAAATTGAAGACTTTAATGATATTGCTGATCTGTCTTCTTCTTCTGTTGTTGTTGTTGATTTGCCATTTCCGTGTAGTCCTGATGATGAGGTACGGGTTGTGGGTTCTTGTAATGGATTGTTATGTGTTCATTTCAATAGGAGTTCTAACATTATCTTGTGGAATCCTGCTACGAGAAAGTATAGGTTTCTTGAATCACCTGATTGTGTCTCCTTTTATTCTGACCCTTTTTTCCCTTATATAATGCTTGGTTTTGTACCTGAGACTCATGATTACAAGGTTGTCAAGGTTCCATCATCTAGTAAGAATAGTAACGCTAAGGTTTGGGTTTACTCGATGAATTCCGGTTCTTGGGAAGAGATAGGAGCTGATGTTCTTCATGGTTTGCTACCCAAGGGCGGGTCTGCTGTTACTCTTAACGGGTGCTTGTATTGGATGTCGTATAGTAATGATAATGGACGGGATATAATTACTTGTTTTGATTTGTTTAATCAAGTCTTTGGGAAAATTACGCTGCCTAATCCTGATATTGTCACTAACCTCACTTTCCAGAAGCTTGTGGTACTAAAGGGTTGTCTTTCTATGATAATCTATTTTGGGGATGGTATTAATGCGAACCACTACGAGGTATGGATGATGACTAAACAGCAAGGTGTAGCTGAGTCTTGGACTAAGCAATTTGATTTTTCGCCCTTCTCTAAGCTAGCACGACCCGTTGGATCATGGAGGGACAGTGAACTTCTTTTTGGCTACCCGAATGGGTTGTCACTTGAACTCTTATCATACAATCCTTTCACAAAAAGAACTCGGAGCTTTCAAAGGAGAAGTTTAGTGGGTAGGTTTAAAGTCATTAATTATGTCGAAAGCCTAGAATCTGTGGAGGGCAGTTAAGTAGACTCTACAGATTTGAAGTCTGATATTGCAGGTATTGTTGTTGTTTCTTTGTTTATGCTAATCATTTGGAGACAAGTAGAGAGTAAGAAGCTAAAGAAAGTGGTGACAAGAAAAGCAGCAGGCAGATGCTCCCAATGCCCACCCTATTGAATTTCACTCACTTTTGCAGATGCTCCCAATTTTCCCTATGTCTACTGCGGTGATATTTTCAGAGTTCAACTAATGCATTCTTTTAATGAATTAAATTCCCACACGCTGATGTAGACCTTTTATTGAATTTTGACTCCCTCAGCACCCCTGCTCCCTTTCTTATTCTTGCTTTTTGCTCAAATCAAATAAGAGATCCATTCACATTGTTCAAAAGTTTAGCATAATGTCCAATTGGGGTTTTCCTTCAGAGATTTTTTTATTTTTTTATTTTTTTAAAAAGATCCTTAAAAGGTCTTTGTATAATGTAAGAAGAAGAGAGTAAAATATCTGTAACATTCCGCTCGTGGTAATTGAGACTCGAATAGTATTGTACTTCATTTTTGATAAATTATGTTCACATTATGAAAGAGACGTTAGAACTCGGGTATTGTTTCAGCATTACTAATAGAGCTGTATTTCCCTGCAAACTTCAAAAGTGCTGGCTCTCGAAACTCTAGGTCTCTGCTCTTGAACTCTTGCAGTGGGCAGAGAAGTGAGCCTGATATTCCAAGCACTAGGATTATAAGTTTCAGCGGAGTAGAGATGCTCTTAGAAGATACTGATGTCATTTGCAGCATGACCAGATGGAGGTGAATAATATTTTGTGTAGGTTCCACTGGTCAGCACCTTGAAGGGGAGCCTTGGATCGGTGGTAAAGTTGTCTACATCTGACCTCATTCGAGCTGTGGAATCAACAATGAGCTGTGTAGGTTCCGCTGGTCAGGTAGACCCTGCGTGAACAGGATGCGTCATGTACCGAGCTGCCTTTATCTTCCGCTGGCTAGCACCTTCCTTGTAATTAAGGGCCTTGCCACTATTTCCTTGCTCCATCTACTGTGACTCGAACCAGAAGCCAATTCCTTCTTGCCATGTCTTGCAAAAGGGTTCTTCTTCCAGCATTATATATGCAGAAACCTTGCTGTTGCTAGGGAGTGGGGAGTATGCATCTATATATTCCCATTTTTTTTAATCTGCCTAAAGTTGGTTTTACTGTACAGAATCAGTTCATGGTTCAGCAGTCAGTGCCCACAGATGCAGTATAAAAATGCTAGTATCATTTATTTATATTTGCAACGTATGGCCTTATGCACGCCATTTGACCACATTTAGGCTGAACATTGAGTAACATACAATAGGTTATGAGGCTAGAGGAGTTCCAGCTAGCATCTACAGCCTGAATGATCTTTTCGTGTAGTTTGGCTCCAGCAGAAGCAATTATACCTCGATCAAATCCCTCTAAGTATTCGCCTTTTGAGAAGTCCAATGGACGCCCTCCTGCATCGTTCACCACTCCACCGGCTCTTCAATGATAAGAACACCAGCTGCATGATCCCATATTTTCTCCTTGTAACCAGCCCTCGCAAATTTCATGAATATCTCAGCATCTCCTCGAGCTATGGCTGCATGCTTTACCAGGCTATATACACGTAATGGCTGGTTCCTGCAGTTGATATGCTGTCAGCCAAGCTTTAAAAGACATCTTAATGCACAAACATATTATTTGAATATGCAAAAGGAATTTTCAGTGTGGGCAAAGAGTAACAGAAAATAGACTCTAAAAACACAGAGAACCATAAAGCAATAGTAAATATAGCATCTTGAAAGTTTCACGCGTTGTGTATGAGATGGAGATTAGTTTTGGATACGAGAGAATACTGGGAGAGATATTTACCTAAGTCCAACTCTATGAGCTAGTCCTGCTGTGAATGAATGGCTTGAATTTGCCTTCTCAACTAGTTCAAAAAAGGTAGCTAGTGCTGGGTTATCGATGGAGGATACTCTGATTTCCCTTGCAGAGTTTGGCCACACGAAGTTACTTTCTCCACACAGTAATGGTTGCATCCAAGCCCTGCCGCCACCTTTCCATGCATAAAGTACAGAACCTTTATCCGAAGATTCAGATGCAGGGGCGGTCAACCTAGATAAGATTCTCCTAAAACCATTTTGATAGCTAAGCCATTCCTTCTTCATAGGGTAATTTGGACACCCAAGAACCCCAAGCACAGGTTCTCCATCTTCTATCAATGGCAAAGCAACGGCATATTGATCTCCACGCACAAAACCTAATGTGCCATCAACAGGTCCCAAAACTTGCTACCCAGAGGCAGACCTACGTGGTGCACTCCCACCCTTCAGAAAAAATTATGTATATATATGTGTATATACCTTGAGAAATTAGTATATATTTAATTGTGCACTCTAACAAACGAAAGTATCTTTGGGGCACGTTGGTTGCAACTGCTGCTTCCCTTGCATGTCTCGGGGGATCGAACTCGAGTGTCACTTTTAATTATTTTTTTGAGCCTATTTTTAGGAAAACAATAAGCGTTAAATGAGCTCGCCTAGATTCGAACTTGCACTGTCACCACATGTTGCACTGCCTGAGTCACTGAGCTATCTCTTTCATTTGCTTCACTGTGCTAAATTTTATTTATTACACATATTTGAACTACGCACGGCTTGTCTTTGTCGAATGATTGTTGCTAGGGTTAAGGTTTCATAAAATAAAAGGTGGGGGAAGGTTTTTTTTTTTGGGGTTCCGGGGGGGGGGGGGGGGTTTGGCGGTGCAACCAAACTAATAAGCAACGTTAATTTCTTTATTAACTTGCATTTTTCCTTTATTTTATTTCGTTGAACAGGTAATGAGTTCTACTGTTCAAAAAAAAAAAAAACTCTTCTTATTTTTGTGACAAAATATATTTTTAATCATCAGAGTCTACTGTTCAATTCAAATTATAATTACTAAATGAAACAAGAAAATAACCAATAACTTCTACGTGTAACTTATTAACTTGCATTTTTTCTTTATTTTTTTTCGTTCAATAGGTAATAAATAATAAGTTCTACTGTTACTTTGTTTTTCGTAACTTTAGGCCTTTTAAGCTCGATTAAATGATTTAGCTAACTTTTAAAATTAGATGGTATATACTATGTATTCCTAAATTCCCTGTTTGTAAATGGCTAAAATTTAGAACTTCATTCAATTTGCTTTTCTTCTTTTCCATCTATTCTTTATTTCTTTCCTTTCTCCCATCTTACGTGAAACCTATAATCAAATTTGATAAATATTTACTTGCATCGGTTGTTTACAAAAATAACTTTAAAAGTTAAAAATTAAGGTAAGAACACACTTCCAATTCATAATTCAAAAGACTTAATTAAAATGAAAGCAGGTGGAACATAATAATATAAGTTTGAAACCAAAAAATACGGAAATGCACAAAATGCATGTAAAATATTATCCCTATTTCTCTCCTCTCCATTCCTCTCCTTTCTTCCCCCTCTTCTCTTTCTCTTTCTCTCTCGAATCCCTTTTTTCCTTCCATTAGCAAAGGATTCAAGAGAAATTGAAAGAGGGGAGATGGGGCAACAAACGTTGATCTATAGTTTCGTTGCCCGGGGAACGGTGGTTTTGGCTGAATACACCGAGTTCACGGGTAATTTCAACAGTATTGCCTCGCAATGCCTTCAGAAATTGCCCGCGTCGAATAACAGGTTCACCTACAATTGTGATGGCCACACTTTCAATTTCCTCGCCGAGAATGGATTCAGTCAGTTTCCTAATTTCTTTCCCGTTCATGATCATGCATTCTATAAATAGAAGATCTTTTTTGCGTTTGTAAATGGAATGACATGAACAATGAAGATTCATATTCTTGATCAATTGTATCTATCTATTTGTGAGGTGGTCGCGATATGGTAGAAACATAGTAAAAGGAATTCCTTCACCAAAAAAAAAAAAAAAAAAAACACTTTTACGAGGAAAATACATACTCAGAAATTTTCTTGAAAAATGACCTCCGTCATACCGCTTGATGGCAAATAAGAAGAAATGTTACTGGAATTTGTAAAATATATTCGTAAATTGAGGTTTGCGATTATGAGATATGATTTTGGGTAATTGTCAATATTTGTTTGAGAAGGGGGAAGCTTTTTGGATGGCGATCGATTTTTCTTGTATGATCAATCAAATATTATATAGCTTAGATGAAATTTTATGTTGTGATTATTTTTGTTAATATGATGAACCAAACAAGTATGTAATTAAAATTTCTATGATGGATTTTGCAGCCTACTGTGTGGTTGCTACTGAATCAGCAGGCAGACAACTTCCAATTGCCTTTTTGGAACGTATTAAGGATGATTTTAGCAAGAGATATGGTGGAGGAAAAGCTACTACTGCTACTCCTAAAAGTCTAAGCAAGGAATTTGGGTAGTCACTTTTGTCTATTATTATTTCAAGTTTAATTTATATATATCGATGGTGTAAAGAAACTTTCACATTATCGAGTTATCCAAAATATATTGTTAAGAGTCTAATTTATACGCATTGACAATGTGAAGAATTTTTACATTGTTACATTACCTTTACTTATTATAACAGGTATCATTTCTTATTTTCAAATTACAAATTTCACTTTTTTATAAAAAATTACTTATAGGCTGTAGATATCTTTTGAGTGACCTGATAGTGTAAAAACTTCTTTATACTATCAATGTATATAAGTCAAAGGTAACTCTTCATACAAAAATGAAATTTATAATATCAAGAGTAACACATTTTACATGTTATGGATAATCTGATAGTATAAAATTATTTACACTAACTATCCATATGTATAAATTAAACTCTAAATTACTTCATGTACCTTATACTATTTGTATATAGGCATTACCAAACAATTATTTACCAATTAATCAATAAATCCCCTGTTGTTGTAGGCCAAAATTAAAAGAGCACATGAAGTATTGTGTTGATCATCCTGAAGAAATTAACAAGCTTGCTAAGGTGAAAGCTCAAGTTTCAGAAGTTAAGGGAGTGATGATGCAAAACATTGAAAAGGTAACTCTTTTATAATTAATGTTGTTTGCTCTAAATTGTGAATAGGGGTGCCAAATTTAGCCTGTAAAATTATGCCCTATATATACCGGTTTGATAACTTATCAAAACATAAAAGTGAGTTCCTTTTTAGTTTGGCTGGTTAGATAGAACCATCATAAATGAAGGTATTTTTTTTAACTTTGATTTTGTAATTAAACAAATTATTAAAAAAAAACAGTATTTCTTTTTAACTTGGATTATGACTTTATCTAACCCAACCCAAATTGATTCAAGTAATCTTGACCTGGACAAATTCGGGTGGGTTATAGCCTAAGTGATTTATCAATTCAACATGTTTTAACAAGTTTAAATTTAGTGCAACTCGCCTATTTGTCATGCTAATGTCACACTTGGATCATTTTCGCATTTTGTCATGCTTTATTATTTGAGTATTCATATCTTTGTTTCGTGTGTTTTTGAAAGAAATTTTGATGTCAAAATACTACCTAAATAACTACGGTGAGAGAGTCAAATAAATCGGAAAGAAAAACCGATGACAGGTGTTGACTGCACTATGAATTTGCTTAACCATGTTCAACTTTGCCAGGTTCTTGATCGTGGTGAGAAGATTGAACTTCTAGTTGATAAAACAGAGAATCTTCGATCACAGGTTAGCTTGATGTAGCAATGTATATGTTTAATTTCTTCTATTATTGATTAATTTGAGCTTAGAAATTGTCGCCTTTTGGTCCTATATTTAGTAATAGGGGTAGGAAAACTAAATCATGAAAATATGATTCGCCCAATCTGTCCATCTGGGCATGTTATTCATAGCTCAACCTATTTTGACTTGTTCAATTTAGTTCATCTAAAATTAGGCTGACGCGTAGTTTAATTTGACCCATGAGTAACCTTGTCATGATATTTAAATAAAAAAATATTTTTTGTTTCAAATGTTATATATAGTCACAATAAAGAGAAGAAAAAAAGTTTTCTTTGTATTAGGTAATTAAACAAATAATAAGAAAACAACTAAAGAAGTTAAAACTTGGTAAGAGTTGGCCGGGTTGGGTTATGACATATTGTTTAGCTCATTTTGACCTAGCCTATATTAATCCAAGTAATTATTAACCCGCCCATACTAACTCATTTTATTTTGATCCGCTTAAATTCAGTCCAACCCGTTGATTTGACACAATAATTTATTTATTTTGTGTGGTATTTTCAGGCTCAAGATTTTAGGCAACAGGGGACCAAGATAAGGAGGAAGTTGTGGTATGAAAATATGAAGATAAAACTGATTGTGTTAGGGATTATCATAGCTTTGATTCTCATTATCGTTTTGTCAGTTTGCCCTCGCTTTGACTGTTTTTAATTATTTTGCATCAGACTCGCGATTTATTTATTTACCTCAAATCTACTAATTATCAGTCAATTAATGGGCTTTCCTTTCATACGGTATATTAGCACATAAGAGAAGCTGGAATTGGCCTATATTATGATGTAGATTGTATATTAATCAGGATTAGTTTGGCCTAATTACTTTGGGAATTATTCGAATTGTACTATGTTAATTTTCTTTGATGTTGTTTTCTCCAAATGAAATGTCACAATTCCGATACAATAATTTAATTTTCATACTTGGTGATTGTTTATATGACCTTTTTCACAGGAGATCGGTAAATAATAATACATGAGATCAGTAAGTAAAACACGAGAAATCTTTGTAAGGTTAATATTTTCTATTCGAGTTGTAACTTGTAAGTGGACAAAGGAGATCATTTCCTCACAATCGTTCTACGCAGGAATGTTTGTTGACAAAAAATATTATTATTCCGACTTTTATGTTTGAATAACTCATACGTTTTCACAGAATCAAAGGAAGAAAAGGTACAAAAAAAAAAAAATGTTGGCATAGAGATCTATTCCCTCTCCAGGCGATTCAAATATGCAAATATATTACACCAATTAGGAGTTAGGATTGGCATGATGTGTTCATCCGGAGCTTCGAGCTCCTCAAGCTCTTCGAGGCGATTGCTTATCGATTTGAATTTCCCTCCTCAGCCGGAGGCGGAACCAACTCCCTCTAAGCAAGCATTACTAATTGAGTGTTAGCACCTAGTTGTTGTTAGTAAGAAGCTAGCCGACGCCTTCTGGAGCACTTTCTATTTCTAGTTAGCATTTTTTTTCAATTGCAGCATGTCAGTGGAGACCAAACATGAAATATAATTGGCATTAGAAAGAATCCAATGATGCATATAAATATGACATTTATCGGAAGGAATTGTGTCTCTCAATTTCAAATATTGCAAAGGATAAGCAGAAATGTTTCGGTCTAACGTTCTAGAAAGGGATGGACCACGTTGCTATTGTATGCAGCATTACCTTGAACGAGCGATCAGACAAAGTTGTTAGAAAACGTCTACTGGAATGGACCATCAGTTCTGTTTTATCCTTTTCCAGAAGGTGTTAAAAGTGAAGAGAAATGATGTTCTTTCAAGTTTCAGCATATGAAAATTGACTATAAACGCTCATCAAAGAGGTCCTTCATCTAGTTACAATCAGAAATGAACTCATTCTACAAGGAATATAATCACTCTTTGCAAAAATATATACCACCATCCAGCCTTCCCAACACAAAAGCAAATCAAAACTGTGCAAGAAACGTATTCAAATTGGCATAACACCATGTATGTGACAGAAACACATATGTGCATCTCAACTAGCATTTGACACAAAGAACAGCTGATGTCAAATTATCTAAACTAAAATTGCCTATTCTACACTAACAAGTATGATTCTACTCAAACGTGAAAGATCAACAAGCCAATTGATCTCTACATGGTGAAATTTCTTCAAAGATGGGAAGTCGCCTCGATCGAAACGGGGCATACTGGTTTATCAACTGATCAAGACCCTCAAGAAATGCATCTTCTAAGTTCAATTGGGGAGAAGGGGAAGTGTATCCAAGTGATACAAATGGCTCCAATTCTTTCAACAGTTCTTCTACGCGAATCTTTGATTTAGGATCATCCGAGCCAAAGATTTTACCTTGTAAAACGTCTTCAAGGACCGATCTTGCTTCAATATATCGCGCTTGTTTTAGTAGACACGTGGATAGATTGCATGCCTTATTGGCATCAGGGTCAATTTGTTGAGCTTTGCGATAAACAACTTCAGCAGCTGCATAGTTGGTTTGTTGCATGTATGCCCAACCCAAATTACCCTACACAATGATCCATGTAGGAGAACTGTCAAAGACTAGAACACAATATTTAAAAGCGAAAATGAAAATTATATCATCGACAAGGTTCATGGGGCTTGAAGTGAAAAGCGAGAGGTGAAGCAGACACTTCATTGAAGTGAAGCACCCAGTTTATAAATAATAAGGATATACCAAAACATATGTGAATATAATACTTCGATAATCATATTTCAATTAAAACAACTAATTTCAGTATCAAATATACAACAGCGTCGACGTTAATCCAACTCCTCAAAGTTGAGACTCACATAATTGATCTCTTTTCGCTCGATTGACTTAGGGCTAAATTGTTGGAAGCACACATTTCTCTGGGGCATTGCTTTGCCCATATGAAAAGGACTTAACTTATATATCCCGACAGTCAAAAGAATATTTGCACTACAATGTATTTTACCTGTTGTAGTAGGTAACATATCTTATTTTACAGGTTTTTGATTCTCCATTAGACAATTACATTTAGTAATCTTCTAGGTGAATTCTTTCATTTTCTCAATGTTAAAAAAGTAAAAAGTCTTGCGAAAACAGGGCATAGTTGAAAGTACCAGTATTCTGGAGGTCTCTTGCTTGATAGTAACTTGGAACTTTCTTCCATGGGAACGAGCTGTCTTTGTAGGTTTACCATTAAACGCTTCTCCTTGGTAAATCATTCGTAGCTTCTGCTTCAGCAGTTCAATCTGCTCCTCTAATTTTCCGCATTTCTGAGACATTCGTCATCAAATCAATCAGTGCATTGACCAAGAGAAAACTCTTGCCCAAAAAAACACTCCAAGAGAAAACTCTTGCCCAAAAAAACACTCTATCTTCAAACTAACCGTTAACATTACTAGGAATAGGAAAAGAAAAACAATACTACCTCCGGTCCCAAATATTAGCCTTTTTAGCAAACTGAAGTTGTCTGAGAATGTTCACTGTTCTAGAAGAACAAGAAGTCGATCATTTATGTTTTTCTTCTTTCAAATCTATACTACTATTCCAATTAGTGAAGTGTTAATTGAATAAGATATCTAAGGAGAATAAAGGATAATTTTCGACAAATGCTTCTAATACTACGGCTTTATTCGGTCTAAAAGTGCGCCCCCAAAGCTTAGACGGATAGGAAAAGATCTTGTTTCATAGACTTCCTTGCTTAACAAAAAAGGATGCAGAATAATGGACTTATCGGCTCTTTTATTCCTTTTTCCAGTTCATCAAACTGTGACAAACACATAAAATTGGCTGCTAACTAGATGTCCATATTCTCTTTAACACATTCAAAGCTAAAGGCAACTTCTCTATTGGATTTTAGCAACTTAAGACTAGAGAAATGACAACAACAACAACAACTCAGTCTCAAACAAGTTGGGATCAGCTATATGAATCCTCACTTCTTCATCTAAGCTCATTTCACATCATCATCAAGACAGAAAAACGGCAACAAATAGAAATCATTTCCCACCAGCTCATGCAATTGTTTGAAAAAGAAAACTAAAGGTCTTTTTTTTTTTTTCACAATCAACAACTAGTGTGTGTTTCGTTACCTTGTATAAATCGATGAGGACATTGTCTAACGATTCTTGTGCTTGTTTGGAGCATCGGTCTCTAAAGGACTTTATAGCTTCAATAGCTTCTTCAGCACGATCTTGTTGTTTCATAACCACTGCCATGTCTTTCAATGCGCTATCCACTCTATCTCCTGCATTAATCGCCTTCCAAAATAGAACTATAGCACCCTCTGGATCTTTCTCCACTAGCTGCAAGTAACATGCATGATAAATTAGTATCAATGGCAGTACTTAGAAATTTTTACACTTATCAAACTTATACTTAGTATGTTAATTATCATTTTTACCAGGTTACCGTTCATATGTCTTTACTTGTAATTACCTAACATGTCATTTTAACGGTAACTTGTACTTAACGAAATTAGTAACCTGAAAAATAAAATTGCGTTGATTTTGTAAAAATATTATTTATAGGGAAAAGGGTCAAAAATACCCCTCTACTTTGAAAAAAGAGCTAAAAATATCCTCCGAACTTATTTTGGGTCAAAAATACCCCTCCCATCCTTAAAATTTTCAAATATACCCCTGTCTTGACGGAAATTATCCCCCAAAATAACCCGAAATCATTTTCTAAACCCGCTCCATCATTTAAACCCGATCCAACTAAATAATAACCCATAAGATCCCCTTATTCCCCCAATTCCCTCAAATTTCAAACCTACGTATTGGGGGAATAAGGGGATCTTATAGGTTATTATTTAGTTGGGTCGGGTTTAAATGATGGAGCGGGTTTAGAAAATGATTTCGAGTTATTTTGGGGAATAATTTCTGTCAAGACAGGGATATATTTGAAAACTTTAAGGATGGGAGGGATATTTTTGACCCAAAATAAGGCGAGTGATATTTTTAAATTTTTCCAAAGTAGAGGGGTATTTTTGACCCTTTTCCCTTATTTATATTGTTAGTGGATTAAGATAAGGGAACCAAGATGACAAACCAGAACAGGTACAAGGGTCTCCTAGGCCATTCCGCCATTTATATGGGAGATCAATAAGCTAAACTAGGAGAAAGTTCAAGTTTAAGAACATTAGGCTAAGCAAATTTCGGAGTTAATTTCCAGCTTGCGTATAAGAATCATGAAAGCAAATAAATACAAAAAAATCAGAGCTCATTCATTGGATGGTCATCTTAGTTAATAGACTTATAGAAATGATTTAGTAAAGTTACTTTTGTTTTATACCAATAAAAATCACTCACGTTTTACTATTACCCCATAATAACTCCTATATGAAAATTACTAGTAGAAAATGACATAAATGGCCTCTTAAGTTTGCAGGCATAAGTTGTCCTGTAAATATACCTTTATGCATATTAAATCCTTCAAATTTATCAGAACTAAGCATTTTTGGTCTCCTATTAACACCAGTAGTTAAAATTAATGGACAATCACCTGAGGAATTTATGTGCACATAAATGAATTTACATGAACCACCGTTTTAACGAAAATTCAACAACTGAAGAAAGAATAATAGCTGCCTGAAATGTTAACTAATTAAAAGCCATACAGAAGATCTAAGGACACTGGAAAGGACAAACTAATTAATTAACTGGTAGTAGCAAATTAATTACTCCATCGTTTCAATTTGTTTGTTTTACTTTCCTTACGTGGCACCACAAAATTAAAGGACATTTTAGCAAATTCTACATATTATCTTTATTTTAAGACTATAAGATTTAAAAGTCATTTTTATATTTTTAAACTTTGTGTCAAGTCAAAATCAGACAAACAAATTGAAACGGAAAGAATATAATGAATTAATTACCTGTGCATATTTGGCTCTAACATAGGGACTATCACCAGGAGGAAGCTTATGAATAACATGATAATTAGACTCTAATAATTGCTGCTTCTCTCCTTTCTTTGTGCAACCAATATTGTTGTTCTTCATCATCTTAGTTGAAGTACTTAACAATTACCTCTTCTTTTATAAAAACAAATGATGTATCAAATAACTAGATCTTTTTTGGGTGTATACATAAAAGGGTAATTGAAGAATTTTTTCTGCAAATTGAGAGGAACATAATGAACAAAGAAGAAGCTTTTAACATGCTAAATGTTGGATCACAGTGTAAAAATGAACCTAGACGAAATATTATCTAGGTTCATTTGTTTGTTGGCTTTTCCGACAGGTTTGTTCACCACGTATATAATCTTGACACGTGTCAGTTTGCTTTTCTATATTGGGCCTGATTTCTAGAGGATAGACTTTTGCCCTTTTCGTCTTCTTAGGTTCTTAATTGCAGCTTTCTAAATTGCAAATTACGCAGTTTACCTTTCCGTTTACTTTTACTTATTTACTATCTACTAAAATTATGCTTTTATTTGTCACTGTTGACGTATCAAGAGAATTTTTCATATTTTACCCTTAATATTAATTATTTATTCTTCAATTTCTTTTCCAAGACCTAAGATTAAACATTGTAGACATTGAAATTTTAATTGAATTAATCCATTTAAAATTTGGATTAAGTTCTAAGTTCATGTTGACAAGTCAAATTTTGGTTAATAAAGTCAGAATAATTATTTAAGTCAAAAATATATAACTTGAATGAAATCCAAATTACATTTGGATTGGCCCATTAACTTGACAAGAGAAGCCCAAGACCCGCTAGAATTACTTGGAGATCAAATTACCCCCCAAGCTCTAGCTCACACCTATATAAAAGGGTCACATATCTCATTTTGAAGACTAGAGGCAAAGGAGAGCAAGGACATCCACATTAATCTTCTCCAAAGGTCTTCAACAAGAATGAGAGTTCGAGAGACGTCTTCCCTCAAGAACAATCCAAAATACTGCTTAAAGTTCTTCCAAAATTCAACACATCAACAGAAGTTCATTCTTCATTCGAGAAAGAAGCTACATTAGTCCTCGAATCAAGGCGAACAACATGGAGATTAGAATCAAGGGATACATCCAGAGTTGTACTCACAACATAATCAATAAAATGATTTTTTCTCACATTTGTTTTATGATTGCAGTTATTTATTTTTACGCTAGCAAAATTTATCGCGAACAGATTTTTGGCACGCCCAGTAGGACAACTCTGCCCTTCATCTCTTTATCTCTAAAATCAAATCTGCAAATTCTGAGATCTATTGTTGTGATGGCCTCAGAGAAAAACTTTGATGTTCCATCCACAAGTGCTATTGTTGTTGCTTGCCCAATGACTCGTAGCATGTTCAAAGCTAGTGGTTTGGAGGGATCGAAGTGTTTCATCTCCTTGGAGACATTATACATTAGTCCTCGAATCAAGGCAAACAACACGGAGATTAGAATCAAGGGATACATCCAGAGTTGTACTCACAACATAATCAATAAAATGATTTTTTTCTCACATTTGTTTTATGATTGCAGTTATTTATTTTCTGCTAGCAAAATTTATCGCGACGTACATTTTTGGCATACTTGATAAGACAACTCTGCCCTTCATCTCTTTATCTCCAAAATCAAATCTGCAAATTCTGTGATCTATTCTTTGTGATGGCATCAGAGAAAAACTTTGATGTTCCATCCACAAGTGTTATTGTTGTTACTTGCCCAATGAGTCGTAGCATGTTCAAAACTGGTGGTTTGGAGGGATCGAAGTGTTTCATCTCCTTGGAGACATTAGACAAGAACAAACCGACAATGATAACTACAAGATCTGGGGGCAACACCTCATTTTCGTCGTCCGGAGAAGTTTCTCAAGCATGCTCTAACTTCTGAGAGTCCGAGGACTTGGTGGATTTTTCAACTTCTGGCTTGGAGAGTGCCATGATGACCAATGCGACCAACACATAGGAATAACTCGCAACGATGATGCAAACTATTGAAGCGTTGAAGAAATCCTCGGAGGACAAAGATCTTCAAATAGCCTAATTGATGAACAAGATGGAACTCTACAGCCCTGGCTAGTCAAGTCACATCCTAACACCACAAGAAAAGGAGGTTGAATCTACTACCAAGTTTCCTAACGCTCAAAGTCAATACGAAGTTGCTTCAGTTGCGACGTTGTCTATTCAACAACTAGAAGACATGATAACAAACACCATTAGGGCTCAGTATGGTGGACCATCACAAAGCTCATTGTACTATTTTAAACCATATACCACGAGAATTGATTGCCTTCCTATCTTTGATTGGATATCAACCGCCAAAGTTGCAACAATTCGACGGCAAAGGAAACTCAAGACAACATGTTGTACATTTTGTGGAGACTTGTAGCAATGCGGGTACACATGGCGATCTGCTTGTTAAACATTTGTTCTCTCGCTGAAGGGAAATGCCTTTGATTTGTACACCGATCTCTACGGGAATCAATTGATAATTGGGAGCAACTTGAAAAGGAGTTCCTCAATCGCTTCTACAACACTCGTCAAATGGTAAGCATGATAGAGTTGATGTCCACCAAGCAACAGAAGGATAAACCAGTGATTGACTACATCAATCTGGCGAGCATTGAGTTTGGACTGCAAAGATCGTCTCTCAGAAATGTCTGTTGTTGAAATGTGTATCCAAAGAGTGAATTGGGGCCACATTCTCCAAGTACTTAAGCCACGAATATTTGAAGAATTGGTAACATGTGCATATGACATGGAGTTGAGCATTGCGAACCATGGAAAGACCTCATATGTTTTCGATCCTAGAAAAGAAGAGAGAATTCAAGCGACCATCAAAGCATCAAACTGAAGAAAACATAATGGTAGAAGCAATATCACTAAAAGTCGCCGCTAAACAAAAAATGAAGGAAAAAGTTGCAAGTCAACATCTTCCAGAAGAAAAACGTCATCCAACGTTGAAGGAGTTAAAAGCAAAAGTGTATCCTTTTCCTAACTCCGATGTCCCTTCAATTCTTGATGAGTTCTTTGACCAAGAAGGTCATTGAAATTCCTCCATCAAAGCAACCCAACGAAGCTAACAAAGTCAATGATCCCAAGTATTGCAAATTTCATCGCATCATCAGTCATCCAATAAAAAAAAATCATCTTTGAAAGACAATATCATGACGTTGGTTAGAGATGGTAAAATTAATCATTGACGATGAAGACATTGTCGAGGCAAATCATACTAGTGCTTATCTTTACAACAAGAAGAGTTTGGTGCAAGAAACTCAAAGATGTAGGCCTTTTAATGCATCTTCAAAAATTGAAGAAGGAACGATCATGCTGCAATTTGAGAGCTCTGAACCAGTTGAAGTTCTCGCATTAAAGGAAACTCCAAATACTTGCAAAGTGGATGGCCACTCTGACAAAAAGGATCGTGAAACTTGGACATTGGTTTCTCACAAAAGACATAAGAATAAAAAATCTTTAAAGCGCCAAATCCCAAAGGCAAAAGCAACTACAAATCATCTGCAAATATGAAAAAGTATAAATTTCGACGTCAAGAGTTGGTGCAACAATTCTTCATCACGAAGGGCTCGAAATCCAGTTACACTATTGGAGTTTTTTCCCAACCTGCTCCTAGTTGCACAAGCTTAAACTGCACATCACAATGCTCCTCACCGCACGAGCCTAAACTGCAAGTTTCTAAGATCATTTACCCGAGCTTAAGCGCACGTTTGACACTCCATGATGCCGCAGTATAAGCTGCATACAAGAAAAAAAACTCAAATAAAATACTCTTTCGAACTACGTAATGACTTGATCCCTCTTGCGGTACTTGGGCAATTTAAATTCACTTCTAAGTGCGATCCATGAGTAAAATAAACTCATCCCTTCAATGCGGAGCCAAAGAAAAGTTGCTTGCATGAAGTTTCCTCTACTGTTTTTCACATGCTTGGAGAATCTAAAGACAAGCTTCTACAACTTTGAAGGATGGAGCGATTTTTCATGACGTTCTTCTTACATCAACTTCTTCATAGTAGATGGATCTTGGTGCATCACTAGGTCTACACACTTTGTCTGGGGGCATATCTACTTAGTTCATGTTCATCATAGCTGCAAAAAAATAGGGTACTTCAAGTGCCTCTCTCGCCAAGTTAAAGAGGGAGATACACCATCAATTTTCTCGTCAAGGTTGGAAAAGACTATGCCAAGTGTCAATCTCACTAATCCGCTCGTCATTTGCACACTCCAATCTCAAGATACGGAGTTTTCTGTGAGACTGCACGGCGCTGAGAAACAAAAACGCAGATTTGTAGCTCAACTTTAAAAATTAATTGTCGTCAATCCAAAAGGATTTTCGCTTTAATTTTTGTATATGTTGTATTAATACGAGTGTAACATCTTCCGAATCAATCCCCTTATCATTTGTACAATCATACACCAAGCTACGGGTTTGGTACGACTACACAAAACTGTCAAAGAACCGCCAGATCTGAAGACCAACTTCGAAAATCAATTCCAGTCAATCCAAAAGGAGTTTGATGGTGATTTTTGGATATGTCATAGTTCTACAAGTGTATCATCTTCAGAATCAAGCCTTTTGTCATTTGGACGCTCCTACACCAATATACGTATGCTTTGGTGAGACCGCGCCAAACTGTCAGAAGAAAATGCAGATCTGGAGCCCAACTTTAAAAATTGATTCCTGTCAATCCGGAAAGAGTTTTGCTTTGATTTATGAATATGTCGTAGCCTCCGAAGTCTAGTTTCTACTGGTTCAAGCCTCTCGTGTTTCTGACACTTCAACTTCAAGATATCCATGTTTTATCACGGACGAGCAAAGCTGTAAAATATGAGGAAAAAATAGAGATGAATGTTGTGAAAAAAAAAAAGGGAAGAAAAGAAAGACAAAATTCTTTGGTGAATCCATTGTACATGGGAAATGCTTATATAGAGATTTTCATCAAGAATTTCCAATCCTATACATGGCAGGTTGTAGTAAAATATAAAAAGGAAATATTCTTTTGCACCATATGGAAAGATGAACCAACAATTTAAGGAAAAGAATCGTATATTCTTTTGCACCATATGGAAAGATGAAATAACAATTTAAGGAAAAGAATCATCTATTCTTTTGGACCATAAGAAAGATGAACCAACAATTTAAGGAAAAAGAATCTCAAATTCATGTACTTACATTTGAATGACTTTGGGTCATTAATTTTGGCTATGAATTAAGGTTACTCCAAGAAGGAAGGATTCTTTGCAAATTAAACCAGGAAAGAAAAATTGGCATGTCTATCAAATCAATTTCTTACCAAGTTTACACTTGAATGATTATGCCTCTACATGAAAACTATGTGGAAGGATCTCTTTACAATATGGAGTTATAATACAATGTTGGTCTTTGACTATTGATCAAGAAAAATTGATGCAATAAACTCATCCCCAAAATTGAAGGAAGAGTTTTGCGTATCTTTTTGGTTGTTCTCAAATTCAAGTAACATTAACTTTCAAGCCACAATTCAAGAAAGTTGTCGAAAGAAGTTTTGTACAAAGACAAAGCCAAAAAAAAAAAAAAAAGTGATCTTCATGGGTACTTCAAGTCTTGTCTACAATTTCGGAAAACCTCCACCTCGACAAGTCTTGAAGTAGGCGGCATCTATAGACATCGAAATTTTAATTGAATTAATCCATACAAAATTTGGATTAAGTTCTAATTTCATGTTGATCAAGTCAAATTTTGGTTAATAAAGTCGGATTAATTATTTAAGTAAAAAATACATGACTTAAAATACCCCCAAGCTCTAGCTCACACGTATATAAAGGGGTCACGTATCCTATTTTGAAAACATCTTGAAAGTTGCATAGCATCTTGACTGGAGGCAAAGGAGAGCAAGGACATCCACATTAGTCTTCTCCAGAGATCTTCAACAAGAAGGAGAGTTCGAGAGACGTCTTCCCTCAAGAACAATCCAAAGTCTTTGCTCAAAGTTCTTCCAAAATTCAACACATCAACAGAAGTTCATCCTTCATTCTAGAAAGACGCTACATTGGCCCTCAAATCAAGGCGAACAACACGGAGATTAGAATCAAGGGATACATCCAGAGTGGCACTCACAACATAATCAATAAAATGATTTTTTTCTCACATTTGTTTTATGATTGCAGTTATTTATTTTCTGCTAGCAAAATTTATCGCGAACAAACATCGACTAATATGGATATTGTGGTAAAAGATCCATATCAATTATTATTTCTCAATGTGCGAAATCCAAACCGGACAAGTAAAAATGAACGGAGGGAGTAGTTTTCTAATTTCTAAATTGCAAATTACGCAAGCAGTTTACTACTACTTCATTAATGGGATTGACCTAGAGATTTGTTGGACTTTAACACCTTCACGTTTGATTTATTAATCACTAAACGAAGATTTTTAGTGATTATCATATGTTGAATAAATGAGTGGAAAATATTCTTTATTTAATATGTTTGACTAATTACCTGCATTTATTCTGTAGTTTTTATATGTTTTAAAAGGTAAAGTTAGAGTCTCGTCTGGTACGTTAGAGGCGAGGCAGTTATTATACTTTTCCCCCATTTATTACTTCCTTTACATAACTACTTTTCAATGTTATTTAAAAATAAAAATAAAAAATCGTAATTTTTGGGAAGAGAAAGAACAAAGATAACGTCATTGAGTTTCTAATATATTGCCAAAAAGGAGAATTTAATAGGTTTCAGCCACAGATTGTTGAGATTCTTTCTTACCTCAAAAAAGTGAAAAACGTACAGTACATTACAAAAAATATGATCTGACTGAATTTGGGTGAGAAAAGGTCATAAATAGTCCCTTATCTATGAGCGTAGGTCTAAAATGGTCCCTTAACTATACACTTACCGATTTTAGTCCTTTAACTATCTAAAAACTTATCAAATTTGGTCTCCGTCTATTTTTTATATGGTTTGTCTATTCATAAACGCCTTCGTAGAGATTAATCATTAAACTATTCCTCGTACCTATATTTCTCTCTCCGCTTTTTTTTTCCTCAAGTTCCTCTTGTTAAAAAAAAATTAAAAAAAAAGAGCATTAAAGCTTCCGGTGTCGCTCTAGAGTCTCTAAAATTCAAAAAAAAGACAAACTGTGCACAAAATTTCTGTAACCATTCTTCTCAAACACTACTAAAAAACTGGTAAAAATCGATGGAAAAAAACCGATGGAAAAAACCAACGGAAAGACTAACAGATTTTGTCGTTTTTTTTCAATAATTTTTTTAAATCTTTTTTTTTAAGAAAACCGACGGACTGCGTCGATTATTTTTTGCACAAAAATGCGCAAAAAAATATAATTATTTGTTATATTATTTTCTAAAATAGTCCGTCGGTTTTTTATTTTTATTTTTTAATAAAAAAATCGGCGGAGACGGAGTCCGTCGATTTTTAGAGCGAAAAAACAGTATAAATTAAATCAATGTAAGTATATGAACAAAAAATATCAATGGTCTAGTAGTAAAGCCCTTTAATGCCAAGGAACATACGCGGGTTTGACTCCAAGTTCCTACATTTCATTCTTTAATTTTCATAAAAAAAAAAAATTAAAAAAAACCGACATGAGACCGCCAGTTTTTTTAATTTTTTTTTTTTTTTTAACAAAACCTACAGACTGGGTCGGTTTTAACCGACGCAGTCCGTCGGTTACGAAACGCGAGAGAGAACTTGAGGAAAAAAGTTGAGTTTATAGAATGAACTTGAGGAAAAAGAAGCAGGGAGAGAGAAATATAGGTCTGAGGAATGATTTAACGATTAATCTCACGAAGGTTTATGAGTTTATATGTTGTTTGTATAAAAAAAATAGATGGAGATCAAATTTGATAAATTTTTGGATAGTTAAAGGACTAAAACTGATAAGTATATAGTTAAGGAATCATTTTTAGACCTACTCTTATAGATAAGGGACTATTTATGGCCTTTTCTCGAATTTGGGTCGCGTCCTACGGACTATTAGATAACATCGTTTAGCATTTCTTTGGGATACCCCACGGAAAGATATTGACTATTCTACTTTTTAAATTCTTCCTTTCAAAATGTAATCCAAGAAAACTTAAATAGACTAAAGAGTTAGTTTCGTGTAATACTGTAGATAATAAGTACTACCCGTGAAACTTTACATGTATCAAAAAGGTTCGTCAATATTATTTTGACACTAACTAATTATGAAATATGAGACAATTCTTTTGATTTAACCATATGGTATCTAAAAGGCACTACCCAATTAACCAAATTCGTATCGTGTAGATCCACAGACGGAAGTATAACTCTCATGGATTCTCCATTCCCAGAAGCTCATACTTGAAATTTCTAATTAAATATACATTCCACATCCAACTTGAAGGAAAAAGTATCTTTGAACTATATTTTCACGTTCTATTTACTAGAGAGTCGACAAAGATCTAAATGAATTACTAATATGAAAGGAAAGCGAAGTAAACAGTCTATGTACACTGAAAAAATGAAAACTTATTACATGACATCAAAATAAATGAATCATGAGGAAACAAGAACCAACAAAATGGCTCTCCAACTGAAGCAAAAGAAACCAACCAAAACAACAAAACCTTTGCCAAGTAACATAAACAAAACTGCATGGAAGTTCACTCAGAGAGTTTCACACTATAACAAAGGTTATGCAATATTTCTTCCTACCAAGCTATAGTTTTAACCTCTGACAGTAAACTCTTGCATATATTGGTTTCCGCCACCCCTTCCTCCCCGACCACCCATCCGGCCTCGTCCACGACTATAACCTCTGCCACCACTCCAGCCTCCACCTCTGCCCCTTCCGTATCCCGTGCCTGTTGAAAGTAACCAAAAAGGTCAAACGTAAAGCGATGTAACGCATAAAGTCTCAGTTCTCAAGTCTAACTTTTAGATTACATACTTTTTACAAGATAGAACCTTTTTGCAGATATCCTTCTTTTTGTTATTGTACAGAAGGATTACTATCTCTTGTACTACCTTAGCACCAACTTGGTGCCAAGTTGTTGCATTTTCAATACATAATCTACTTACCTTCTCAAGCATAAATTCACACCGGTAAAGAACAATTTTTTTTTTAAATAAGGTAGCGGTAAAAGAAGCTAATTCTTCTTTTTCCTTTTGTTTCCCACCCAGTGTCCAGTGTCCGGTACACACATTGGTGCCCTGACTAATCCGGTTTCTCCGTAAGGGCCATTAAAGTAGGAAGCGCTCCTACTAGGATTTTTATTTCATACCCAGGGCTCGAACCCAAGACCTCTAGTTAAGAATGGAAGGTCCTATCCTTCCCACCACAACCTTGGTGATGAAAGAAGTCAATTCTTCATTTGCAGGAGTACTTTGCTTCTTCTCTTTTTAATTGGAAGTAGAAGTTATGGCCAAGGTAATGTAGGAATAGAATTACGTGCTGACAAGAGATAAGAGAACATACATAAAAAATAAACAAAAAGTCATTACTTTTATGTTGGCCTTGACTGGGAAGGGAAGAACTAAACCAACCTTTAACATTAGCAGTAGAATTTTAAGGAAAAGATGTCACTTGTCCAAAATATATTGTTCAAATAAAGACATCTACTTGTTGCGAGCATGGCTTCTTCACTATTGTATTTCCTTTCCATACTTGATTTTGATATGCTTTACTTGAGCTGAGGGTCTACCGGAAACAACCTCTCTACCTTTCACAAGGTAGGGGTAAGGCTGCATACACCACCCTCCCCAGACCCCACTTGTGGGATTACAATGGGTAATGTTGTTGTTGTAAAGACATCTAATTTTCCATCTACCAAGTCTATACTTGTGGAAGACCCATTTTGTAACATGAAACATATATAACAAGAAAACCTAGAGATCTGTGCCGGGTAAACTTTCCGAATTTCTCCTCCACCCCAATGTAGGTTTGTGTCTAAGAAAATTGTAAAATTCAAGATGACTTTCGTAAGCCTCAAAAATAAAAAATTCGCTGCAACTTTAAACCACAATGCTACTGCTTTACAAGCAAATTGACACTTTTTAACTTTTTTCCTTAATCTCAAACATTATGGAACTTACCACGGTATCCCCAACCTCTGCCCCGGCCACCACCTCGACCGGGGTTATAGTATCCACCATCATCTGCAAATCCACCGCCTCGAACTGGGTTATAATATCCACCATCATCTGCAAATCCACCGCCTCGACCTGGATTATAATATCCACCATCATCTGCAAATAGCATGTATTGTTAGAATACAGGACTGCACACAATAGGCATGGATTCGAATCTCTCTATCCCCCTTCCCATTTCTATTCCCCAGTCCCCTCTATGCATAAAAGAAACAGAGAAATGAAATCAGCTATGTAGAAAACTTATACAAATCAATACCTTGGTAGTAGTTTCCATAACCACCCCTGCCACGTCCCCTTCCCCGTCCTCTGCCTCTGCCCCTACCTCGGCCTCGACCACGGATACCATAAGAATCTGAACATCAAGTTTTGTAAGAATGAAACAGCAGCAAAGTATTGTTTGCAATGTAACAACGAAACGTAAAGGAACACCAACAACTACGCTTCATCCCCAATCATGAAACATAAATGATAAACTTCACAATTGCTATGGACCATGCTCGAAAAATCTAATTGCTGAATGGCCAAACGCAATGCCAATTATCCATGTGTAAAATCTCAAAGAACTTTTCAAAACCAAGCAAAAATAAAATTAGGAAAGAAAGCAGCAAAATTATGGGTAATATGTAATCTAACTCATATATTAACAGATTCACCTTGATTAAAATCAGAAGGGGCATAGGCTTGTTTTGCTTGCTGCAGTTGTTGATTCTCTGCTCCTGACTGATCAAAACGAGCTGGAGCTTGGTAGCTAGATACACAGCATTCACCCCATGTTAGAGAATAATATATGTATATTCTAAATGTTATTCTCAAAAAAATAGAGGAAAGGGACGACCGTCCTTCAAAATAAAGATATAGCATTTGTAGAGCTTACCCAGGAGAGCTTTTATTCAACTCAGCAGTCGACAAAGTAATTGTTATTAGCGAGACCTGGCGAGTCATCTCCAACCTACTCAAACATACATAGAGGTAAATCGACTGCCTAACTGAAGCACATATAAGACGGAACGAGAAGCAAGAATCACTTGAACTTACGGTTGTAGACCCTCTTCAAGGGGCTCATATGCGTCAGTTATGGTAGTTGAGCTGATAGATGTATCTTGATGCAACCCAGGAACTCTCTTCTGTTTTAAACATGCAAATCGTGCAAATAAAATCAGCTGCCACTCCTATGCTTAGCAAATTAAAATGGCATATCCACTGATAATACCTTTATAATCTCTGCAATGGCAACTGTTTTACTGATAGCCTGTCCCATTGCCTTCAAAACAATTTCCTTTGTTTGTTGGTCCTGAACATGATGGTAGAGGTATATCAACAAATATCATGCAATGCAGAATAACATTTATTACATACATACCTCATAACATTTGAGTTAAGGCTTAAGGCAAACACTTTCAACCGCATTTAAATTTGAGCAGAAAGAAGGAAAAAATAAGAAACTTTGTGCACCGAAACAAGAATATATAACAAGAAAATTGCATAAAGGAGCTGTGTAAAGTCACTAACCAAAAAGTTAAAAAAAATATTACTAATACTTAGCTAGAGCTTTCCCTTCCCTTTACTACCATTGTTTCCAGAACAAGAAAATAGACACATGGATTATAGTTGATGCAAACATAAATAAATGAAGGCCGGCCATTTTTCGCAGCCTCCAAATAGGTATTGATAAGAGTAGTTTCTCTCATAAGCTCGATAGTGACAAGCCAAGATTTAATTCACTTGATCAGCATCCGTGTGACCAAACAAGTTTACAAGGGGAACAGACTCACAAAAAGGTTATTCAGATTAATTTATGCAGGACATGCCCAAATCTAGCATTACAGATACGCAAGTGTGCAATTGAGAAGCCACATAGCCAGACACAATCAAACTTGTTTGATGAAAATCAGAGAATGGAATTCCTAACCACCTGCTTCAAGGCCTAATAACTTTGATAGTATTTTTCCACCGCTAGGTGTTGTAAAATATTGAAACTGAATGACATGCTCAACATTGGCTGGTGCTTGTCAGTAATTCCAATTGGTCATGGAATTGTTTCTTACGATTCATTTAGAAGTAATAAGTCTGCACATTCCTTTTACACATCAATTTAGAGCTCAATAACCCATAGAAAGTAGTCTTATTTATTATTATCCGGAATTTCAACAGCTACTGTATTTGAAATTAGACCATCAGAGAAGTCTAGCCCTAAATTTGAAATTTTGCAACCTAGAAATACCACGTGCCATATTCAGAACTCACAAGCTTAGGTGAGATGAAGTAGAATGCAATTTCATGCTGTTCATTTCAACTTTCATCATACATGAAGTTTCAACCTTTTCTCCTAAATTTATTTGAGAAATCAATTCTAAAAAGAAAGAACTTTATGGAGACAACTTTAAACTTTTCACTAACCTAGTACTTAAAATCCACTTGAGTTTATGAATATTAAGAACAATACATAATTAAAAGAAAAAGGATTCATTAAATGGGCTCTTCAACAATAAGCAAAACAAAACCTGCGGTTTTAACAAATGAAGTCTCTTCATTGTGTCTTCTTCAACACAACCACTCTACACACCATCTTAAATGATAAATGGATTAAATGGATGTAATAATGATACATGACTTTTCTTTTCTGTTATTTTCACAGCTAGAGGGCAAGAACAGAAATTTGGAAACTACTACAAACTTCAAAAAAAATCACTCTTCAACCATTTGGGACTGATTGTCCCCTTTATCAAAACAAACCCAACATGGAAAATACTACCCAAAAAAAAAAAAACTGAAAAACCCAACATCAAGCTAAAACTTTACATCAAGCTAAAACTTTTCAATATCCCCATAAATTTGAGACATACATAGCAAAACCAAAAATTCTTGTACCATCTTCACCTAAAGATTAAACTCTACAAAAATAGGGAAAATACCACAAATTCAAATGTGAAAAAATTTCATCACTTTTCCCCAATTTTTAGAGAAAAAACAACATCCCAACAGCAACATCAAAACAGCATCAAGCTGAAATCTTTCCAAACCCCATATGAAAATATACTCAAAACAAGCAAGAAACAGAATGAATGAAGCAAGAAAATAAAAAGTAACAAAACCCAACACAAGTTGAAACTTTTCCAAATCCCAGCAGGAAACTAGGCTCAAATTCAATTAGACACAAACATAGCAAACAAAAAAAGTTTCTTTTTATCTTCTTCATCTCACTTATGAGAATGAATAAGGGGAGTAATGAAAATACTACAAACTCAAATGAAATTTCTTTATTTCCCCCCAATTTTTAGAGCAAACACAACATCCCAACAAATAGACATAAAAAGCAGAAACAAAACATCATAAAGCTGAAATCTTTTCAAAACCCCAGATGAAAATAGACTCAAAACAAGCAAAAAAACAACAGCAACTACGCTCATATTCAATTAGCTACAAACATAGCCAAAAAAAGAGTTTCTTTTTATCTTTTTCACCCCACTAGTGAAAAGGAATAAGAGTAATGAAAATACAACAAACTCAAATGTGAAAAAGAAAAAGAAAAAATCATTATTTTCCCCCAAATTTTAGAGCAAAAAACATCATCCCAACAGCAACATCCACAATAACTGAAAAAAACATCATCAAGTTGAAATCTTTTCAAAATTCCAGATGAAAATACACTCAAAACAAGCGAAAAAACAACAACAACAACAACAACAACTAGGCTCATATTCAATTAGCCACAAACATAGCCAAAAGAAGAGCTTCTTTTTATCTTCTTCACCTCAATTGTGAAAAGGAAAAAGAGTAATGAAAATACTACAAATTCAATAATTTCCCCCAATTTTTGGAGCAAACACAACATCCCAACAAACAGCCACAAAAATTGAAACAAAACAACATCAAGTTGAAATCTTTCCAAAACCCCAGATGAAAATACACTCAAAACAAGCAAAAAAACAACACAACAACAACAACTAGGCTCATATTCAATTAGGCACAAACATAGCCAAAAAAAAAAACACTTCTTTTTTATCTTCTTCACTTAAAGGAAAATGAAAATATTACAAATTCAAATGTGAATAAAATTTCATTACTTTCCCCCAAATTTTAGAGCAAATATATCATCCCAATAAACAGCCACAAAAACTGAAACAAAACATCATAAATTTGAAATATTTCCAAAATCCCACATGAAAATACACTCAAAACAAGCAACAACAAAAACTAGGCTCATATTCAATTAGCCAAAAAAAATACTTCCTTCTATCTTCTTCACCTCACTTTTGAAATGAAAATTTTTCACATTTGAAATGAAATACAACAAATTTAAATATGAAAAATCTTCATTTCTTTACCCCAAATTTCAGAAAAAAACATAATATCACAACAAACTGCCACAAAAACTGAAACAAAATATCATAAAGTTGAAATCTTTCCATAACCCCATATGAAAATACACTCAAAACAGCAAGAAACAGAAGAAATGAAACAAAACATCATCAAGTTGTAATCTTTCCATAGCCCCAGATGAAAATACACTCAAAACAAGCAAATAACAGAAGAAAAGAAACAAAACATCATCAAGTTGTAATCTTTTTAAAACCCCTTATGAAACTAAGCAAGAAAGGAAGAAATGAAATAAAAATATCATCAAGTTGAAATCTTTTCACAACCCCATATGGAAATACACTCAAAACAAGCAAGAAACAGAAGAAATGAAACAAAAACATCATCAAGTTCTAATCTTTCCATAACCCCATATGAAACTACACTCAAAACAAGCAAGAAACAGAAGAAATGAAATAAAAACATCATCAAATTGTAATCTTTTTAAAACCCCATATGAAAATACACTCAAAACAAGCAATAAACAGAAGAAATGAAACAAAAACATCATAAAGCTGAAATCTTTCCAAAACACCATATGAAAACACTCTCAAAACAGCAAGAAACAGAAGAAATGAAATAAAAACATCATCAAGTTGAAATCTTTTTAAAACCCCATATGGAAATACACTCAAAACAAGCAAGAAACAGAAGTAATGAAACAAAAACATCATAAAGTTGAAATCTTTCCAAAACACCATATGAAAACACACTCAAAGCAGCAGGAAACAGAAGAAATGAAATAAAAACATCAACAAATTGTATTCTTTTTAAAACCCCATATGAAAATACACTCAAAACAAGCAATAAACAGAAGAAATGAAACAAAAATATCATAAAGTTGAAATCTTTTCAAAACCCCACTTGAAAATACACTCAAAACAAGCAATAAACAGAAGAAATGAAACAAAAACACCACAAAGTTGAAATCTTTCCATAACCCCATATGGAAATACACTCAAAACAAGCAAGAAACAGAAGAAATGAAATAAAAACATCATCAAGTTGTAATCTTTCCAAAACCCCATATGATAATACACTCAAAACAGCAAGAAACAGAAACATCATAAAGTTGAAATCTTTCCATAACCCCATATGACAATACAATCAATAAATGAAGAAATTAAGGGGAAAAAGAAGATACCTGAAGAAGAGTGGTGGCATAGCTAATGTAATTACGAATAAGACCTTGTGCTGTTACTCTGATCTCATTCTCCTTAATTGGTTCCTCTGCCCTTGGCTTCTCCACTTTCTGATACCTATCCATTTTGTCTCTCCCTCAACCAAAATCAACCTCTCTACACCTTTCTTTCTTTCTTTCTTTAGGGCCAAACGTTGGAGAACATGGGAGAAGTATAGGTATATCAGAATTTTATATTTAATTAATATACTCCGGCAACTTAAAATGATTTTTTTTTTTTTTTTTTTTTGCGTTTAGGAGGATTTAGTAAATGCATGCATAAAAAACTTGTGCTATGTGCTTAAGCAATTGTACTTTGTTGTGAGTGGAGGGATTTGATGGGTTTAGAAAATTAATCTCATTTGTTTGCAATTAAGCTATTAAGTGTATTTGTTTACATTAAGATTTAAACACTTATTTGATCAAAATACATCTTACTCATTAAGATATTGAGTCAGGGATTTTGCGGTTTTCGAGAAAGTATTTTATAATGCAAAGAAATTGATACAAGTGAGGTGTAAAAAATGAAAATGAGATACAACAACTATGGTGAAAACAGTATCACATTTACATCTATGCTAAAACATTCATTCTCTATCAATTTTCTTTAAGAACTTCTTCTTTCGTTTAGAGACTTCAAGTTGCGTACAAAGGTTTTGTTGTTAACCTTGAATTACTAGATAATCATGAATTAATATGACCCCAAGCTTGAGGGACTAGTAACTCCAAATTGGATTAAATATGTAAACTTACTCTTACACTTATGGAATCATTTTCTTATTATTCCCTCTCCAAGCAGTAGAGACATAACCGAAAATGCAAGCAAATACTACACAAATTTGCCTCATCATCTCTTTGTAAAAAAAAAAAAAAAATTTAAAAAAAAAAAAAAAAAAAACTCTTAGCTTCATTCCCCTAAGAAAGTGGGGGAAACAGAATAAGAACACCACCCAAGAAATGGGCTAGACTTTTCTTTCTAATTATTTGATGAATTAGTATTGGACTTAAAATGAACCAAAATTATAAAGAAGATAGATAATTATTTTAATTAATATGCAAGATACACACACACACACAAAACACAATATTTTAAATATGTATGTATTGATCGGTTTGATTCGATTTTTTTGGTTTAAAACCAAACCAAACTAAATGTTAATCGTTTTTTAAAAATTAAAATCAAATCAAACCAAACCGAGCCAGCTTTTTCATTAAGTTTCGCACTGCTCGTACGGGGCTTTTTCTGGACCCTCCTTACTACCAACCACTTCTACCATCATACCTAGCACCACTGCCAACTAGCACCAATATCATCCTTAACCAACACATTCTTCACCCACCACCACCAACACTACCAATTATTAACATCAATCAACTCAACTATCACAATCACCACCACCACGATCAACCGCCGCCATCGCACCAGCCCCTACAATACCAACCACCTCCACCACCACTACAAAGCATCTTCACCAACTAGCAAACATGAATGTTTCATTTTATTTTTTTATCAAATAATAATCTTATTTCATTAGATTTATATTTATTTTCTAATATTAGTTACTTCTTTGTTTGAACTATAGATTTATTACGTATAAATAAATACACTAAGCACATTCAGATGTTGAAAAATAAACAGTCTTAATTATTCAGTGTGCAATTCTAAAGACAATATCTTAATCATTCAGATGTGCAATTCATATTCAGACGTCTTAATCGTAATGAAAACAAATGAAGCCTAACCCTAAATTTATTTCTTTTTCCAACGGCTTGACTTAGGTCAAAGAATGCGTGAGAGTAGCTTAATCAAAATCAATAAGATATGTATATGTTTTTTAATGAAATATTTTACTCCCTCAGCTCCTTTTTAAGTGATTCTTAAAGGTTTGATTCATTTGTTAAGAGAGTCAATTAATACTCTCTCCGTCCATTTTGACTTGTTCTATGTACTAAAAATAGATGTTCACTTTTATTAGTTTTGAAAAATAAGAGATAATTTATCATTTCATATTTATTTTACACTTATTATTAATTATTGAGTTAAAAACTTCAAGAAATTATTAGTAGTTGCAAAAATTCTAAAGTATGTTTGATTAAATTCAACCAGTATACAACTTAGTAATATTTACCGGTGATATAGTAAAATTGTCATTTTATTTACGACTTTTAAGAAGTGTGTCAAGTCGATACATGACAAGCAAAAATGGACGGAAGGAGTAATTAATTAAATGAATTATTTTACAAAAAGAACTATCTCTCCTCAAACACTCTTTAGAAGTTTGTTCAAGCATTTATTAGGCAAGGATACTTTTGAGAAAATAAACATTAATACTTTCTTAAATTTAAAAGGAGATAAAAATCACTTAAAAGAGACCGGAGGGAGTATTTCATTAGTAGTTGAATTAGGGCTGGTTATAAATACAGAAAATCGAAAAATCAAACCGAATCAAATTAATTCGGTTTTTCGTTTTTCGATTTTTCGGTTCGGTTTCGGTTTACGTTTTCGTAAAACTTCGGTGTTTGGTTTTTAGAGTTCGGTTCTTTGGTGTTTCGATTTAAACCGAAATTTAATACATTACCCAAAAAAATTAAAATAGTCTTTATTAAAATATTTGAGGAAATCAAATACCCTTAACAAAGGAAGGTGACTAGGATGTGTCTTTAGGATTAATATATGTCCTTTATGTGTTTTCTTAATTATTCTTACTGTATGTATATTACACCTATAGTAATCCTATATCATGGTTATGGTTTTCTGTTCTTGTGTATCCTGTTTGTTTGATTTTAATTTCAATTTATCGCTTTATGTTTTATTGCTTTTCGAGAATATGAATTAGTGTAAATGGAATCGCTTCTAATATCATATCAAAAAAATCGAATTGAAAAAACCGAAATCGAACTTAACCGAACTTCAAAAAACCGAAACCGAACTAGTTTGGTTCGGTGTTCGGTGTCCACCTTTCAAAAAATAGCCGAACCGAAATTTGAAAAAATTGAACCGAAGAACCTAACGCCCACCCTAATTTGGATCATCTTGCACGCTCAATCATTGGTAGATGTCAGTCATTCGAACTACCTCAATATAAATAAAAAAACCTTTTACTAATGATAATTACACAAATTATGTAGTTATAAAATATTTATTAATAATAGATATTGGTGCCACAAGCTATTGCTTTTGAAGTGTTGGGCTTGTGCTATTTGACGACGAGTTGTGACGATTCCACATCAAAAAATTGCGCAGATTGTCCTTCTTTTGGGGTGGTCTTTAAATATTGCCCTCACATTTGTGGTCTTTAAGTTTTCATTTCTTCGCTTGAAAAATGGCCTTATACCGAATGTTCTGGGTTCGAACTCCCGCTCAAGCATAAATTAAAAAAAAAAAAACGCAAGGCAAGGCTTGGGTCGCGTGTATGCCGGACCTGATATACACTTGTTAAGGAATAACCAAAGTTATGCTGGACCCTGCATACTTATGACTTATGGGTACCCTTAGTTAAGCCTTAACTAAAAACTCATAAAGCAAAACTTTTCCTTACAGGTTTAGTTATGCCTACGAAAGCAAGAAAACTAAATTTCAAACCCATTCGACCGCCCAAACTTTACCCGCCGCCAGAGGCCGACGGAAGATGCACGATATCGCCTTACCCAGGTGACCCATCACAAATCATCAGCCCAAACTGACCCATCAACTGTCCTCAATTCATAAGAATAAAAGCTACAAACATGATTAACTTCCTTTTTAATTATTATTTAAATTTATTTTTATTTTTTAAAATGTTTATTTTTAATTTTTTTTTTTGAGAAAAGATTATTTTTATTTTATTTTTAAATTTTTAGTTTTATTTTTATTTCCTTATTTAAAATTTTTTACTAGTAATTTTTATTTTTAAGTTTCTATTTTTTTTTCTTGAGGGTCTATGCCTATCTGTTTTTGTTTAACCTATTTTCGACCCACCCATATCCGACATACGTTTGCCACTCTTAGTTATGTACAAGACAACCATAAAAATATATAAATAAGACAAAGGGGTAAAAGAGAGGAATCTGACAAAATCAATATTCATTACGTCAATTAACATTTAATTTTCTTTTGATTTATTTTCGGAATAATTTCGAATATAATTTATGTATTGGGATAACTTATGAGGAAATACTTACAGTGAATATCTTTATTATTTTGAGTAAAAGCATACGTTTGAGTATTTTATACCCAAAAAGTATTTAAATTTGATTTTCAAAACACTGTTTATTTAGAAAACATGAGCGATAGAATGTTTACAAACAAAGAATATTGATATTTTTAGTTTCTCAAAATGTTGAAAAGGTGGGTTAAGTTGCCCTTCATTTCATTTACCCCATTCTTGACCATCCCATCTTAAATTTCAAACAAACTTTTTTGGGCAAGGGTTGGCCGACCCATCTATAGTGTTCACCCATCTCGACCCGCCCAACTTTAGCCCAAATGGCTCCGTTGCCACCCCTACTTGTACAGATTTTTGAAGGATAACTAAAGATATGCCCCCAAGACCGAACTTTTCCTTGGGGCATAAACTTTGCTTATAAGGCTTAACTTATAAATACGGTCCGACATAACTTTAGTTATTCCAACAGTTCGTAAGTCGCGTTCGATACACGCGACCCAAGCCTTGCTTTATGATTTTTTTTTTTAAATTTATGCTCGAGTCGGATTCGAACCCAAAACCTCATAATTTCTACGCATAGCTCAGAATTGCAATGCGAAGACAAAAATTAAAGACCAATATTTTGAAGGACAAAAACTAAAGACCATCCCAAAGGAAGGGCAATCCCGCGAATTGCCCATTCCACATCTGAAAGATGTTCAATTTTGAATTCCCATAACTTCCTCATACTACTATTTACATCAAATTAACACATGTACAATATGTGTCATTTGCCAATTCAAATATGTGCAAGTAATACGTGTCGCATGTTGAATGGATTAAATTTAGCGTAAACACCATAAGGGGAATAAATTTGTTTCTTTCACTCAAGATGGATAGAGCAATATAGAATCAATACTCTTGCATCAAGTAGGCGATGTGATATAATCATATAAATCATATCAAGAAGTGAATTTTTTAAAAGGCTTGAATGTAAACAATTTTATAATTTAAAAAAAAAAAAAGAATTCCACAGCAGAGCAAATGAAATCCTAAAGAAGTGAGGCAGATGAGCGAAAGGAATGAGTAAAAGAGATGAGACACTAGTGCCGTTTGACCATAAAAATTATTCACTTTTTTTTAGAATTTTTTTTCACTTTTTTTACTTTTGCTTTCGCCATAAATATTCGAATATAACTCAAGTTGTATTCGAATAAAAAAAGTTAAAAAATTGTTTTTCAATTTTTTTCACTTTTTTACAATTACATTTCACCAAAAAACTACAATTTCAAAAACTATGGCCAAACACAACTCCAACTTCAAAAATTCCAAAAAAAGTGAATTTGTTTTTTATATTTATGGCCAAACGGCACCTAATGTATTTAAAAGATTGAGGGAGAGATATCACTTCCTAATATTACTTTTACTTTAAAGATTTTATAACTCATATTATAGGTAATAGAGCGAAAACTTAGGTTGATAAATTAATAAAAATAAATTAAAAATATTACTTACGAGGATTTATTCGGAGTACTCAAAGATTAATTCATCTTTTTCTCATAAAGTGAAACAATTGACTTAGCTTTGGATTACATAAAAGACAGATAAGGGATGAAAGGTCTGGAAGGAAGAATCAATATATGTGGTTACTGGTTGATAATTGCAACAATGCTTACTGAAAACACTATTGTATAACTATGGTTAATATATGCGGTTTTCTGGTGAAACTTTTAGTCAAAATTTGGAGCAAATATTGAAATTGTATCATTTTAAGATATTCACAGAGGGTTTACCATTGTATCATTATTTTAGCGAATTTAAACCACGAATACTCCATTAGCTAAGAATAATACACACTCACTGTATTTACTAGCCCCAGTATGCCCAACTCGAACTAGTATAAATTTGATGCTTACCTTAAATTTAACGTTTAATATTTCGACAAATTATAGTAAGGCCCCGTTTCCCGTTTGCACATGATTTGAAATCATCATATGAAATTAGTTATTTAAAATTAGAAAGATTTGAAGTTGAGGTTTTGTTTCGCCATGCAATTTGAATTTCGTAAGTTGTATTTATAAATATAAAAACCTCACAAGTTGTGAAAACTATCGAAACATCCTCAATTTTTATACAATTCTTATCACATGAGCAAATCATAGTTCATAACAAAGTTAATACGCTACTATCTGATCTTTCTAAAAAATACAACATCTATTGATCGAACTTTAGTTCAATAAATTTGTTATAAATATACCACTAAGTTGTAGATCCCTTTTTTTATTTTTTATTTATTTATATTAGATATAAATGGTTGGTAAACATGATTGGTAAATATATGTACGAACTTATGAATCTATTTTTACAAAATATAAACTCATGAGTCAAGTTTTACATTTAATAAAAAAAATTAAAATCATAATAGGAAGTTGAAATGCTATGTAAATTGCATAAACAGTCGCTAATCTAAAATAAATCATAATTTCATATTGCACGCCATTCTCGGCTGAAATTTCACTTATGAGAGGATGTGACATAGCACCACTCATATACTTTTAAGGTAATTTGCCCATTGGACTTGCCAGCATTTGTTTCATGTCGTACCAAAACAAGAAAAAAAGAAAAAAAATATTTAAAGAGGTAATTTGTCATCCACAAAAAAGAAATACGGCATAAAAAAATCAGAGCATTAAAACAACAACCAAAACATAAAAAAAAAAAAAAGGACCAAATAGCAAATCCTCCAAAAAAAAAAAAAAACGAACGGCACAGAATAACACATAGTGCATCCCGCCAAATAAAAATTTCATTATTAGTCCCTCAAGTCCAAATAAATTTTACTTGTTCCACAATCTTCCACGTAGCGTTTTCAACTACCATATTACTCCTCAAAATCTTCACTCTTCAATTCAAGCTTCACTCAAAAAAAACACATAAATTTGTATATTTATATATACATTTTTTTTGTTTAATATTTTTTTTTTTGAAGGTTTTGATTCTGTTATATTAATGGATGCAGCTGCACAATTGATATACTGTGGAATTGATCCACTGTGTCGCAGTTCACTACCGTATCGTGGTCTATCATCAAAGAAGTTGAGAATTAGGAGGAAAAACGGTGTCGTTAAAGCAATTGCAACTGAGCCTAAGTCATCCGAGTCAAATACGAATACTAAACCGGTCAATGGCATTCCTAAACCAGTCAACGCTGGTTCTACTGTACGTTTTGTTAATTCAATTTTTCTTTTGGTAAAATTATTTGTTTTAATTTAAGTATGATTGGTTAGAAAAAGGTAACTCCCTATGTCCCAATTGATACGAGGTTGTTTCATTGGGCACGGAGTTTTAAGAAATAAAGGAATTTTTTTAAAACTTGTGGTTTAAAATAAATCATAGAAATTTGTGTTGCTAGAATGATTTTATTAAGGATAAAAAGGTAAATTTAAAGTTGATTATTAATAAATAGAGAAATGTATCATTTTTTTTTTAGATTGATAGAGTCCTATAAATAAAGGACAGAGGGAGTGTTAATTTAAGTGTTTTGCTTTACTTTTGGTATGTCTTAGAAAGACTGCAAGTTGATAATTCAAATATCCTACGTGACAAATTTATAAATCAAATGATATTTTAGTACACTATACGTATATTTAATTTAGGATCACAAGATTTAATAGTCTATTTTAATTTATTAAATTCCGTGCCCCATCAAACGAAGAAACTTGAATTGAGACGGAGGGAGTGGTGTTCTTTTTGGAACAACATTTCCAAAGTTTATTTTTTGTTGGTTATAAGATCAATGGTTAATTTGGCAGCTCAGAAAATGGTGGAATAGTTTCGCATTAAGGGGAAAATAAGCTGCAAATTACTCTATATATAGTGTATATTTATTAACTAGTCGTCATAAGCATTATTCTTTATTTATATAGTGAAGCAAATTTTTACATTTGTCTATTGAATTAACAAATGTACCTTCGATTGGGTGAAATAAAATCAAGTTCTTTTTCTTCCATGGAAATAAATTAACTAATTCAGCAAATGTTGTGAAAAATGTCTCTTTTATGTATGAATTAAAACTTCACTAAGTTTTATAGTGTTGTTCTAGAAAAATTTCCGTTTGGCTGCTTAGGAAGCGGTGGAATAATTTAAATTTGGAGGAAAAATAAGCTGCAAATTACTCCACATTCATCGGTGCCTCTGTTATTATTTATTTGTCAATTAGTATTTTTGTTGTTGTTATTGTTATTATTATTATTATTATTGTCGTCATGATTGTTGTTGTTGTTATTCTCATTATTTATGTTTTTGATCAGTACTCTCATTATTTATTTATTTGACAAAATCTATATTTGTCACTTGGATTACCAATGATACCTTCAATTGGGTGTAGTAAACTCAACTTGGTATTCATCCATGGAAAAGTTTAACTAATTCAGCAATAAGAGCTTTTTTATTCAGCAAAATTTTTTTTTTTCCTTTTTATTGATATCAACAAACAACAACATACCCAGTATATTCCCACAGGTGGGCTCTAGGGAGGGTGGGTGTACGCAGATTGTTTCTCAGAAAAATGGTTTGAAAGAAATGCAATAGTAAAAGCTATGGTAAAACATTTGAAGAAAGAAAAGTACTGACAGTACAAATATTAAAAATAATCAAAGTAAAAGAGACAACAGTCGTCATAGGATTGAAGCATAAGACAATGCTAGGGTAAAAGTTATAATACTGGTATGGGAATAGATAAATGCTTCACGCTAGAACCCTGGTCTACCACTGTGAAGAGTGAAGACGCTCCACTATCTACTAACCATCTACCCTAATCCTCAACCTCCATGCTCTCCTATCTAGGGTCATGTCCTCAGGGAGCTGATATCAAGAAGAAAAGAATTGTTAATCTTTAATCAGATGAAAGTTTGTTGAGTTCTAAAGTATTGTTTTGGCAAGTAGTAAGAAAGCAATTATTACATGGTTTATTCAAATGGGCTTGTTGGTGTGATCATTATACTGATGTTTGGCTGATGGCTGATTGAATTTTTATATTTGTGTGTTTGCAGAGAATGCAGGATGTATCACAAGAGATCAAAAGAGTGAGGGCACAAATGGAAGAAAATGAGGACTTAGCCATACTCATGAGGGGGCTTCGAGGTCAAAACCTGAAAGATTCTTTGTTTGCTGATGATAACATTAAGCTTCGCCTAGTAGAGGTCCGTTCGTTTGACTTCCTTGTCAAAGTATATTTATGCGAACTTTCACGCTTGTGAAGGGTCTGTGGTGATGAAGATTTCATATTCTTATTGCGACGAGAAGCAGATGAGATGAAGGTCTCTGTATCCAGAATTTGTAGATATGGATGTGTCTTTTGAGAGGTCAAAGGAAAATGATCAGTCATGAATTTTAGTGGGGACAGACATTAGTAGATGATAGTAAGAAGTGTAGGATATTTGATCTTAGTCAAGTCACTGTGCCTAGGGAAATAAACTAGCTATTTAATACAAATTTCAACGAACATTCATAAGGTTTTGTTGTAGGGAGAGATTTTCTTCCTGCCCTTAAATGGCCGTTCGAAAAACTATAGAAGCAATGGAGTTTGATGACTATCCCTAAAGAGGAAGAAAATTTAGTTTTTGATGATTTCCGTATAAAGAAACGCTGGGATCTAGATTTATTCTAGTGTGATTTCATATAGTACCTAGTGCTAAGTGCTGTTGGAAACAACTATTTTCTAAAGTATATCTCGTTATATACAAAAGAAGGTGCTTTGCAGTCATCTATGGGTTCACAAATGTGAATACTGACACAGTTAAATTTTTACTGCTACCACTATTGTAGTCCAAGTTGATTGAATCTGTTGAAAGTTGAAACTACCTGAAGGAGTAGGATCTTCAATATGAATGGATATTTCCCTTCTATATCAAGATCTTTAGCTTTTGGCATGGAAAAATATAAATGGATTTTCCGTTGTATCTAAAGGTCTTTCGCTTTTGGTTGGCTTGGGAACAGATGTCCTTTGGCAAAGAATATGTATTTTAATGTTTCCTATCTTTGTATTCTTCAGGTTGATGAGAGCAGTGAGTTCTTGCCCTTAGTTTATGATCCTGCCATCATTTCTGCATATTGGGGTAAACGGCCACGTGCTGTTGCTACCCGTATAGTCCAGCTAACATCTGTTGCTGGAGGTTTTCTTTCACGTCTCGCCTGGGACGTGATAAATAAGAAGGTTAAAGAGGTAAGCTTCACTAGATACTTATCCGCTTTTCCTGACAAGTGACATTAACAAATTTGCTTGGTCTGCTTGAGTCATCCCCACGGAGGTTATCAATTAATGTAGTAAATAAAAGAAAACGAGGATGTGTTGGAACCCTGTAACTTAGTAGAAGTAGTTAATTTCATGAAATTCCATTTCGAAAAAGGCAATCTTCTTTATGTCATCAAAGAGATTTCTATGTGTGGTGAACATTGAAATAGTGCTTTGATGCATTCATTTATATTGATATACTCATAAACCACACATTTTTAATTGTTTTTTCAATCCCATAACTATTGATCTTTTCCAATCATTAGAATGAGGTTGCTCGAGCAATTGAGTTGAGGGAGATTGTAACATCACTGGGTCCAGCATACATAAAGCTAGGGCAAGCATTAAGCATTCGGCCAGATATACTATCACCTACTGCGATGGTTGAGCTGCAGAAGCTTTGTGATAAGGTCAGATTGAAGTCAGCAGCGTGACAAATTTCTTGAAGTCAACTTTAATTTTCAGGAAACCATTATATCTGCAAACTTTAATCATACTATCTATTTTATTTAATTATACATTGATATCTGAATGGTGGATTGTGCAATTTTCTCATGTTGCTTTTCCATAATCATATAGTTATCTTGATGACCTCAATTCATTTTAATGCCTTCCGCCTTAATATGTGGTTGTTATTCAACATTCTTTACAGAGTAGGAGATTGAGGAACTACTTTGTTAAGAAATCTTTCTTAAAAGTTATCCCTTTTCCCTATGATCCGGAATAAACCGTGACAATGGCTCTTGCAATTTTGTTGGAAAGTCTTTTTGATTGTCTGGATGAAAGATAATGTGTATCCTTGTCACAGAAGGCCAATGGAAAAGCTCTTCTAAAACCATCTTATTAGAAAAAAATGTTTCTATACTTAATTAAGCCAGCATGAGCAATTGACTGGTTCATTTTTCGATCATGAGAATTCTTTGATCCCATCAGTATTTTCAAAGTGATGAGACTCTTTTTGCTTTAGGAAATATATTTAGAGTATCCTTTCCATGTCAGAACAGAAGAAACATTAGGAACTAGCTGTAAGTCATGGGGCTAAGAGCTGCATGCGACAAAATTAGAAATAATACTAAAGGGTGGAAGATGGGATATAGTGTAAGGTATCTACAATCTTTGCTGTTGGAATCATGTTACAGATTAATGTGAACAGACTGCAATCTTTACTATTGGAAACGTGTTGCACTAATCAATCTTTGCTGTTGGAATCATGTTACACTGATTAATGTGAACAGACTACAATCTTTACTATTGGAAACATGTTGCACTAATCAATGTAAGCAGAATGTTGGATTTACCATGTTTATTATCGTGTACAGCCTGCACTGCAGATCTTGTGACTAATTCTGCCCGAGTAATCTTCTCTTTTTAGGGCGGTTTTTTGGGAAGGGGCTAAAACAGACAAATGATAGAGTAGTGTAATTGAAAACACACTTTATTGTTGCCCTCTGAACTTTTAGCATTTCATGATTACTTCAGGTTCCATCATTTCCAGATGATGTAGCTATGGCCCTTATAGAGGAGGAATTGGGAGAACCATGGACTAACATCTATTCTGAACTTTCTCCATCCCCAATTGCTGCTGGTAATCTTTCTTATCATCTGTAGAACTCTCTTTTTGAATAATACACTGAATTATTTCTTCATTTTCACTATGTATTTCTTTTTTTGAGCCGAGGGTCTATCGGAAACAGCCTCTCTACCTCCCAAGGTAGGGGTAAGGCCTACGTACTTTCTACCCTCCCCAGACCCCACTTGTGGGATTACACTGGGTATGTTGTTGTTGTTGTTTCACTATGTATTTCTGTAATCATCCTCTTTTTGTTGGGTTAACTTAAATGTGAGTGCTTCTTTTTGCACATCTTTCTTCTGTAAAATGTAAAAGAACAGCTAATTTCTAAAGAATCTTTTTCTCTTTTGCTTCATTATGGCATTCGCAGCGTCCCTCGGACAGGTATATAAGGGCCGGCTGAAGGAGAATGGAGACTTGGTTGCTGTTAAAGTACAGAGGCCCTTTGTCCTTGAGACAGTGACAGTTGACTTATTCATCATACGGAACTTGGGGTTAGTTCTTCGCAAGTTTCCGCAGGTATTGATTATTCACTTATATTTCCCATTATTTTCTTATCTTTGTTAGTCTGGAAGAATTAATGCTTGTTGCTTCTGCTTTTAAGGTTTCCATTGATGTGGTTGGATTGGTGGATGAATGGGCTGCCCGCTTCTTCGAAGAACTTGATTATGTGAATGAGGGAGAAAATGGAACACTTTTTGCTGAGATGATGAAAAAGGACCTTCCTCAGGTATCTGCAATTCTGATGTCAACCCCACACCTCTGCCCCAAACGAATAAAAACCCGAAAGATTAGAAATGAAACAAAGTGCGAAAGAGACGACGATAAGCCACTAAGTTCTCCCTTTTTTCCCCAATCTCAAATCTCTCCACGAAATAAGAAATAGAAATTTTGTCTCTAACCAGTGACCAGCAATATGCCTCGTTTCAAAATAGGAGAAACCCTCCCTAGGAGGTGTGCTCCAGTTTAGACAAGGGCGTAGAGATTTAGTTGCTGTAAGTTTATTTTCTTGAAATCTGGCTGCGATAGGCTAAGCTATGTTATGTAATTTTTTTTTTTTTTTTTGGGTTTATATGTCGGACTAAAAAAAAAGCAATGTGCAAATTATTACCTTTTTGGGAGAAAGGATAAAGAGAAGTCCGTGAACTTACTCACAGAAGAGTACATATATGTCTTTATTCTTATGATGAACTAGAAGTACAGATTTCTTTAAATGGAAATTATGATGCTTGGTGTCTCTAACAATGTTGTGGTTTGTCTTGGGAACCTTTTTCAGGTTGTTGTCCCTAAGACATATAGCAAATATACTTCAAGGAAGGTTCTTACAACAAGTTGGATTGATGGAGAGAAGTTATCACAAAGCACAGCAAGTGATGTAGGTGATTTGGTTAATGTTGGAGTCATATGCTACCTTAAGCAGGTGATATTCTTAAACTCTTAACAATTTTTATTTTATAATATATTAAGCTTTTGAGTCTCATATCTGGTAAACATCATTAAGATCTTGTTTTCTTGATATTTCTGTTTTATACTACCTTATCCTTCTACCAGATTGATCTATGTGGTATTTTTCTATGGATATCCTGTTGACAATTAAAATTTGTTCTCCATCTTATATTTTGTCCTTGTGGTATGCAGTTGCTTGACACTGGTTTCTTCCATGCGGATCCACATCCAGGGAACTTAATACGTACGCCAGATGGAAAGCTAGCTATACTTGACTTTGGTAAGAAGTCTTCATTGGGTGTCCTCTTTCCCGATATGTTATAGAATAGTTCATGGAAGTAACTCTGAGAATTTTTTCGGATGAAGAACTCTATTGACAAACTACCTTCACTTTCCTTTAAACTTAATTTGATTTGGCCTTTTGCAACTTGTTACAAGGTCGTGCATTGCTCTAGATTCTGAATTTCCCAAGCTGTTAGCCATCTGTGTCTCTGTATGAGCTACAGTTGTGAGATCCCATTTAACAAGAACAACATGAAAACATTTCAATGTCATTGGCTCTTTAATGCTTCGTGGCACTTTAAGTTGATGTTCATTGGGATGTAGTAATGGATGACTCGTAAAGAATGTCTAATTGCTGAAGTCGAGTTATTAGATTGAGGGTCCATCCTCATGTTGCCTAATAGTACATGATACTTCGCCTGCCCTGATCAGGATATCGTTTTTGTAGGGCAATATACTTGCTGAGAGTATGACCTTTTGGTTAGGTGTAACCCAGATATTCTCTCGCTTGCAAAAGCTTAAGCAGGGCTTACAGGATTTGGAAGTTGACATTCATCTAGGAATTTCGTGATCAGTAGCTTATAGTTGAATCCTCTTATCATTACTTTGAAATGAATAACTGGGCTATAAGATCATATATTAGTTTCATTCTCTGCTAGTACACATTAGATCTGCAATTCCTCTAATACACCGCTGTTAACTGATGAGTTAAGCTCTTTGTATTATATCGGCCTTAAATCTCTACCATCTGAGCAACAATTAGTTTCTTTGTTTCTCCTGAAGTTTGATGCTTTTCAACTGTTGAATATCTACCTTACGTTTCTTTGTGATTATCCCTCGTTTTCTTGTGTGTGTGTGTTGTTGGGGGGGGGGGGTGAGGGGAGGTAAGGTGCTTACTTTCTTTTTTATTTATCAGTATCTTACTCTTTGATTGCTATAAGTTGACAGAAATTGTTAATTTGCTTTGGCAGGCTTGGTTACAAAATTAACAGATGATCAGAAATATGGTATGATCGAATCCATAGCTCACCTTATTCATCGAGATTATGGTGCCATAGTCAAGGATTTTGTGAAATTAGGGTTCATTCCCGACGGGGTCAATTTGGAACCCATTTTGCCTGTACTTGCCAAGGTTTTTGACCAGGCACTTGAAGGTGGAGGAGCAAAAAATTTTAACTTTCAGGAGCTGGCAGCAGATTTGGCACAAATAACATTTGATTATCCATTTAGAATACCACCCTATTTTGCTTTAATAATTCGAGCAATAGGCGTGCTGGAGGGGATTGCATTGGTGGGAAACTCTGATTTTGCTATAGTGGATGAAGCTTACCCATATATAGCACAGGTACACTCATATGCTGCCACAGTTCATTTATTCTCGTATATATTTCATTTGCATGGATTCAGATTACTATAATTGTGTGATATAACAATTGCCATCTCTGTGAGCATACTTTGATGATCTATGTGACAATGTCGGCAGATAGCATTTTTTCACACTTGGCAGATAGCATTTTTTCACACTTGCAACATACTAACTTTGGAGTCTAAATTTGGTTGTGCATTTGAGTCTTACTTGGGAGGGGCTGTCGAACACCATTGAGATATGTCTTTAACCAAGTTATACATTTCCTACTTTATGCAAAATAGTTTAAATTTGGACTGTAGATCTCATTAAAGTTTCTGATACTAATATAAATAGGACATGCTTACCAGTATTTTACTCCTTTGGTCCTATATTAATTATGCACTTGTCCTCTTTGGTCGTAATAAAAATTGGTTAATTTCTTTAAAAAGAAAAACTTTACCCATTATTATTCTATGACATAATTTCTTTATATGGGACCCATAGTCTATGCTTCTCATTACAGCTTTTCCTTTTTATTCTTCACAAACTAAAAAGTCACTCACAGACACCAAATATTGTGCCTTTTAACGTGAAAACAATTGACATTTTTAGCTTGTCTTGGCACTCATGCTGATCAATGGTGGGATATCCAATTCGAGATTGGGGGGGGGGGAGCGTGGGGGGTGGGTTACTACCTTGTGAAAAATTAACATTTTGAAGGTAGAAAGCAGAAATGTCAAAAAACAAACATGGGCCAGAGATGTACAACTCGTGTGGGTTGGATATTTTGTGTATGGTCAGAGCATAAGAAAATATCATCCTACTTTAAAAAGTAAAAATAGGAAAAACTAAAATGAGAAATTATTACGGCAACGGTAATAGCATGGACCTCTGTCTACTACACCACTTGTGATAAATGACATTCCTATAACTCATCTGAAAGCTTAAACTTCAGAGGAGATTTCATTCATTGATTTGGTTCTGCAAAGCTTAGTTCGTCCCATGTTGTCCTTCAGGTGTCACTTTCACGTAATTTTAAATATCACCACTTTTAGATAATTTGAATTCTCATTATTTACACTATGTGCATTTTCTTTCCTCAGAGACTGCTGACAGACGAATCTCCGCGGTTACGGAGTGCTTTACGTTACACAATATATGGGAAATCTGGTGTTTTTGATGCTGAAAGATTCATAGATGTTATGCAAGCATTTGAGAATTTCATAACTGCAGCTAAGAGTGGAGGTGGGGAGAGTTTGAATGGGAGAATGGCAGAGCTTGGCATTATGCAAAGTCAAACAAATAGCATAATTCGTTTTCCTTCTTCAAGTGCTTATCAAACAGAGCAGCCAATTCAAACTAGAGCAGCATTAGCATTTCTGCTCTCTGATAAAGGGAATTTTTTCCGCGAATTCCTTTTGGATGAGGTACGTCTACTTGACAGATGCTGTTCTTTCTAGTTGTATACTCAATTCATATTCTATCATACTCCTCGCAACCCATTTGTAGTATCCTAGTTTGACCAGGCACGACTATTTTAGGGCAGTAGTCAAAATTCTGTTGTAATATTTAATTGATAGCGGATCCAAAAATAGAGAACAAATTTACTTTAGGAATTTGACCCTGTTTTGCGTAAAAGTGATTCCAATGGACATCTTCTTTTACTAAAATATAGAAAAAGTATTTATGTGGAATATTTTCCCTTTCAGGAAAGTGAGAACATCTTCAGGACAGAATAATAAGATAGTGATTCGTGACTGTGGAAACTTTTGTTTGCATAGAGTAGAGTGCTATGAATAGCATTTGCTTTGCAAATGGACTTCAATTGATCATCGCCTTGTTGTAATGTCTAGTAGTTGCACTTGCTTTCTTGTCCGGTTTTAACTAAATATATTTCGCAGTCTGCTTTTCATGTAGTATCTGGTCCTATTTTCTCTCACACACAATTCAGAACCACTATTAGAAACCTAAATTTCAGTTATCACAGGAATATAAGAATGTGCTGTCAGAAATCCATTTGTTCTAAAACGGTCATTCTTACTAGACCATAAATGTGGGATTTCAACAACATAATTCTCTTCTTAATGCAAGCAGATAGTGAAGGGCATTGATGCATCAACAAGGGAGCAGTTGGTACAGATAACGGCATTCCTTGGAATTGGAAATGCAATGCCAGTATTCAGTATGGTTCCTGCTGCTTTGGTACCCATTAGACCTGCTGCACTTGTACCCTATGTAACTGAGGAGGACAGAGTCGTACTGAACAATGTTCAAAAGATTATTCAATTCTTAGCTGCTGGGAATGCATCAAACCAGGTATCTCAATTTTATATTATGGCAAGTTTATCTCTAGAGGAGAATTAAGTACTTCAATTTGCACACAACACAAAAAAAGAGGTTGCTTTTGCCTCTGCTGGCAGAAAAGTTGCAATTGCTCCTGTGCTAGTAGGCTTAAGCATAAAATCATGTTACCAAGGTCTCGTTTCATGTTGAATTGAACCTTGGTATCTACATGCAAAAGAATTCTTTCTTTGTGATCGAGGTCCTTGTGGGTGATAGTGGTATTGGGAAAGTGCCATCCTCTCAAGACCAGAAAATTTCTTGCTAACTGCCTCTGAATCATCAAACCCAATATGTTTCATATCATCTGCTCATGGAATTTCTGAGATTTCAAACTCCCATGTACCTTTTAGATGTGTTTCCTGAAATCTTTGCTTCTCTGAGTGTGCGCTAGAGTCAACTTTCTCGACACATTGTTAGAAATAGCTGTCGGCTGTCATAACATTCCACAAGCAGGTTAAAGAAAGACATATTATCTACCAGAGTATCACTAGTTATGGGAGACGAATTATATCTGCATGAGAAAAGTTAAAACAATATTAGAAGCCTCAAAACACTATTCAATTTTGCAAAATATACTGTTAAGTGTCCGAATTCGAACGCCAGAGGGACTTAGATTCTGAATATTTCGTTTTATTTGATGATGTATACATGAAGTGTACCTAATCTACTTAAGTAAACTAACGTGCATTTTGTTTTTCTACTTCATAAAAGTTGACCTACTGTAAAAGCATCATAACTATATTTCTTTCTCAGGGTTTGGAGGGAGCAGCTGTATCTAGAGTGATCCAGGAGCTTCTTCCAGTGCTTCCAGGTCTCTCGGCTAAGGTTCTTCCAGAGATTCTTGGTCGACTATCTTCTCGTGTGATGGCACGCTTGATACGAGATGCACTGTTGTAATTTCAGTACTCTAACCTTACAGTTTTCCCTTCCTGAATTGTGCATATATGATTCACAAACTTGAGAGTAAGTAGAAATAGAAAAACATATTTATTGTGCCCTCTTGTGGCCTTTACCAATTATACTGACTAGTATAGTTTCTGTACTTGTATCAGAACAGATGTAAACTTCCATACATTGAAATGATGTGATACTAACAGCAATTCCCTTACAATATGTATGATTTCTCTGGATCCACATATGGCAAGCTCCTGTGTTACTAAGTTAGTGTGCCAAAGTAGGCAATTCGAACATAAATTTGTAGGAGGTTTTTTGGCCCATGGCAACGTGTAGAGTATATTCTCATCATCTACTATTGAGGTGTGAACCTTTGTACTGACCAGCTAGGTTCCATAAATTGGTAAAGAATAGACACACTTTTCAGTTAAAACTGGGGTTGATCCTACAGAAATATGCGAGGATATACACCTAACTTTTGTCCCAGGGCGCTTTAACAAGAATATCTGATTGATATTTGCACATTCCAGTGCAGAGTGTAGTATGTAACGCGCAATGAAGATCGCAAAGAAGAGGCTTAAACGAGAAAAAATGCAAAACAAAATTCCAAGTATGGGGAGTAAGAGATACAGTTAAACAGTTTGGATATCACCGCGATTCTTAATACACAGCGAAAACGATTATTGAAATTATTTATCATATCAACAAACAAAAGTTTAAGACAATCCCACCAAACATCATTGGGAAAATCCAACATTTACATCATGTGAAAAGAGGAAGCAACTTGTCGCCTGAAGCATATGAGATGATCTTCCTCTTAAGTGGAGAGATATATTGTGCCCCATTGAATGCAAGAGCCCTGAGAACATTTATTGGCATGAAGTCAATAGAATATGCCTTCTGAAAACCATCTAGGATTGCCATCATTGTGATGTTTGCAGCTTTCCTCTCTGATTCATATTTCTTTAAAAGAGTTACCTGTGCGGATTAAAATTACCATTATAACATGTAATGGAACGGGGAAAAAAGCCAACACTGTCGTAAAGGATACTCAAAAATTGTAGGTGAAATATTACTTGCATTACAACAACGATGACTACTACTATGCCTCGATCCCAAGCAAGTTGGATATCACTTGCATTTGAAGTAATGCAAATTTTATAGCTAACAAGTGTCATTTTGATTGTTGAATAGCTTTTCCCAATTAGTTAGCATTTTGCTCACTCTTTTTTGGTACAACCGTACTCGACTAAATTATATGAGGGATCACCGGCAAGTTTTGAAGCAAATTATTTACAGGGGAAAACATCCTAGAATTCCATAAAGGATGGATGACATTATCAGGCTTAAGAAGGAAGAGACATCCCCATCGTTCCAAATTTGACATGATCTTGCTAAAAAGCATCTAGAATCCGTTATTAAAAAAGGGCATTTATGATCTAACTTATGTAGATTACACCAGAAGAAAGAAGCTTGAGGACTTTACGGATTTTAGATTACACAAGAAGAAACATAACATAAGTTGGGCAGAAAATGTAAAATCCTAAAGCTTCTTTCTTCTGGTGTAATCTACATAAGTTAGATTAAACCAGAAAAAGTGAATAATCCTACTAGGTGATTCTAGATTACATCAGAAGAAAGAAGCTTCAAGACCTTATATTTTCTGCCTATCTTTACAAAGAAAGAAAGGACTAGGCACATACCTCCCCAATGTCAGATCCAACTGCAACACCTTCAGCAATGACTTTAGAAAGAGAGAGCGCATCTGCGAATCCCATATTAACTCCTTGGCCAGCCAGCGGATGAACTGTATGTGCTGCATCACCAATAAGAACTAGACGTTTTGATGCATAGCTATTAGCATGCATTAAAGACAAAGGGAAGGCCAATCTCTGAGAAGCTAGTTTAATAACTTTCGGTGGAACTTCAAAGCCCTCATGTGTTGATGATGTGTTGTCAGCTTTGAGCCAAGAAAATACATTTCCACCCTTAAATGATCTGGATTGTGGATGAGGACCATATCCACTGTCCAGTGCATCGTTCACTGCTTTTACAAAGTCATCCTCTGACATCGAATTCCGGTCAACAGATTCCTTGGGGTCCATTGACCAAACAATGTTACTGAACTTTTCACCAATGGGCAAAAGTGCAATTGGACCATTAGGAAGAAATCTTTGCCAAGCACAGAAGTTCTCTACAGCATGTTCTACTGTACAGATGATTGCGCTCTGCGAGTACTTCCATCCAGTTGTTTGTATTTTTGCCAGCTCCCTAACACTTGATTTTGACCCATCAGCTCCAACCTGTGACATGTTATCTAACTCATCATTTGTATTGAAGATATCCTTCAGAATATTCATATTTTGTGAAACATAAAACAAATTGAGTTTACCACTAACTTCGCATACATGCTGTTTCCATTATCCAGTTCCAACCTTGCTGAACTTCCACTAGCAGATGATAATGTGCCACCGGAGCTTGTCATTGAAGACCTTGCGGGAAAGGTTATTGAACTTAACCTGGACGAGTATATGGTCTTCTGAAAATCCGTATTCTGTCAAATTATCACCTCCAGTCAAACATTATCACCAGGCAGTCATTGACATAAATCAAAATGAGGAATCTAAGGAGTTCCAATTAAATACCAATAAGTACAAATTAGAACTAGAAACAAAAAGTTTTAGCTTTCCCTGTTACACTAATCTATTACTCAAATTTTGAAGGTAAAATTAACCCAGACACTTTTCAAGTAACATCAAAAATCCAGTTGGAGCATCTTTGTAGTCGGTATTTTGGGCAGTAAGGGAGACTAGCCTTTCAAGTTGAAACAAAGTAGGTTCTCTAACACTAGAATTTTTCTATATTTTCTACTGACATATAGATGTTATTTTTAAAATAAGTAATTACTGACACACAAATTTCTAACAAGATTAAAAGGATGACTAGCAAATATTAGACTTAATGTAAGTTTCCTAAGTCTTAGTCCCAACTACTTGGTATTTCCTATGGATCTTTTTCATTCCTTGTGTTCTATTTTTTGCTAAGCATTCCAGGATATTGTAACAAACTGCTTACAAGTTACAACTAGATTTTTTTTTTAATTTTTTTTTTGGCGGTGGAGAATGGGCCTTCTAAATAGTAGGGGAATAGAAGGCAGAAGAGTGGAGGGCCTTTTAATGGGATTGAAACCTTACACCTAATTGATTAAAGGTGGAGTTGCAACCACAATACTGCAACTCCGATCTCCATAACTAGGGATTCAACATGCTTTTTAACTGCAGAATAAAATTTGGTCGACATGCTCAAATACCTGTATGCATGATAACAGGGATTTGTGTAGCACCTTATTCTCCACCACACACCTAAAGACAAAACTCAAGCATCATCAGGAGTCAAGAACATCATACCTATGAAAGAAATTTGTTACCTCAATAAAAGGAATTTTTACCCGAGAACATCTGCGTCAACATCTCTTGCATTGTACCTTGTATAGCCCAGACCAGTATAATCCCAGACCTATAAAGAAAGAAATTGCTAATGATCAAAAGTGTGAAACTGTTCCACGATTCAATCCCAAAAAGATGAGGTTATTTTGATGTAATGATGCAATTTGTAACAAGGCAACTTAGCAATTACAAGAATCTATAGTCCCATCAAAGACAAATGTCAATTCTCACAAGTAACAGCTTTCCAGATCTTTTCTTGATAAACATATGAGAAGACAAAATTGATAGCGACAATGTTCATCCTCCCTTTACATTACTGAAAACTAGGATATCTTGATGGTTGAAAGTGCATAGACAGTTAGCTAAGACGTGCTTTGTCATTTACTTTTAAGTGTCTCTTAGTTAAAAGCTATTGGTGTTACCATCTGCTGTCATTAACATGACAAGAGTGAGTAGAGACACAGATACTGAAATTCTGAATCAAAGACAACCATTTCCTTAGCATACATTTAGAACACAGATCCATACCCCGCTTTTCCCCTTCTTTTTAATTGGGGATTGGCTAGAGAAGAGGTAAATCACCCTTGGTCATTGATAAATCTTTTTAGAGACCCTTCAGTTCCCATTACGCGGAGCTAAGTGTCCTTCATCATCAAACTCTCTTCCTCCTTGTCAGGAAGGAGTTTCTTTCTTCTACATTGCTAAAGGCTCTATATCGCTATTAACAGCAAACATAAATACGTAAACTTACTCGCTATAATTTGAGAAAGTAGTCACTGCAACTAGTACACATGGAAATTTTGCTACCAAGCTCACAATGATTGAAATTTATTTGGCAAAAACAAGATGTCTAAAAGCACGTTTCAGGTACGGTAAGACATACTCCTTCTGCTGTAATAAATGCATTCGTGGACGTAAATGACAGAGCTCTAAAGAGAAGAATTTGAGGAACACATAATATGGAATAACTACAGATAGATAAATTGAACCTTTTATAAACATACATGATAAAGACAATGACCGTAGAGAGATAAAATAAGGTGTTATATCAACACCAAGTCCCCCTATATATTTTTTTCCACCAAGTCCCCCATATTAGCATTTATAGTAATTATTCTCAGCAGAGGATGGGTGTAAATTACTCCGTTACGGAACTTACAAGAACGAAGTTGTAGTTGGCAAAATTACCTGCATTTTATCGAAGTAAGCATGACGGTGCTGCTGAACAAATTCCCATGCACCCATATCTGTAAACCAAACGTTCTCTCGTGATAATCTCACATGCTTTCCATTAACAGATGATGATGTTTTCATGCAAATCAAACACGTTCAAGCAGAAAGCAACAACTACTGGTACACGTACAGAAAACGTCACATAATGTTCTTTTGATTCGCTAAGTAATAGTCTTCCAACAGGTCTTTCATCTTTTTCTGACCCTTTTTCACTTGCTTTACCAATACAAGGATTTCATCATACATTTTCAGCATAGGGAAAAAACTTCTATTCATTATGCAACCCGTTGATGTGATGGCAGAGTACACATATCAAATTATTATCAGTACAGACAGAAAACTCCACAGAATTATAAGAAAATTGAAAGATAAGTACGAGGGTACCTTTGAAGAAAGAAATGGTTGCAGGTGTGACCGTACTGACCCGTGGACCTGGGGGGTCCTCTTTCTTTATGTGAAAGTTATTCACCAAAGCAGGATTACTGTCAATGATGGCAACACTTAGTTGCTTTGTCAATGGCATAGTTGCTGCAGAATAGTTTACAAGTTAGAAGAGGAGTTGTCATGTTGACAACCAGTTTAGTTGGGCACAGTATATATTAATTCACAGTATCAAGGTCTTACAGAGAGTAGCAAGTTCAAAGAGCAGATGATTAAAATTTCTAACCAAAAGAATTTCTAAACCATTGTAAGTTTCAGCTAGTATTTTGGAGGACACCTTTAGCACTGTTAAAGCATTAAAATAACTATTTCAAAAGGTTAAATAAAAACATACTTACCTAAGGAGCACGCTAGAGCCATCCCAACCATACCACCTCCAACAATAGCAATATCATATTGGGGTATGTCATATGCCAACTCTGGCTTGTCCAAAGGTTCCTATGCAGTTAAAAGAGAGATAGATTAAAGTGAAGTCTTGAACCCTAAGCAGTCTTACACATGCTTCCTCTTAGTTGAACATACACAAGAGCTTGAAACTATATAGCAGGAGACCACACAAAGGTGATACCTCATAAAAATAGATGATTACTGTTAAGCTATTTATGTTCATACTAGACCTAAACAATGCAAGGTCTATTTACCCATAGGAAACCATTAGAAACTTGAAGGTCATAAGGATAAGGCAAGAAATAGAAAGACTGCAAATAACTAAAAGATAAAGCTTTTTAACAGAAAACAATAAGAAAATAAAACAAATTGATAGCAAAGAATAACACCTTTTCGCTGACCAGATCAGGAACTTTAACGCCTGCATTACTGCATAAAGTCCTCTGCACAGATCTGAATCCATGAATGTTCAACGCAATTCTTCTGGCAACAGAAAGCCTAATACAGGAATATAATAGATTACATAATAGTCATGAAATTAAAGATTTAAGGAATAATCAACTATTACAAAATATTTTATACGTCACTATCAGCACATATTAAATGGTACTATTTTCGGAAACAGCCTCCCTATCTGCCGAGATAGGGGTAAGCTCTGCGTACACTTTACCCTCCCCAGACCCCACATTGTGGGATTTCACTGGGTATGTTGTTGTTGTTATCTGTTAAAATTTCCGCATGCACAACCACAATTTGGAATAATGTACGAGATTGGAGTTAATCTAAACACTTATACAAACAACACTGCCCTCTTGATGAGTAAATTCTAAAACCAAATTTTTGTTCCCATCAAACAGGGTAAAGCGAACAACGTTACTAGGATATCCAAGCAATCTATCTGCCTATTCCTCCATGAAGTTTTTCTTCCAACAGATCTACACAATTTTTTAGGTAGTTTTATTTTTATTTTTATTTTTTTTTATTTTTTTTTAGAAGGGGAGCCTTGGCGTAACTGGTAAAGTTGCTGCCATGTGACTAGGAGGTCACGGGTTCGAGCCGTGGAAACAGCCTCTTGCAGAAATGCAAGGTAAGGTCAATTTGACAATAGACCCTTGTGGTCCGGCCCTTCCCCGGACCCCGCGCATAGGGGAGCTTAGGCACCGGCGCCCTTTTTTTTCTTTTTTTTTCTTGGTAATCATAAGAGAGACATATACTTTCGGTCAATCGTATTGTCTGTCTCTGACAATAGAGGGCTGCACTAGTGGAAGATCCCTAGGAGGTTCGGAACACGAGTCACAAAGGGAGAAAGTAGTTATTCTCCACTGCTGATCTCTCCAGGGTGGGGCAAGAAATAACTAACCAAAACAAAACACATACATTCTCTATAAATCCCACATTTTTTTTTTTTTTATGTTGCTTAAAAAATATGAATCAAAGCTTCAAATAGTTCTGGAATTCCAATATCTAGCCCTGCAGCTAAGTAACAGAACTTCAAACCAGAACACTATAAAATCTACTAATATTATTACTATTAATCTTAACTTTTAATATCATATCACTTGCTTCAATCATCACATAGACATTATTATCAATCTATACAACAAAAAAAAAAAATCATCAGAACACTATAAAATTTACTAACATTATTACTACTAATCTTTAATATATATATTTATTTAAAAAAATATTTTTTCACTCACCAGAAAACATTTCCAATGAAAAATAACTACTACCATACCAAATACACCATTCAAGAAGTCATTTTTACCATTTTGGTTGAAACCATTTGCCATATTTCAAATAAACCAAATACAAGAAACCACTTTGTATAATTAAAAAATTATATATCATACCAAACACACTTATAAAAAAGACCCACTTATAATTTAAAGGGAACAAACAGAATAAAAAGTATGCATTACTAATAACATAAAATCGTATATATATATATATATATATATATATATATATATATATATATATATATATATATACCTATGTTGATGTTGTGACGGTCATAAATTTCAGGGAAAAAAAAAATTCACCTTGTTACTTAAAATTCTTATGGGTTATATTTCAAGTAACTGAAATGCAAATTGAAATATTAAAGTAATGTTTCTAAATGTAAGTTAAAAACAGATTAATTTTCTCTCAAGAATAGATGAAAGAACATTAGGTACCTGTTCATGTTTGCTATGTTGCTACGTGGAAGGAGCAGAAGATTAACACTCGTTTTGAGAGTTTGTAGTCTGTTTTATTGGGCAATTTTAGTTTGGGCCCAAATTTGTTGGATCAGTGAGAAAAATCATTTTTTTTGCGCGGATTGCCCTTCTTTTGGGTGGTCTTTAAATTTTGCCCCTCATATTTGTGATCTTTAAATTATGCCCCTCATATTGCTGGTCTTTAATTTTTGCCCGTGGCATTGCAAATCTGAGCGTTCACGCAGAAATCATGAGGTTTTGAATTCAAACCCTCGCTCAAGCATAAATTAAAAAAAAAATTGCAAGGCAAGGTTTGGGTCGCGTGGGCAGACTTGGCATAAGTATGTTGGTTCCGGCATAACTTTGGTAATTCCTTAACAAGTTTATGCCGGTGGGGGAATACTGTTAATGGGCAAACTTTTATGCCGGACCCGGCATAAACTTGTGAAGGAATTACCAAAGTTATGCCGAACCCGGTATACTTATGCCAAATCTGCCCATAAGGCATAAGTATGCCGGGTCCAGCATAACTTTGGTAATTCTTTCACAAGTGTATGCCGGTGGGGGCATAGAGAAATTTAAACTCTGCCTTGCGATTTTTTAAAAAAAAATTGACTGTGTGGGGGTTCGAACCTGGAACCCATGGGTTTTAGCCGAAGGGTAAAATTTAAAGATTTCAAATATGAGAGGCAAAATTTAAAGACCACCCCAAAAGAAGGGTAATTCTGTGAATTGCCCGAGAAAAACTAGGGACAACTCATTGATAGTTGCTTGGAGGACTACTATTTAAGATATAGCAAAAAATTATAAAATATTTGATATTTAACTGTTTCATAAAATTCTGACATGTGGGAGTGATGGGAGGGCGTGGAGGTCGAGAATTAGGGTAGAAGGATAGTGGGCAAATCGAGCTCATTTCTTTTCCTTTCTGGGAGTTTTAGCATTATTCTTGTATTTTCTTATATTTAGATTTCTATTACTGTTTGTTGTTTCTTTAGATTCTATTATGTTATTATATTGCTATTGTTTGCTTGTTGCTACTGCCTATTTTTCTTCTTTCTATGAACCGAGGGTCTCTCTACTTTCTCAAGGTAGATGCACACTATCCTCCCGTACCCCACTTATGAAATTATTCTAGATATGTTATTTTCGTTGTTGGGAGTGAAATTAAAAATTACAGGTCTGAATTTTCAAATTTCAGACATATGAGATTGAAGTAAGGGACAGTCAAGCCCAATTTCAGGATATTTCTAAACGTCTGAAGTTCACACATTACTTGTGCAGTTCGAACTTCAGAAATTTAGGTATGAAGTTAGGCTTGGCAGTCTCAAATTCAAACTCGTATGCCTGAATTTTGAACTACCAAGCCTAATTTCGGAACCAAATGTCTGAAGCTGGACATCACAAGTCCAAAATTGGTTCAATTGATAAATCAAAATGCCATCTCAATAATCTTTCTAATTTTTTCCTATTTATCTGATTGTTTGTGGAGTATCCCTTTCGCAATTTCTCCTAAATTCATTTAAATCCATATCATATTGAGGCAATTTGAAAGGGGAAGAATGGAGATTGAGCAGATTTACTTGCTGGCAAAGCATTGTGGCATATGGCAATCTTTGGTTGAAATTTAATGTTAAGGATTTGATAAGTTGAAGAAGGTGACAATGATGGCAATTTGCAAGCACACATATATGGAACTTCATAAAGAAGGGGTGTGTAGTAGGTGAACATGAACCAAGTCTCATTCATTTTTTTCTTTTTGATAGTATGGTATTTGGTCCAGCTTGTATACACATCAATGATTCCACCAAGTACTTGCATTGAGTACACATATCAAGTAACTCCGCCACTAAAACTTGGGTTGACTGAGGAAAAATCACCGAATGTTTTTGAAACCATTGTTCTCTTATGGTCTTTATTTAAACATTGTTCTCTTATGGTCCTTATTTCAACTTCATTGACCGTTGAACATTTAAGTCTGACGACAAATTGTTAATATAAGGTCAAATTAGCTGAAAAATGGCTAGTGGGGACCTCAAAAACTTAGTAATATACTTGTGGCCAGATACCACATACCACTTTTTTCCTTGTGTGTCAAAGCTCACTTGTTCCTTTAGCTGTTGTAAGAAAAACCATCCCTATGGTCGATCAAGAAATATATTTCTATGTCAAAGCCAACAGGGAACATAATTAAATCATGCGAACAAAAACAATTGTTCCACATTGATAACAAGGATTTGGAAGAATCGCGAATTTCAACTTTTATACCACCCACAATGATTTAATCAGATTTCGAAAAATACTAAAACAAGATCAGCCAATGAAGAATGGAACACGTCTTAGTATGAACCAAGTGTTTCAGCTACTGTTTCCTACTCTTTCCTTTCTTCGCCTTTTCCTTTTCCTGCATTTTCTTTCTCTTTGCTTCTGCTGATATCCACGTGTAACCTTGAGGGACAGCAAATGGATCTTGAACGGTTTCGATCCTATTACTTGGACTGCCTGTAGAAGAACTAGGCCGTTGATATGGGGCTTTTATCCACTGAAACCATGATGAACTTGAGGGCTGCGACACTGATGGACTCTCCATGCCTGAACCAGTAGGGCTGGAAGGAGGAGTTTCGAACTCATCTAGTGGCTGCAATTCTTCAAACTTAGTGAAAGTCACCAATACTCTAATCGTTGGAACAACCGGAATTGCTACCTGAAACATACAAAGGGATTCTTAGTGGAGTGAAACTTTAACATATAGGTAATTAATACTTCTATAAAAGTTTGTTGCTTCCTTGTAAATGTGTACATGAGCATTTAGAGATAACCAACCTTTCAATTAGTGCAACTTTTACTCTGAGACAATTCATGTCGGAAAGCTTTAGTTGGAGGAGACTAAAGGTACAAAATTGAGGTTCTAGTATGAGAAATCAAAAAACTTCTAAAGAAAATCTCCCCGAATTTAAGTCAACACCCATCAGACGACAGCAAGTCATGCTCACAAATAGCTAGTCTAAGGAACACAACGACACAAAAGATTCTATAATAGGAACTAGTCAAAAGAAGTAGTTTCCACAATAGAAATATCAGGGGGAAATTTACGGGAATCTTCATAATAAAATGAACGCATCTGATGATTCCTTTTCTATGAATTATGTTCAGATGGAAGTTCCATCCTCATTCCAAAGGGGATTAGGCCAGCCATGCTCCCCTCTGAGCTAAACTCCTCTCTGCTACTGTACCTTTTTGCCCCAAGTACCGTTGTGACTAACCTATGCAAGCGCCAAAGCTGTCTTTTTTTACTTATGTTAGTTATCTCGTGGCATGACACACCATAATAATTCCTAGAAAAACTACATCATTTGTTCCCATGTTATAGCTAAGAGCATCTGCGCTATACAACCTTCTAGGAATAAGTCTTAACAAAAAGTAGCTTCACACAGCTTGACCATGAAAACATTAACAGCAATAATGCCTATCTTACATTCAATTGCACTTAAGTACCTGTTAAGCTTCATTGATGATTCGTACATGTAAAAAGGTTCAAAATCCGATCCTAAATGTTAAATAATGATTGCCCACAGAGTTTCGCGTATGTGGTTTAATGGTTGCACACACCATGAACTTACAAAGGTTTACTCCTGCATTGATGCCTATTAAAATTCTATCGCATTGTGATCCTGTTTCTAGATTATGTTTAATTGGTCTGTATTGGAAGTTTTCACTCCAATCCTTCCAACACTAATCATGAGTACCTAGAGAGTCCAGCTTGCGCGCACCTCTATTGCACCGGGTACTTGCCACCTCCCACAGACTACTAACTTGAGAGGCTACCTGATGTAAAGTGAAACAAATGTGGAGTGCTGATTGACAGGTTGGCTGAAGTGAGTTGATCAATCAGCTTGTAACAAATGTGGACTGCTGAATTTACAATCAACTAACATGGACTGATGACAAATGCGGACCACAAGGGCCATGTGAAACAGATGCGCTACTGGATCCTAGACTTCAAACTGCATATGAAGAGGACTTCAAGGACTGTTCTCCTTTGCCTTAGCTGGCCCCCCTCCCTTACAACACTTTTCTCTTCTTATATTAGGTTTCACTACGGGGTTATGATTTTGGAAACATTGGTCATTTGTACTATCTCTGTTCCATTCCAAATACAGGCTATGAATATCTGACTATATCCCATAGTCGCAATCCACTAGACTTTGTTCAAGCATACCAGATGAGTATCAAGGGTTTAAGTTGCATCCATTGTGGCTATAGTCCACTTTGCAATATAAGGATCCCTAGGAACTAACAACAACAACGTACCAGGGTAATCCCACAAGTGGGTCTGGGGATCCCTAGGAACTAACCTTGTGCCGTATAACCTCATCCCTGTGATTCTTATATCAATAAAGTTACACTTCTCTATAGATAGACATGATACTCTATGATAGACACCCAACTTTCTATACAAATAGAAACCTCATCGGTGCACCAAAAAGACTTAAAAAAATAGGAGGCTATTCCTCATATGTATAAAAGTCATGCTCTTCCCCTTGAAAACTATCATATTATCCCTCCATACTATTCACATAAGTGCTACTGGGGGAATATTCCACACCCGGCATCTTCTCTTCCGTCCTCAAAAAGTCCCAACTAAATATTGCATCCTTCATAATACTCGGCGTGGGAATAGGTTGAAGTTATTTATCATCATACAATCTCAAATCCATTCAAAAAATCAAATTTGTGCCTAATTTGACCCATATTTCTTACAACCCATCAGAATATCACCTCTAGCTTTTCTCTCCGAGCCAACTCGACTAAGCCAATAAATCCATAATGGAGTTTTAGAAGGGTTAAATGTCATCACGTCTAAAGTTCCTTTTCTTAAGAAGGTAATCATTATCCTATGGACAACATTTAGTTAAACCAAACCTTAATCTCCACAAGTATTCGAACTATTTTCTCTACGACGGAAAGATGATGTTTCTTTGCAACTGCAAACTTTTATATCCTGTTTACCATATTACATCCATACAAATTTCTTAAAGATCAGATAGCTAAGTTCCAAGACTATCACCGTAAAGCACCATTCACCCCTTCCATAACCCCAACGAGCTGGTTGGAGCTAAATATTAGATCTTAGGCAAAAGAAGAAAAGATCCCTTTCCCATCATTTTAGAGATCCTAGGAGCCATTTGGTTTGAGAATAGTGGAGTACATAAGGGAATTGAGGCGTACCTAATATTAAGTGACGTTTGATTTGTGTTCCACTAATGGGATTATGTTCCAATTAATCAGATTTTCCAATCTACTGAGCGTTGACAAACCCACAGCATTAGCACCCAAAAAGTCTGACTTGGCTTGCACTTAACAACACCGTTATCTGCTGTCTTCCACAGATAACCTTTTACTTCTATTTTTGTAGTAGTATGTGATGGAAAAATATTGTCAAAAGATAATAATCACAATTTACAACTACATGCTATATCTAATCTTGATTATCACTATGTGCACTATGTACAAAATAATACGACAATAATAATCAAACATTTAAAGAACTTATTCAGTTCCATCAAAATACCTCACCAACATTCTTCCTAGTCCTTCACTATATCCCATTCACATCCATAATAAATCACACTAAAGCAAACATAATACAATCCCTCCTATTTCTGACCATGGAGAAAGCGATCCCTAAACTCCATTGGGGATTCAGAAACAAGTATCATTTCCCCTAATCTTAAGCTCATGGCACTTCACTGCTTAATGTGTTTAAGATTCATTACCCTGATCTTACCACCTTTTGGAGGAAGTGTACAAGGTGAGTAATCTACGAAAACTTTTCAATAGAAACAGCATAAAATCCTTGACGTTATGCAACCAGACCCTCAAACTTCTTAATTTATCAATCCAATAAGAAGGCCAGATCCACTTAGATAAATGGTCCACCAAGAACCAAATCTATTATCGATCTTCAAAAATTGAGAAAAGCTTGCTGTACAGTTCAAATGATATAATTCAGTATAGTAAAACTCGGAACAGAACATTTGAATCATAAAAAATACTTCAACTAAAAGTTAGTGCACAGCGCGCCCTCCTTAAGAGAGAAGTTTAACTCTCTGTGGAATGATACTTATCCCCCAAAAGAGAGAGAGAGAGAGAGAGAGAACTTTCTTTGGAATGTTGTCTCCAACTTACTGTTACCTTTCTAAAATATACTGCCTCCAACTTATCCAATACAATCTTCCTTTAACATTTCCATCCACCAGCAGTGGAGATTTATATCTACTGCATTTTATTTCTTTATCATGGTTCAAACTCAATAATGTTTTCTTCCCAAATATTGCCTTAGTTAAATGATGTATATTCTCAACAAACTGTAAAGAAAATGAATCCTACATTAGGAAATTCACATTTTGCTACATATAAAATATATACAATAATGGATAAGTGTCAGCAAGGACTATACATGACAAGTATATCACTATTCAAACCTACGAAAATTCAAAATCACATGAGTGCTGGACTAGGAGTTAAATTTTAACCGTAAGTACATGATGCATACCTTAACAGGGAAGGTTCCTTTTGGGAGTTTTGTTGTGAGCATTTCCCTCAACCGCCGGATAGCTTTAACTTTGTTAGCCAGAATGTCAAGCAAAGGAAGCAGCTCTTCAGTTCTCAATGGGAAATCTGGAGAAAGCCAAAGTACAGGCCTCAATCCTTTCTTGTACTCATTTTCTCGGCCTCCATCTTTGCGCCGATTTCCATTTTCAGCATTGCTAGACGTAGAAGCCTTTGCATCTCTTCCTTGTCTAAACTCATCCCTCGTCACCCTGACATCCACGGAATGTCTCCCTGGCCTAGTTTCATTTAAAGGTGGAGAACCCTCAGTATAATTGCCAACCTTCCCCTCGACACATATTGAATTTCTTGGTGGGACAACTCGTTTCTCCCCTTCTGGCTTAATATCCCGTTTCCTCCAGCTGTTAAACCACCTCTTCTTATCCTGCTTATTGTCATCATTCCTGCAACCATTTATCTCCTCAACGGGTATATCCCTTTGTTCATAACAACTATGGCGATGTGCAATGATCCCATCTCCATTCTCATTGCTTACATCTGAAGAGTCCGACTTGAGAGCAACCTCAAGCTGCTTTCTTTCCTCCTCAGTCAATATATCGTCAAACTCTTCACTCTCTGTTTCATTTTCATTGCAAGAATTGAAAAATTCATCGTCCGTCATAGCTCCGGGAACCCTCCTTGATTTTATGCTCACAACTACATTGTGCATATCATATACTTTAGCTTTCCAAGAACCTACCATCTCCGTTTTCTCCTGGCGCCTCCATGTTGTTTGTGGCAACAGAACTGCTTCGGTGACATCGATCCCAGGCCTGAATATGTTCGTTTGAGACATTGCAGCAACTTCTTGTTGTACTTCTGCCTCGGTCGCTGGAGCACCAGCGCCGTCTAAAGCATTCATAATTTCCTTTTCTTTATGTGAGATCATGCAAAGTGATCCAGGAGTGACTTTACCGTCCTCAGAACCATCACCAAGGAAAAGAATGCTCTGATCGGAACGCTGAATTCGGAAGCCATCAAAGCCAGCCAGAGTCATATCAGCCCTTAAATTTGCACCCCTCTTCCAAATCTTATATGTATCTGAAGGTGCAATCCTAGAAATGAAAGGTATGACAGAACTCTCGAAGTGAAATGTTATTTCCATATAAAAGTCCCTCATCCTCTTCATCGTCCCAATCAACCGAGGTAACCTTCTACACCATTTTGCCCAAGCTAAAGGCTGGTAGTGCCTAACTATGATCTTCGCGATCCTTTCTTCCCTATTACATATTGCCTCCTGCAAGGCACTCCAACCATGTTCATTCTGCAGACTCCAATCAGAACCAGCAAGCATAAGCATCTCGGTTGCTGTCTCATCACCGAGTTTGACAGCCAAATGAAGAGGGCTATCCCGGTTAGGAACATCCCGTCTATCGATCACAGCAGAAATAGCATCTGCCTTAGCTTCCTCAGCAAGCGATACCGCTTCAGTATGAATCTCAGCAGGATCACAAAGCCGAGGCAGCGAAGCGATTATCTTCCTCAGAGAGGCATAATCTTTCAAGACAATAGCTTTGTGCACAGGACTATGTGCATATTTCGAAACATCAATACCAGCCATGCCTCAAAAGTATTCAAAGACCACCCCTACACTATAATTACACAGCCATCAAAGACTGGAAGCAATCACAACCAAAGCAGTAAAACAACAACTCTCCACCTAAAATCAACAGTATATAAACAGGTTACCCTAAAAGATTCAATCTTTCCACTTAAAACACAACATTTACCAAATTCTCCAAACACCCTTTACACAAAACAAGACAATAACAACCATACAAAGTCTTTCCCCAAAATCAGTTCAAATTACACCAATTGAAATCAACAGTATATAGACAGAATGGCCTAAAAGATTCAATCTTTCCACTTAAAGCACAACATTTACCAATTTCTCCAAACACCCTTTACACAGAACAAGACAATAACAACTCATACAAAGTTTTTCCCCAAAAGTACCAATTTTTTTACAAAGAGTATGGAATCTTTAGGGGGGACCCAAAAAGTAAAAGTCAAGAAATCACACACCTTGTTGTTGTTCTTGTACAAGTACAAAAAAGACCCAAAATTGGTATCCAAAAAGGCAGACCCTTTAGTTCTTGAACCCACAAAATAACCCTTTCTTTGAAAATAGAAAAAAGAAAAGAAAAAATGGAGATCTTGGTGATCTGATCCAGATCAGACAAACCCCAAAAACATGCATGTGGGGTGGTGCAAAGAGTCCTGAAACAAAAAGAAAACACTTTTCTTTTTTTCTTTTTCTTTTTTCTCTCTTTTTTTTAATAAAGAAATTGTAAGGAATTTTTGAGAGAATCTTGATAAAGCAAAAACCCAAAACTGAAACTGTCAAAGGAAAGAAAAGAATCAAAGGTAAGAAAAAAAAAAAATTACACAAAAATATAAAAAAGTATAGAAGCCCCACTAGTCAAGCAAAGGGGGAACATAAATTGTTTCATGTGAAAAAGGAATAAAACCACACTCTTTTGTTAAGAGGAAAAAAAAAAAAAAAAGGAAAGAAATTTGCAAAGTATATTCTAGTTCTAGAAGAAAAATGAAAAACAAGAAAGGAAATTAAAAAATTACCCTTTTTCCCCTTTTGTTACCTAAAGTGAAAGAGAATTTTATAAAATAGGGAAATTTTGGAGTAACAAGAAATGAAAAAGTTATTGGGGTGTGGGAGTCTCAAAAAGGGTAAGGGCTGCGTGTGAGCCTGAAAAGAGGGAACTTGATTTCCTATTTCAATTTTTTTATTAAATGCTAATCTATTTACTATATTTGGCTGGTTGAAATATCTTTCTTTCAAAATGTTGAAGTTTTTCCTTCTTTTTCTTTTTCCTTTTAATAATAAGCTTGAATTAAATTAGTAGGCGTTTGGACATGCGATTTTATCTCATGATTTCATCTCATGAGATGAAATCTCAAATCATCCAAAAAGACATGATTTGGGATTCCAAATCATGATCAAAAATTTTAAATGTAAAAGTTGACCCATAAGTTTATATTTTGTAAAAATAGATCCATAAGTTGGTGATAGATTTATCAATCATGTTTACCAACCATTTATATCAAATGTTAAAAGATCTACAAGTTGGTATTATATTTATAACAAATTTACTCTGGAGGATTATATTTAAGATTAGTTACACTACAACTCATATTTAATTTTCCATTTTATTTAACTAAAGTTTGATCATGCTAAGCCACACTATGAAAGTGTGGGAAAGGGTGGTGGAGATAAGAGTGAGAAGAGGCGTGTCCATTTCAGAAAACCAGTTCGGATTCAAGCCAGTGCGCTCGACTACAGAAGTCATTCATCTTGTAAGGAGACTGGTGGAACAGTATGGGGAGAGGAAGAGGGACTTACACATGGTTCTCATTGACCAATAAAAGGCTTACGACAAAGTGCCAAGAGAGGTTTTATGGAGATCTTTGGAGGCTAGAGGTGTACATGTAGTGTACATTAGGGCGATCAAGGACATGTATGAGGGAGCCAAGACCAGGATAAAGACAGTGGATCGGAGCACTTCTCAGTGGAGATGGGGTTGCACCAAGGATCAGCTCTTAGCCCATTAATATTTGCCTTGGTGATGGATGGTTTGACGCGACAAATTCAAGGTGAGGTGCCATAGCGTATGTTATTCACAGATGACATAGTCTTGATTGACGAGACACGCGGCGAGTGAACGAGCGAGTGGAGGTTTGGAGACAAACTCTGGAGTCTAAAGGGTTCAAATTGAGTAGGGCCAAGACAGAGTACATGGAGTACAGGTTCAGTGACGTGACACATAAAGCTGGCGTGGAAGAGAGGCTTGGTACCCAGGCCGTCCAAAAGAAAAGACGTTTCAAATATCTTAGGTCTAGTATACAAGGAAATAAGGATATTGACGATGATATCTCACATCGTATTAGTGCAAGGTGGATGAAATGGAAGCTCGCTTCAGGAGTCTTTGTGTGATAAGAAGGTGTCACCAAAGCTTAAAGGCAAGTTCTACAAAGTGGTTGTGAGACTGACTTTGTTATACGGAACAGAGTGTTAGGCAGTTAAGAACTCTCACGTCTAAAAGATGAAAGTTGCGAAAATGAGAATGTTGCGATGGATGTGTGGGCACACCAAGCGAGATATGATTAGGAATGAAGACATCCGGGATAAGAGGGGAGTGGCATCAGTGGATGACAAGATGCGGGAAGCGAATTTGAGACGGTTTGGACATGTGAGGAGGAGAGACACAGATCCCCAGTGCGGAGGTGTGAGAGGTTGGCTATGGACAGTTCCAGAAGAGGTAGAGGTAGGCCGAAGAAGTATTGAGGAGAGATGCTTAGACAAGACATGGCGCAACTCCATCTTACCGAGGACATGACTTAGATAGGAGGTTATGAATGACTCAGATTAGGGTATAAGGCTAGTAGGTAGTCCCACGTATCCCTTCATACAAGTAGTCGCAGTTTTGATCTGTAGTCTATTGTCCTTTGATTCTTGCTACTATATGTTGTTTCTTGTACTTCGATTATCTTATTTAACTGTGGTAGCTACTGCTTTTTTTTCTTTCTCAAATTGCTTTATCATGACTTTTTCACTTTCGTTAGTTTCATTTTCATGTTGCTTCGAACCGCTTGTGCTAATCTGACCTTTTCTCGTCATGTTTTCTCTTGATCCGAAGGTCTTTCGGAAACAACCTCCCTATCTTCCAATATAGAGGTAAGGTCTGCGTACACTTTACCCTCCCCAGACCTCACATTGTGGGATTTCACCGGGTATGTTGTTGAACTAAAGTTTAATCAATTAATGTTATATTTTTTAGAAAGGCCTTTAAGTAGCGCATTAATTTTGTTATGAACTATGACTTGCTCATTTGGTAAGATTGTATAAGAATTGAGAAAGTTCTGATGATTTTCACAACTTGTGTGGTCTTTATGTATATATGAAAAATACCACTTAAAAATCTCAATTGCATGTCCAAACAAATCATCATGATTTCATCTTGTGATTGCACATCATGTCCAAACGGCTCCTTAGTACTCTCTCTATTTTAATTTACATGTCCTATGTTTCTTTTTATTCTATTTAGAAAACATTATTTTCTATATTAACTCCAACATCTCACATAATATAGTTAATACCACGAGATTTAAAAGTATTCTGATACATTATACATACATCTTTAGTTTAACACCACAATATCGAAAGTCTTTCTTATTTTATTTTTTTTAAACTTTATGCACGGTTAAACTAAAACACATAAAAAAAAACTGAGAGATACTTCCTCTATCCCAATTTATTCGTACTTTTTGTTAATCAAGAGTCTATTTAACTAATTTTCAAAGCTAAATTGAATTAGATTAGCTTAATATTTGAAAATTATAAACTAAAGTATCTAAAAACTATATACAAAAGTGCGATAAGTTGCAATTCTTCACATTTCAATATGAAAAAATATTTATATTTTAAAATATTAATTCGAATTCATATAATTTGAATCTCGACAAGCAAAAAATATCATATAAATTAGGATACAGAGACGAATATTTTTTTGTATGAGGAAAGAGAGATGCCACATGCTTGGATGATGGCTCAAGAAGATTGGAGTAGGAGTAGGATAGGTAAATAGGCTTGCACATGACTGGGATTCTTTTGGTTCGGCCCTGACCCGACCCAGTTTCCTTTTTTAATGTACGCACAAAAGAATTTAAAAGTTAAATCAAGTTAAGAAATTTTTTAATCGAGTTGCTAGTTTGGCCATTTGATTATAAATTTATAATCTGAGTATTTAACTCCTTTTGTACAATATTCTAAAAACACCATGTATTTCCATGTTTAATAAAACGAAAATTAAGAGAATATATATTTGAATGTAGGAAAAATTGTGTTGTGAATTGAATGTTGAAAGTAAATATTGTAGATGAATGAGCATAATTCCTAGTAAATTTAGCTGGAGAATATATAATTTAAAGAACTTTATATTAATGTTTTAGAGGATATGGTTGGTTGTTAAATGGGTGAGCGGAGTTGATCCACGACTGCATGGGGACTGGGGAGGCACAGAACTCAATTATAGAGGATAGTGACTAGAAATAGGGTAGAATAAGACTTTATTTGTATTCTATATTCATTAAAATTATTTTAATATATTACGATTAAGTAACAAAATTGGAAGCAGAACGCCTAAACACGCATTTTAGTTACCAGAGTATGATTTAGTGATAACTGATCATAACAGTGTATACGAAGAGAAATGTGATTATAGCATATTTACTAGGGATTCGACTTACTTAAACATTTTTGACACAGAACGTTAACGTACATATACACATAAAAATTACAATTTGTTTTAATAAATAGTAAATTTTGAATTTATAATTTCAAATGTGTAATAAGTTCAATGATAACAATTTAAAGGGACCGATCAAATATAGGAAAGATGAGTAAGATGTTCTTTTTCAACCGTTTATTGACTCAATTCAGACAATGAGAGAAATACGAAATATGAGTAAAATATGAATAGAATAAGAATGTTTAATGCAAAGAAAAACAACCACTTAATTCAAAAATCTTCTTTAGTATTATTTTTGCAGCACTTAATTTGGGGGAAGCGTTTATATGCGTTAATTAATTCTCATGCAACGTTTCTGCTTAATAGATGCAAAATAAATGCTGGGAATTAACTTTCGTTCTTTCCAGTTCCTTCCCTAGCTAGAAGGCTAGAAAACAAACACTACTACTTGATCAGCTATGTTTGGTTAGAATGAAATTTAAGAGGATAGAAATAAGAAAATTCAAAGTAAATGGAGGTGTAGAGATTATTTGCTTTGTACAGTAAGAATAAAGGAGGAAATGAAGTAAAGTTGAGTTTGGTATATAATCGGTGAAGTCAAAAAATTCACTAAAAGGCTCAACAGTACTCATTTATGTATAAAAAGTATTATTTGACTTTGACCTATATATCTTTGAATGGTGACCAATTCCACTTTCAGGGAATAATATTATACCCCAAGACATAAACTGTCCAATCCTTCCAAAATTGGATAGAATATATTCCTTTTTTAAAAAAAAATTATTTATTGGCCACAAACTTTTCTTAGTCTGCCTAAAAAATAATATATTTATATATTTTAAAGCTAATACCTTTAAACCTTTTATTTGATCCTATTGAGATGATTATCTAAAATTAGGCTTATTTTAGACCATAAATTTTAAAATTACAATTAATAAAGTGAGATGAAATTGATAGAAGAAGACAAGGTTCAATTTGTTGTCCTGCACCATTCATTTTCATTTCCACCTATCTTTCGCGTTTATGAGTTCACTAGAAAAGGGTAAAAAGAATTTACAATAGTTTATTTAATGCTTATCTGTTGATTTTATTTTATTTTATTTATGAGTTTCGGTGAGTCTTCTTTTTAAAAAACTTTGGTACGTAAGTTCAATCCGTCATTTGAAATACTTAGTCAATATCCAAATAAAGAATTTATTTAACATGTGACTATGCATGTGGTTTACAGATTTTGGATAATTTATTGATTTTACTTTGCGTGTCTCCAATTTCACTCTTCGTATCTCTTCCTGATCAAAAGTTAGCAGATTGTTATTCACTAAGATAAGTGTCGTTTTATTCCGATTTGATCCAAAAATAGGTGTCCGAAATCAAGGAGGCACTATTAATTTCTTTTTTCACATTTGAATTTACTCCAACAAATGATCTACAAAAGTTAAAGGAGAGATGAGTGGTAATCTGAGAAGATATAAAGATAACTTAATCAAATATATCTTTATAATTTACTATATTAAACGGTTTTCTCAGTGAATGAGCTGAAATTTTAAACGAGATTTTACAAATTGTATTTTGTTTTACAAATCTCATTAGAAACCGTGTTTTATAAAAATCGACTAAGCAATTGCGTTCTATGCATCACATTAGTCAAATGTGTTTTACAAATTACATTTATAAAACACGTTATATATAAATCGCAGTTATTAAAAGCGTTTTACAAATTATATAAGTAAGAAATCACTTATTTTAAAATAAAATAAAATCATAAAAAAACATGTTATTTCGAACCAAACACACCTTTAAAGTAAATGTTAGTACTAAAATAGTATTTAGTTAAACATGAACATGATAATTCTAACTTTTGACCCTAAACTTTAGACAGAGAAAAACTTTAGTTCTTTTGTGTCAACTAAAGCCTTATGCAAAACACTGTCTCAAGGACATCTTGTTTTTATATGACTGATGTAAACAGCTAACCACTGTCTTTTCTTTAATTAGTTAATTAATTAACTTACTTTGTAAATTAAAGAATGTTTTTACCAAAAAATGTCAAAAAAGGTAACAAGAGCATAATGTTTACACAAGGGATAATTGCAAATTTGGTCGCTATTTTATTTGACTAAGTGCATAACCTTCAATCAATTGAAAAGTGTCTTCTAGTCATTTTACATAAAAAAAAAAAAAAGTGGTGTTTATACTATTTTTTGAACTATATTTCTCCCAAATATGGAGTAAAAGTACAAATTTAATTTAACATAATACATTCATATTTCAATGATTTAGCACTTAATAATCATTAAAGCTGTGAAAATTTACGATCAAAGGAATTAAAAGTGCACATATCAATTAATTGAAGGCTCAAATATACTTCACCGGAAATCAATATTATTAGTGGTCGTTTGGTTCAAGGTATAAGGTGGGTTATCCTTTGTCCAATTTTTATCCACGTTTGGTATAAGGTATAAAATAATCGGAATAAATTTATACCTTGTACCAAGCGTGGTATAAAAATTAGCTTATTTGGAATAGCACCTTATACCTTCTTAACCCATCTTTGGGATTATTTTATACCATCTTTTAGATGGTATAAAATAATCCCACTATATGGGATAAATTAGTCCCGGGATTATAATCCCGGGACTATTTCGACCAGCAACCAAACGACCCCTTAATACTTGATTGACTAAAAGTGCTAATTTTCCTTTACACAAAAGGATTAAACAATCATATCACATGATGGTCATTATTTTGTTTAGTCAAACTAGTTAATCACCCTTTTCTGCCGACATAATTGTCTGAAAAGTCGCCATCTAAAGTTAACTAAGTAATTAATAATATTATCACATGATTCAGTGGATGTAAACAAAAAAAGCCAACATAGTTCTTGCATCAACTTAGTACACAAGAGACAAACAATTCAAATAAGAACAGAAATTTTGTACCATTAATAAATGTTTATGGAAAAGATACATGTGATTAGACATGTTACTGTTTGGATTATTAAGCATATAATAATAGAGAAAAATAATATTAGAAAAATAATATTGGAAATAGAAAATATCACGATGGGTGAAGCTATATAAAATGTGTAATAGTTCAACTTTAGGAAGATAAAAGATTATTACGGGAAAAACTATTTCCCCCTCTTTTTCTTTGTGGTTCAAAATTGAATAAGTTTAGACGAGGCATATCATGAGTCAAAATTGAAATTATGACGATCTGTATAGTTTGTGAATATAGCACAAAGTCATATTGCTCTGTCATAATTAGGATGCAAAATTAATCGTGAAGTGAATTAAATAAAGGTGCGAAGCATCATATGTCAAATGAAATAAATAAATAAAGGAGAGACACATAAAAAAAAATAGAAAATTGGGTTTAGATGAAATATCATTAGTGAAAACTTGAAATCATGATGATCCGGTATGGTTTGTGAGTTATCCAGTAGGATGGTTAGTTGAATATAATATGAAATCATATCGGTTTATCATGATCTGCATACCGTTCTGAAATGTATTTTTTGCCTCTTCTTTGTATGTAGCTTTAAATTCATAATGATCAGGTATGTAATTTGTGAGTAATCCAACACGACATATAAGTTGAATACAACATGAAGTCATATCAATCTATCATGTGTGGCTTGTCTACTCACTTTCATTGATTTTTGTTCCCTATCTCCATCTCAGATCTGGCGCTTGACTTAAGGATATTTTAGTATGCAATATTTTCATTAAACTTAAATGGCCGAAAATTCAAAATTGAAGACAATAAATAGTAGCGCAAAAATATCCATTTTGCGTAAATCATCCGCTTTGAATACCTTGATCCATTTGAGTCCAACTACGGTCTAATATTATCAATAGTTTTGAAAAGAGATAAGGGTCAAAAACACACCCCAACTATTTTTTATTTTTTATTTTCATACCTAAACTATCAAAAGGTTGAGAAAACTACCTAAACTATCACTATCTAGTTTGCAAAACACACCTCAAATTATTCTTGAATGGCATGTGATCTACATTCTCCGTTTTGTATAAAAATGTTGCCAAGTGTTGCCCATGTAGATAAATAATGTCACAATGGCTCCTACATGGAAATTAAAAAAAAAAATTGTTTTAAAAAAAAACCCGAAAAATAATATTTTTTGTAAAAAAATATAGAAAATAAAAAAGAATAGTTTAAAAATGGAAAAGTTATTTAAAAAAAAAAATGGATTATTTAGTTTTCACATTTAAAAAAAAAAAATCAACTTTTCCATTTGTTAAATCAATTTTTGTTTTTGATTTTCTAAATTTTTTGATTTTTTTTACAAAAATTATTATTTTTTTCATATTTTTTTTAAAAATCCAGATTTTTTTTTTAAAATGCAGATTTTAAAAAAAAATAATGCAGTTTTTTAAAAATATCATTTTTTAATTTCCATGTAGGTGCCACCATAGCATTACTTATGCCATGTGAACAATTTTTTTGAGAAAATTTCAGCTTCACTTGCCTTTTGGAGAGTGAGTTCACACATTTAGTTCAGGTGTGTTTTGCAAACTAGATAGTAATAGTTTAAGTAGTTTTCTCAACCTTATGATAGTTTAGGTAGGAAACTAAAAAAAAAAAAAAGTGGTAGTTAGAGTGTGTTTTTGACCCTTATCTCTTCTGAAAATATATTGAGTTTTAAATTAAGTCCACAAAGATGAATTAATGTTAGCACACGAATTAGAGTAATGTTCCTGAAATATAGTCCATACCCATCGGAAAGCTTGTAGGATAATTTTCTTTAATCTAAATGTTGTTAGGGTATGAATTCAATCAAATAAAACATAAAAGTATTCTTCATCTTTTCTTGGACATTTTTTTGTGCGGATTGCCCATCAAAGGTGCGGGTCTTTGATTTTTGCCCCTCAAATTCATGAGGTTCGAATTCCGGCTTAGTAAAAAAAAAAAAAAAAAAACCGCAAGGCAGAGTTTCGTAGCAAAATTAGGTCTATTCGGGCAAAAGTTAGGCCTTAAGGCAGAGTTTTGTAAAATTTCAATTGAGTTAAAAAAAAATTACCTTAATGCAAACCTCTGGCTTAATATAGAGTTTTGCCTTATGCCTGAAGGCAAAACTCTGCCTTAAGTAGAGTTTCAAACTCTGCCTGATCAGGTAGAGTTTGACTGCAAACTTTACTCAAGGCAGACTAAAGCAGGCAAAACTCTGCCTTGCGAATTCAAACTGTGCAAGGCGATTTTTTTAAAAGTTTTTGACTGAGCGAAAGTTTGAACCCGGAGTCAAGGGATTTTTACCGAAAAACAAAAATTAAAGATCACCAATTTGCAAAAATTAAAGACCACCCCCGAATCCTCAATCGTGCAGATTGCCCTTTCTTGGAGGATCGAAGCCTTATGGCCCAACGTGTTCAACATATTATTTGGCCCAAACCAATATAGCCTTCTAACCCAACTCGTATTCATTCCTTTTTAGCTGGGAATAAAAGGCCCAAGCACAAGAGTTACTAGACAATAGGGACAGACTGCACAAATTCCCATTTTTAGAACCTCCATTTTAAAAAGAAAGAAAACTACATTTTACAAAGATTTTAAAGTTCAACTGTTTCAAAATTAATTTCAAAGATGCGGGTATGAAGATGAAATCACGTGTCTGAAATTGTAAAAATTCAAACTGTCGGGTCTGAAGTTGGATTTTCTCCACGCCTATTTTCATACCTCAAGTCTTAAGAGTCTGAAATTTGAAAGAAGTTAAAATTCAGATAGTCAAAATTAGACCTTTGAAGTTATAGCAGCAACATGTTCTTGTTGGGAGGGGCCTTAAAACAACATTTTCTTTAATACATACAGTATCTCCTAAGTTACAAATAGACGACATTTGTTGGTGTAGCAAGGGGCTTTTGTTGGAAGTCATTTTTTAAGAAGAATTAACCTAAATAGCCGTCTACTCAACTGCTTAAATTGAAAATAGCCGGTGAATTTATAATATATGTATAATTTATGTATATTACGTGTATAAATGCATAATCCATATATAATCTATGTATAACTACTAAGAAAAGTAGACAGTGAATTTGTCTAGCTTTTTGTATAAAGATTTTTTATTTTTCAGTTAAATTATTCTTCCTTTTTTCTCATCAAGTTAATTTATATCTTCTCAAAAAATTTGATCCAAGCATTTCGATAACGCACTTCACCAGAAATACAAGAGATAATTATTATAGATTTCGATAAGAATGAACTTATATTTCGCCCACTGCATACACACACAAACAAAGCATAGCACTCCATCAAATAAAGAAGCACATGTATATGAGTTGTACTTAAACGGCTATCTAACTATAGATATGATTTCTTTATCACAAAGAATCTAACATTGTATTAATTGCACATCTCATTGTGTCTTCGGGTGACACGATTAGTTAATCGAAATGTAGTTATTCAATTCTCAAGTTTTGCCGGGTTATTGATTGGCTCATTTATTGTTCAGCCGATTATGACTTGGCGAATCACCTAACTCTTATATGTAGCTCAAATTAATACGAGAAATCTGTTAAAATATTTAAATAAACAAAAGCTTTTTATGGTTTGATACGTTTTATATAGCTATACTAAAGAAGATTTTTTTTTATTAGTTTGAGAATTAAGCAAATTATAAGAAAACAAATAGAGAAATTAAAACTTGGTAAGAGTTAGGCATGTTGAGTTATGAATTATGATCAATTATTTAGTCTATCTTGACTCATTCCATCTCGGTCGAAATGCAAAAATACCCGATTTTGGGACCACCATTTAAGTCAAATCCCGCAGTGTGCCAAAATTTGAAAGTCTATCACCTCGGAACGACTTCAGGCATGTGGTGCTTGAAGTTTCATGTGGCTAACATTGAGGCATATACATGACTAAAGTTTAGGTACATGTGGTTGAAGTTCAACCATTTCTGTTTGGACTTCATCAATATGTCGCTGAATTCAGTGATTTTTTACCTGAACTTCAGTTATATGTAATTTCAGATATTTTAACTTCCGCAATAGAGAAACGAGCAAAAATTTTTTTTTTAAATAATGGATATAAGTTAAATAGCAGTGTACAAAATAGGATATCCCGTGAAATTTTATATCCATCTCTACCCAAGTAACTTTTGGACAGATTGACAATAGCATATCTATTGATACAATCCATTTTGGTCCATTCAAAGTTAGCCCAAAATGACTCATTTATCAACATTATAATCGTGTATCCGATCCCAGCAGCTTTAGTCCCATCTGTTGTCTCTTCACCCTAGAACTGTACCTAAAAAAAGTTGTTACTTTTCCCGTTGCACACGTCATATATGCAATGTATCATTCAAAAAATGAATTAAACGTGAGATCTGGACCCTCAATAGGAGTACATGCTTTCTTTTCTTTTTGGGTATGGTTTGGCACGCATCTCAAGTTGGTGTAATCACTTCAATTCTTTCTGGCCATAATCTTATCACTATACAGTCAATTAAATTAATTAAAAGGTACCTTAAAAAGAAAGGAAAAAATAATTAAAAAAAAGAGCGCCAAATCTACATTTTTTATATATTGCTACATTATTGAAATATAAAGTTACTGCTAACTTTGACGAAGTGACGAACGATAGCATTATAAGTGGAGAATAAGTGAACCCTGCAGACCATCTACTGCAATATTGAAGAGTGTGATGCCTTTGGAATAATTAGTTGAAATTTAAAAAAAGGAAATTGAAAGGTTATAAATGTATACCCGGTTATTTACATCAAATTAATACAAGTTATTATAGTTAAATAATTTAATAAGGTGATAATATACAATAATTAACCATGATTAAGTAATAATTGCATATGTTCCAATTCCAACACATTTTATATTTGATGTAAATACCCGGAATAAACTTTTACCAAGTTGAAATACTCGACAAAAATAACTTTTACTTGAAAAATAAATAAATTAAAAGATTGTTATTTCATTTGAAATACTTATCAAACAAGTCTAATAATTAAGGACTTGTAGGATGCAAAAATTAGTATTAGGGATGTCTTTCAAATTTTAAGTTTAATTACACATTTTTAAGAGTCGGCCGTCATTTTAAATGAATCTAAAATATTGGTATAGTGATAACTGATAAGCAGTAGCGGAGACATGATTTTTGTCAAAATTAGGTTCATCATCTAAAAAAGTACATAAAAAGAATTTGACCTTATATATACATTGTGATTTTCCTATGACAGAATTGGTTTAGATGAACTCTCTTTCGCCCCTCTAACTTCGACCCTATTGGTAAAATTATACAACACGTGATATGCGGGTTATGCGTATCACTGACTCAGACCTTGTTGTGACAACAATCTAATATGTAAATAGAGAAAAATAAAAAATAGTGTTGTAAAATTAAGCTAAAAGGGTAACAATATAAAAGAATGAAAGCAAGAACAATAAAGAGATGAGAATTTTCATATTCATCCAAGTGTGTTCAAGTGTTTACAAGTGTGTACAATATGAATCCCTATGCCTCTATTTATAGTGGTGCATAGAGGCATATAAAAGGGTAGATATAAATATGACATTCAACATATGAGAATGTGGGGAAGATCATGGGTAAAGTGGGAGACATTATATTAAACCTTTGAGATCATGGAGGAAGTGGGAATTTATTTCTAGAGTGGTGGACATCCACACTTATTATTATAACACTCCCCCTTGGATGTCCATGTCTTAATAGATGATGTGCCCCGTTAAAACTTTACTAGGAAAAACCCAATGGAAAAAAAATCCTAGTGAAGGAAAAAGAGTACACATATCTCGTAATACGCATTGCTAGCTGCCTCATTAAAAACCTTGCCAGGAAAACCCGGTGGGATAAAACCTCAGCTAAGGGAAAAAGAGTACAACGCTTATTATACTCCCCCTGATTAAAGTATCACTTAATTCTTGGAGACAACACATCCAAATCTTGTATATCAGCTTCTCGAATGTCGAGGTTAGCAATGCTTTAGTGAACATGTCGTCAACTTATCAATCGAGCGTATTTGTTGAAAACCTATTTCACCTTTTGAAGATCGTATGGGAAAGAACTTTGAGGAATGTGTTGTATTTTGTCTCCTTTGTTACATCCTTCTTTCAATTGAGCTATGCAAGCTTCGTACAATATTGTTGAAATCTTCATTTCCAAATAAACATCATATTATTGCAAAATGTGTTGAATTATTGATCTCAAACATTAACGCATTCTAAATTGCTTTGTATAAGTATCACAATTGACCGCCATGTCGAACGTCATAGTGTGGCGTATCTACACGCAAATCGATTGCTTGAAGACCAAACTTCATGTAATAATACAAATAATGCCCTTCATTTACGTAACCAACAAAACCTTGACAATAGTTGCTAGGATAAACAAATCTATATTAATAATTATCATGAGGTCAAAATGATGTTTATTGACATTTAGCGACATGACAACCATTGGGTACTCAATGAAATCGCTTTAACCTATATAAAGATTTGTTGAAGCTTTATTTTCGTAAACCTTAAATGCTTCAAACCAATTTAAATCCCTACGGATTTTCTTTCGTTGTCTATATAGCCATATTGACAACAATTAATTATACGCATTCAAAATTTTCATATATTGCCAAACTGATAAGAAACCCCATTGCATCCATCACAGGATAATACATACATCTCCATACAATAATGTCAGGACTTTTGCGAAAAATCTTTATGCCACAAGGCACAGGCCGTACTTTATATTTACGAATTTTATTTCTCATTTTACTTTTTGCACAAGAATCCATTTGTACCCCACTGACATTATACCTTGAGGTCATTGGACTATAGGTCCAAAACATCACTATTCCAAGTGAAAAAAAAATACTTTAACTGCATATTTTATTTGGCCAATCATTATATCTGTCCACATTCTTTGACAGATTTGAATTCAAGATCCTCATCACCATTATAATGTTGAGCGCTACATTATTTCAAAGATACTGTCGATTGTCATTTGATATCGGTTCCAATGGAACATATAAGAGCTCTTCATTTTTATCAATTTCAGGTACCTGAAGCTTTCCCAAGGTTTTATGAAGGTTATGTGTAACGACCCATTTGGTCGTCTAGCAATTTTAGACCTAATATTCCTAAAACATCCTTCCCGTGGCCCTATTTTGGTGTTTATAGCTTGCGGTGATGGGTGACTCGGTCATTTAATTGACGGGTAAAATTTTGTATATATACTTACTTAATGTGTGTGAATAGTTTATTCATAGGAATATTATTTGCATCCATATAAGGTATAAGTTGGTAAATATATTATTTGATGGAGTGGGTAAATTTTTAAAGTAGACAAAGTGATTAAGGGAATAAATGAATTAAGGAAGCTATCTGTGATAAATAATCGATTAGGCCCACACAACTTCTCCTTAGTGGCCCATCCGTGGAAGACCTACTACATAGAGTCTAAATTCATTAACCGCATAGAAAAGAAAGAAGCCTAGGAGCGTTGAAAAATAAAGACCGACAAGAGAGCGGTTGAAAAATAAAAGGTCGCGCACAAACTACGCACGGCAAGGGAAAACATAACCAATTGCAATAGTAAATTATTCAACCCAATTCACGTGACCATGGAATTAAATTGCTGTACTAGTAGTAGTTTAAAAAAAAGAAGAAGTAATCATTAGGTTGATGAGTAGGCTACACATTTGGCTGCTTTTTCATTTTCTTTGTTTGTTTGAGTAATGCAGTACTTCCATAGTGGGGCATTTATGTACTATAAACTCAGAAAGTTGGCGGATGCATAAATAGTTTTTAATTGTTGCTATTATTACTTGGGCTAGTTTTTTTTGACAAATGACCGCAAAAAGATCTCAATGACCTAGAATTTGATCAGTTCATGGTTTGGTGAATACACCTTAGGTTCATGGCCATTTCCTTTTGAGATATCATTGTAGCAAACTAAAATCGAATTACTTCATGCAACTCGGTACCATTCTTGTCAATGTAGTAAGTATATACGCAGTTGTACTATTGTGGAGAAATATTATTTTAATATTATTTAGGGGAGTGAATTCATGTAGTACGTATATGCAGTGTACCATTGTGGAGAAATATTATTTTAATACTATTTAGGGAATTGAATTCATTATCTACCTTGGGTTCTACTGGTTTCAAAATTTACGGAGGGAGTAAAAATTTTGGATAAATAATGGATAGTAATTATGAGGTAGTAATGACTAATGATTATGGTTTCATGTATAATGGCTTAAGGGTCGATAAATAATGTTCTTAAAAATTGTCTCTGGTTTCGCGAACACTGCTCTCAAAATTGCTTATGGTTTCATCTTCGGTCATAGTTATTAGGTTAGCAAGTTCCATTTTCTTTTTTCTTTTATATATATATAGAATTTGTGAATTGTGAGCCTATTTGTGGATGGAATTGTAATTTATTAACATAGAATATTTAATCGTTAGATTTCGATCATTCGGAAGCGTTCCGGAAGGGTAAAGCTCAAGTTTGATTGTTCGTGGCTCTCGTTCGGATTTGAGGTAGGTTATGGCTTACCTTTTTGGTTAGACTTCGATTAGCGAAACATATGTATAGTTAGATCGTTGTCGGAGAAAGCATGTACGCTTTCGTGTATGGTTAGGATGGACTAGGTTGGTATTGTTGATCGATTTGTTGGCTTGTAGCCTTATATGGTTGTGTTGTGACCGTTGATTGGAAGTGATGATAAGGAAGAGAGTACGAGAGTAAACGAGGCCCGAGGTCCTTACCGGGATCGTAAGAGTACACGAGCCCCGAGGTTCTCGCCGGATCGCGAGAAAGAACGAGGGCCCGAGGTCCCGCCCAGGATCGGAGAGCGGTACATGGACTTACGAGTCCCCCAAGGGTCATGGTCATTACGACGATCTACACCGCCATAACATG